>NC_090937.1:941892448-942198848 GCF_040938575.1 Ambystoma mexicanum
GGTTGCCTCCCTCAGGGCCGAGATCCAGAAGTTACTGGATCTCAGAGCGATGGAACCCGTTCCCCTAGGGGAACGAGGGGAGGGCTTCTACTCCCGACTGTTTACGGTGCCCAAATCCAACCAGGCTGGCCTGCGCACCATTCTAGACCTTTCCCAGTTCAATCTTTTCCTACCCCAAGAGAAATTCAAGATGATCACGCCTGGTCAGATAAAGTTCTCTTTACAGATGGGCGATTGACTCAGCGTGGTGGACCTTCAGGATGCGTACATGCATATTCTGATCTGGAATCCACACCGGAGATACCTGCGTTTCTCTGTGGGAGAGGAGAATTTCCAGTTCCGAGTGCTTCCCTTTGGCCTCAGCTCGGCACCGCGTGTCTTTACGAAGAGTCGGTGATCGCAGCTTATCTTCGTCTGCAGGGTATCCATGTGTATCCTTATTTGGACGATTGGCTGTTGCGCAACCCTTGCCCGCTGAAAGCCGCGTACAATCTTCAGTCTCTCCTCCAGCTCCAGTTCCACCTTGGGCTGTCGGTGAACTGGCGGAAATCTTCCATGACGGTCTCTCAGGACTTGATCTTCCTGGGTTTTCGCTGGAACACGATAGACTGCAGAGTTTACCTAACCGGGGACAGAATGGCGGATCTGTTGGCCACGTGTCAGATGTTTGCGCAGTCGGAGACCATCTCGGCCTGGCAGTTCCAGAGGCTTCTTGGCCTCATGGCCTGTGTGTATTGGCTCTTCCTCTTGCTCGGCTCAAGATGAGGCGGACTCATACCGGTATTGACTGCGCTTTGAACATTCTGTCTTCAAAAGCAGACACAGCAACAAAAATGCAATTTCAAAGCAAAATATCTGTCAACATGACAATTCCTCCCTGACCGGACTTTCTTTTGGGCTGCAACATCCTATTTAACCCACGAAAGAGGAAGCTAAGCAAGAGGGAATTGCCTTCTCTTTCTTATTGAGAAACCATTTACTTTTACGTGACAGCAAATGCATGCTCATGTTAAACCTGTCTCAGTTCTTCCAAGTGTGCAATTAAAATGCTTACTTTATGAGGACAACTATTTTACTTCAATATTACAAAATAAAACTGCATATAATTTACTAACTCAGTTGCCTCTTTACATTACCCACTATTAAAGTACATTTTTTGACTATACCATCTAAACTCCAAAACTATGTGCTAATAACCCTATAGATTTTGGGAGGGGTCATTATCGCGTATCCCGTGATAACAAACCCTCCCTCAGTCTAAATCTATCTCTGCACCATTTTCTTTAAAAAGGAAACTTGTATATATAGTAAGCTACATTTGCATCCTAATGCAGACTCCTGGGTTCTGGAATCGATCAAGTCTGCCAGTCTCACAATTCCTATTTCAAATACTGCATTTTAATCCTGACTAAAGCCAACCCCATCTTAGACAGAGGCAACTAATTCATCAACACTGTTAAATCTCTCTCACAATGCAATCTTAGAACATTGATGTTCTTTTTCCAGCCTACCCTTTCCCTTGCTATCCTCGCCATTGGGGAGGTCATAAATCTGTGTTCGTTTTCAAAGGGCAGCATTTGGAAAAAGGTGCCAGGTGTGGTAACTCCAAACTAGGCAATAGTTTGTTCATCTTCTAACTGCTTTGTGTCCTTTTCTATTTGAACTGATTCTAGCTTCCATGTGTGCCATCTACACTTGAAAAGTACATCTCTGTTATTCAGCCTAGTGCTCTAATAGCCTACAATCCTTTCTTAGCCCATTCATAAAGATATACTTTAACTTCTCTGGTGCACAACAGGAAATTCATAGCAATAGCTCGTGTGTGGCTTTTCATCCCCATAATGCAGTCAATTCAATTTTAAACCTGTTGCATTGGTCCCATATGTTATATCCATTTTACATCTCTTGTGCTGTTAACCTAACCGTTTCCGGGTGATTCGCTCCTAGCTTACACCATGGATCTTGGTAAGGGTTCCACAAAAACAAGAGTATGATTCTGACCACAGCCAGTGCATTCTTATGGCCACATGTCTTATCATTGCAAGCAGGTGTACCTTTCTTCATTGATGGGGTTGAATGCCATAAGCATATTCATTTGCAGTCAATGCCAATTGTTTTAATGCATCATTAATGTTACTTCCCAAGTAAGGGGAGTTTTCACTTATTCACATAGAGGATGATCTGTGTTTCCCAGGAGATGAGGGTGGGGGAATGAAACCAAAACAGAGCTACCTGTTCACAGCTTTTGTCATGTAAAACTTGATGGCTAGCATTCACACCTCTGCTCTCTGGTATCCATGACAATCAGAATGTGTCTGAAAAGGAGGCAGATGCTCTGGGGAGGTTAACTCTTGGTTGTTAGTTTATAAGGCCTTACATTTTCAAGAAGTCAAAAAACCATTTTATTTCAATAAATGTTGCTTATTTACAGTAAGTTTCTGACATTAATTCACGAGTCCAGAGTTTCATAAAAAGCAAAGCGAGATATCATAGAAACTTCAGTTTGCAGTTGCAAGGTACTATTTGTTAGGCACCATGTAAAGGGAAGACTAGTGTTCCTTATAATTTTTGTTTGTGTCAGTGCACACAAAATCTATTCAAAGCTACTTTCTATTCATTCTGTGTGGAATCAGAGAGGAGAAACAGGTATTGCGATCAGGGCAGACGTGCATTGGTAAAGTTGTGTTTGTGCATGCTTTCAGTGCTGTAATATAGGCATGCTGCGGGAAATAAAAAAAAGGACCAAAACAGAGTGATATTTTCAGCTGAGCATTTGAAAACATAAGGTATACCACATCAGGACTGAGGTGCAGGTGTATTGATAGAGTTGCGCATATTTTGAGGAATGGAATTAATAGGGGGTTTATATGTCTGAATAGAGCTGCTTTGGCATAACAGTGGGCGATTCCCGTCAGATATCTCAGTGAGGTACGTTTTCACCAAAGACATTGGTGTGCAACCTGCAATCAAATGTTTGAATCATGAAAGGGCTAGCCCAGCCTTTCATCCTTCAGAGACACATTTTGTACCATTAAACTGGACAGTAATATCCCCCTGTTATTACAATGCTTAGACCTGCAAGAGTCTGACATTAAGGGCGACATAAAAACCTGAAATTATCATAACCCTGCAACTGGAGACAGCAGTTGGGTGGAACTGCAAGATTAAAGTGCACTAGCAGACAAGTCTGTGGACCACAGAACAATGTGCTGGTAAGCCTTCACGTTTGAGGCGCAGCTTAAGACCCATCTTGACACAGCCACATTACTAATTGCACTCTTAATCACTTTTAATCAGGTTTGCTTTACTTGTTGTGGCACATTGCCAGCATGTCTCAAAACGCCTCTTATACCTTTAATGTGAGAGAATGAGCATTTGAAAAGGCATGGATACCCTTGAATTGTGACTTCTGCAGACATTCTTAGCATGTCTGCCATATTTTTTATTGTGGCAGTGCCTGCACTCCTCAGCAGTCCAGATATTCTTTAAATGTGACTACAAGCACATTTGGGGGGGTCTTCTGCACTTTTTGTGGGGCATTACTAGCATTTTCTCAGAAGGGCCACATTACTTTTAACTGAACAGTGGTAGCAACACTGTAGTAAAGGTTGTGGGGTGCGCCTCTGTGACAGAGCTGTGTGAATCCCAACATTCTAAAGGATGCATATGTGTGAGCTAGGGGCTCATATCAAGATTTGTGTGCATCTGTTTATGCCAGGTTTTTCATTATATGACAAGAAAGTCACACAAGTAGCCTAGTATTGGCATCATATGCCTAGGTATGGTATGCTAAAACATGTTCTAAAGTGCATGCACCTAGAAAAGATATCTTGGCGCTAGACCTGCTATCCCCAAACAAAATGACAGTATAACAACTAGTGAGCATGGGAAAAGATGGATTTAATATGACATCTCAATATCATATGTTATGATATCTGCAAAGATCTACTGGAAGAGAGTTCCAGCTGCTGGGACAGAGAAAGATATGATGTCCCATCTTGTTTGTTTAATACTAGGGACATTTACCAAGCCTAGTAATGCTGATCTTAGTGACTTGGTGGGAGCATACAGCGCACGGTGTACTAAGAAAAGGGACTTAAAACATGGTCTTTCCTTAACATCTTTCTTTAAATCCTTCTTGTTCTACATCCCGTCTTCCTTCTGTCCTGTGTTGATGTGCGCCCCAATTGCTGCGGGCTATGGCGCGTAACAAATAAATGAATCAGGAAGCCACTAGAAGGTGTAAAGCGCGGCAGAGAAATCCTCTACCCAATCCAAATTATTCTAGCTGTTGAGTTTTGAACCAGTTGAAATATTTCAGCCTCAGTAGTCCTAGGTAAATTGCAATACAGTCATCTAAATGGCTAGAAACCAAGGAACTGGCAAGTTGAATTTTCTGTGAGACGCAGTTTAAAGACATTATAAGTCCTCAGATGAAAAATGCTGGTGCTAGAAACATGGCTAATGTGCCGGGATAAAGATAATGAAGACTCAACCAATACCCCAGGTTTTGTACCTGTGTCACATAGACAGAGCTGTATCCTAGGTTTGAAGGCCAGGTATTGACAAGCTGTGAGTTCCATTTTTCAACAAAAGAATTTGACGTGCTTTTTGCTGTGCCAAGCAGAATATCTGTCTTTGAGGGATTAGTCTATTACTTTTCATCGTTGGCCAGTCTCCACAATGCATTTCCTAAAAAGATCATCCGTGGACACCAGGGCACCCCAAAGTCACTGCCAAGTCAGAAGACCACTTAGGTATCATTGGCACACATGAAAAAGGTAAGCCAGTGGGAATGGACAAGATCGGCCAGGGTTCTTAAATAACCACAAATCACTGACACTGGAGTCTGTGGAATAACCAAAATAGAGGATTCATTGATAAAAGAATGCAGCTGGGAGGAAGGGCAGTTAGGACATTGGCTTACTGTTAGGGTGAGTGCTGGGGTCCAAAGAAGGCCTTTTCAGCAATAGAATGGATACAGCGGATTTAAGACAGGTTAAGTGAAAAATGAAAGTGTTACTAATGATGCCAAAATCAGAGTCAACCAGGGCATGAGCATGCATCAAAATATGTGGATGGCATGGATCATGCAGCAATCCCTGGAGGCAACATAAGGATATACTTTTTTAGACGATGTGACTTCAACATATACTGAAAGTCTAGACCTGTTTTGTCTGAAACAAAAACTAAGAAAGATCACCACAAAGTTTGTTAAGTACTTTTAAAAGTTCCTTAGATGGATCAGACCTATGAAATATATGATCTGAATAATATTTTTCATTTGTCCTGGCCACAGCCTTTTTATAATATCTAAGAACTACGCAAAATGTGATTTTCTATCCTTCTCCAATGTGTCCAGCTTGTCTCAGAAGCCATTTCAATACATAAGATCTGAAGTAAGCCAAGGTTTACTAGTAGGCTGCCTTTTTCTGTGTCTTCAGAAGCTTGAATTGGTCTAAATGCACTTAACTGCATTTTGGGGTAGGATATTTGTTGCACTTAGATGAATTGCTGGAGGCATGAAATATGTGACTGTAGCGGTATTTTGGGGATATGAAAGGTATTGCGTTTAGAGAATTCTATTATCCTAGGTCCAATAGTAGCCTGCCCGTTACGCCCAGTAGACGTACTAGGACAGCCAGTCCGTTGCGCTTAGTAGACTTGAGGGTAGCCTGCTCATAGTGCCTATAAGAGTCGACGATGGTAGCTGTTTTTTTCCCAGCAGACGATCTGATGACACAGCGACTTCAAAGATAAAACTCCATCGGGGCTCTAGGTACCTATAAATGCACCACTTCGGTGGGTATCTGCCACAGGCACGGCTATCCATCCACACACATTAGAATGTAGCTACGACCTATGACAAAATTCTGTCTGGCTGGACACTTAACGTTTTTAAGCCTACTGACCCCAGACTTGCCTCACACCTCTGCCACTAGGATACAGCAACAACCAGTGAAAAAAATTCAGTCAAGATGGACACATAACAGGTCTCTTGCACTCGCACACACCCTTGACCCCCCCTCAGCACCATCCCACATGCCTGACCTCTTGAGTTGCTTACTGGAGCCTAGCCAGCCCATCTAAACCCTAATATTGGCGAAATGCACACATGCATTCTAAGCCTTTTGAGCATTTTCCCATACCTGAGCTTTGGTCCCCAAGGGCGTTCCCACCACAAGCGCGTTGAGACCATAATAACAGGAAAAGGTGCTATATAAATGACTACTACTATTAAAGTATCAATAGCAGAGGACATTTTCTCATAGAACCTTTTTGGCATTATGTAAACGTTGGGATCTATTTCAAAATATAGTTTCAGACGGTCTGGGGTTACATTAGTGGCAATCCCCTACTGGAATGCCTTCAAGTGACAACCTTGGCACCCCTGAGACATTTCCTACATGCTGGATCATGCCTCATCAAAAGTCTCTGCAAATGTGACCACCTCATTGAATATTCCCGGCTCCCACTGCAATTATGTATCACCTTCAAATCATGTTGCATCTTCTGCGATGCCGTAACCCTCAAGTCCCCACGATATCTCAATGGGAAGTTCAAGAATTTCAGATGGTTATGACCCACCAGAAGCAAGCACATGTGCAGACTTGATCTCTGCCAGTGCAGGAAGGAAAGAACAAGAAGACAGGCCTTAAATATCTATGCTCACAGACTCTAGAATCTCTTCCCGCTCAATACTAGATTCCTCCTCTCGCTTCTAAATTTCAGAAAGGAGCTCAACGCCCTGCTCTTCAATCAATGGCTCCTACCTAACACCCAGGTCTGTACACAAATACCCCTAACCACTCTACCCCCACTCACCTACCCTCACTCTATCTACCCTGACTACCCTAGCCCCACATTCTGTACCTGACTCACCCACACTATCCCCACTCTCTCTACTCCACCCAGCCTACCCCCACTATCTTTACCCCTACTCACCCACCCCTCACTCTCTCTACCCCCACCCACCCACACAACTCCCACTCTCTCTAAACCCACTGACTCACCCTACCCCAAATCTGTACCCCCACCCAACCCTCCTCTCTCTACCACCCTCACTCTTTCTACATCACCCCTCACCACCATGCTATATACCCTGACTCCCCCACTCTCTCTATACACCCACCCCCACTCTCTCTACCCCAACCCACCCACCCCATCCCCCATTATCTCTATCCCCAATGCACCCACTCACTCTACCCTCACCTATCCCACCCCCACAATTTTTACTCTCTCCCACCCCACCCCCACTCTCTTCCTCAGCCCACACCACCCCCACTCCCTCTACGCCCATCCACAATCACTCCATCTGTCCCCAACCACCACTCCCTCTATGCCCACCCACAATCACTCCCTCTACCCCAACCCCCACTCTAACCCCACCCACAATCACTCCCTCTACCCCCTTGCCCCAATCGCTCTACCCCGACCCACCCTCCCCAACCGCACTCGCTCTACCCCAACCCACTCACCCCGCCTGACCCCCTCAACCCCAACCCACCCACCCCACTCGCTCTACCCCATCTACCCCATACCAACTCGCTCTACCCCCCAACCACGCCATGTCCACTCGCTCTACCCCCAACCCCACTCTCTTTACTGGCACCGATCCCACCTCACACGCTCTCTACCCCCACTTTCTCTAACCTCCACACACCATACCCCACCCACTCATCCCCTTCTTTCTACCCCACCCACCCTAGACCCCTCTCTCTATGCCAACCCACCAACCTCCACTCTCTACCCCAATCTACCAAGCCAACCCCCACTCTACCCCCACCCACCCTACCCCAATCTCTCTACCCTACCCGTCCAGCCTAACCCCACTTTCTCTACCCCAACAACCCGCCCTACTCACTCTCTCTCTCTCTAACCCACCCATTCTACCCCATCTCTCTACTCCACCCACCCTACCCCTTCTCTCTCTACCCTACCCACATATCCTACACCGTTTCATCCTTCCCGTCACACTCTTGTTTGATTTCTTAACCTCTCACTTTCACCCTTTCTCACCAATTGCACCCTCTCCCAAAGGCTTCCTGTATTGCTCTATTCCCGTTCTCATTCACTTGCACACGTGCATCCCTTCTCGCATTCTCCTTAGAAACTTTGCTCTCCCCTCCCTGTACCCTGATGCCTCTAAATGTAAAATGTAACCAGCAGAAAACGCCAAAACTATTGGCTGTGCCAATGCTTGTGTTGTAAAGTATTCTTGCCACTTATTTGCCTAACAAAACAGGTTCCGCAATCACACTTATGTTTCCTTTTTTAGTATTAATATGGAGCTTTCAATTTCAGAGTTAATATGCTCACACTATATAGGGTATTCATTTATCATATGCGTTTTATTTTATTTTTTTACTTATAAGTGATTTATTACATTTGGCATATTATGTAGCATTTGGTGTGATGAAACACACTGCTATTTAACTATGAACATGTGTGGATACCATCATAGCCACCACGTTTTTGTTAGTCTAACTATGTGTAATCATGCAAGTTTTACTTAAATGCAAAAGCATCAGGGCAAACAGAGGAAATAAGAAAATGCATTTAATTTTAACAGGGACAACTAACATGTTTGGTAACCAGAGGCATTTTCAAAACGCAGTTAGTGGCTCAGACCTGAGCTTCCCCCTCCCCCACCTCACTCCCAGCTCAATGCCTTCCAGGAGATGTGAAATTCCAATGCGCACAGAGTTCAAGCATGACAATGGCCCTGGCCATGGTGTAATCTGATCCCCAATCAAAGCCCATAGCATGCATTGGGAGACAAACAATTCGAGCGGCAGCCTCTATCTCTGCTGTTTCAGCAATGTGAACGAAGTAAGGACATGTACACAGATTTTAAACTCACAGGACGGGAATGTTTTCCTTCAGTTTAATTAAACATGTTCTGGTTTCCTTCTTAAATCAATCAACTTTGGTGTGATTTACAATTTAGTATTTTTTTATTTTGAATGGTAAGATGCACAGATCTTTCAGGGTACATTTGTATCCATATTTACATGAAACTACGTGTCCTTTACACAGTTTCAGTATTAAAAAGAGTAAGCACATTTTTGAATCTCCCATCATTGTAACTAAAGAGAAACGCACAACGTGTTGAAATGGGCACCCAAAAGCCCTGAGACATCATCAGCGCTCCATGAGTGCTGCCAACCAGTTCCTGCTGCTATATTTGCATCAGCGTGCTTGTATGTGCCACAAGTTGCAATTTCACAGAGGCAAATCAAAAAACATTTTTTTTTTTATCCCAGCCTTATGTTGACATTTTAACAGTACTATCACTGTAGAGTAGGAAAGCATGCGAAGAGGGGGGATTTACACGAAATGCAAAAAAAAAAGCCCAACTTTTTAAATGAATGTGGTTTTTGGGACTAAATTAAAACTAATAAGGGGCATAGCAGATTGAACCCTTCAGCCAGAGTCGGCATAACAAATGGCGCTGGGTGTAAACAAACAAATGGATATGCTAAATTGCATCTCCAGGTTATTGTACTAGAATCGACAAGTATAAAGGGCTGCCAAGACCTACCAGTGACAGATGGACCCTACACAAAACTCCTGTGACATCAACAATGATGTTTCATTGCAGGGTGAAATACTTCCAATGGTCGTGGAACACTATGCTGAGCTCATTTTTGTTTTAAATGACCGGTTGATACATTATTTTCCGATAGGCCTCGTGGGCCAGAGCAGCTAAGCGGCTCTGTATTACAGGATGGCAAGCCTGGGCATGTGGCTGCTGCCCCAATGTCTCTCGGTACCTGGGAACGTGGCATGTTCAAAAGTGAAGCCTGGGGCCACTCCATCCTCAGCCGCATGGCACTGGCAATAGTATGATATGATATGATATGATCGTTTATTTATAAAGCGCCTATACACAATGTGTTTCAAAGCGCTTCAAGGCAAGGGAGGGAACAAGGGAAAATACAACCACATTCTTACAGGCCATGAACAGTGAGGATGTGAAATTAACTATCGTACTCAGCCTGACGACATTTCAGATAGTGCAAGAGCTAAGACATAGATAAGGAAGGGAGGGGGAGAGTGGGAAGGAAATGGAAACAGAAAGGTGACTACTGTACTAGGCCTGACGACATTTCTGGTAGAGCCAGAGAAAAATAAAAGGTGAGGGAGAGGGGTGCAGAAAGGGAGGGGAGGAACAAAACAAGCGACTATCATACTAGGCCTGACGACGTTTCAGATAGTGCTGGAAGGGTGGTGGGGAGGAAAAATCCCATGCAATCCAGCCAGTTTGCTCTGCTCCTTGGTCTACTACCGTATACAGCCAGACTACCACCCTTTCATAGCCAGCCGAACAGCCTTAAAAACTAGGTTTGCATAGTATTGTGGTGGGTGTCAAGGCTGGTAGAGGAGATCTTTCAGTCAGAGGGAGAGACGAGAGAGACAGGGTCGAAGTGAAGGGAGGGACAAGTGCAGAGTGGAGAGACACAGTGGGAGTGGGCCCGCCAGGGGAGACAAAATGAGTGTGAGTTGGACAAGTCAAGAACACAAGAAGACGCAGACATATGACTATTTAATCTGTTAACATTAGGCATATTCATTCATAGGAACAATAAGCTGCGCAAGAGCAATACTGACAAAGGAAACTATCACTCAGGGGTATTGTCACTAATTCTGAGGGTTAATGAAAGACTGGCATTCATCGTCATTAGCTCTGATTTTGGTGTGCACCAATCACAAGCATTTTACTATCCAGCTCAAGACACCTTTAGAAATCAAATTCACTTGCCAGATTCACTTGCTCCATGCCAAATGTGCGTCTATTTTCCCTTGTCATTTTTTCCAAAATTAATTTTGTATATAGGAAAGCTTAGTTAGTCTATAGTTGCTTAAAGCTCATCCTAAGTTTGGAAACACCACCAGCCAAGTAGGCTTTTTGAATGAACAATCTGAAACTTTCTTTGTACATGAAAAACTCCCCCAAAATTGTATTTAGATAACAACGGTTTATGTGAAATAAAGTGATCCAGTGTACTTTGAAAAACACCATTTTATCACTAATTTCCAAAACATCCATTACAATGTGTCATCTACACAAAAACCTACCAAAATATCACTAAACCGTATTGAACTTTCACCAACATTATTAATCCAGTTCACTTTAAAATAGAACATTCCTACAGCTTCTCCAGAATGTCAGACTCGGTTAGGCCAGGCAGGGTCATACTCTTAACGATTTAATGCAGCATATGGAAACATGAGAAGCAGGATTGAAGTGATAAAAACATTTTTTGATTTAGCCAAATCTTTGGAAACTCTGTTATGGTCGCACATTTGTTGTGAAATGGGCTCTGAAGAAAAATATTAGCCTCAAGTATGTGAATAGCATCACTTTTAAATAAAAACATCAAAAGTACTTATGTTATGTTACTTTGCATTTATATAGCGCCTTATGTATCATTGGTATGATCTCAAAGCGCTGGTAGGTTGAACGCCCTCGGGAACCGTAGTTCAAGTCAGTAGAGAGAGAGGAAGTCATAAGGTGCGTGGGTGCACCGGATATGAGTGCAGCTGGTGAGGCACTTGCATGATACCTGCTTCTTAGCGGTAGGTGAGGTGGTTGGGAGGTCAGGAATATGTGTTCATTCTGGAGGGTTGACACCCAGACTGATATCTGGCTGTGTTAGGCCTGAGGAGAAGCTTAGGCTAGCGGTGTGTGCTCCGCTAGCTGCGTTTAATTAGGATGATGAGGAGTATGTGGCTGGTGTTAGTATGAGAACAGCTATACCGAATGTGTCATAGTATCTCTGTGTTCTAGTTGAGTGGTGGTGTGTAGGAGAGAGTAAGCATGGTAGTGTGATATGGTGGTCTTCAGTAAGGCCATTCCATCCACTCTATCCACTCCATCCGTTCCGTCCGTTCCATGCACTCCATCCGTTCCATGTACTCCATCCGTTCCATCCACTCTATCCGTTCCATCCACTCTATCCATTCCATCCACTCTATGCATTCCATCCGATCCATCCACTCCATCCGATCCATCCACTCCATCCGATCCATCCACTCCATCCGTTCCATGTACTCCATCGGTTCCATGTACTCCATCCATTCCATCCACTCCAGATATGGTGGTTTTCAGTAAGGCCGTTCCATCCACTCTATCCGTTCCATCCACTCTATCCGTTACATCCGTTCCACTCACTCCATCCGATCCACCCGATCCATCCACTCCGTCCGATCCATCCACTCCGTCCGATCCATCCACTCCGTCCGATCCATCCATTCCATCCATTCCATCCAATCCAACCACTATATTTATTCCATCTGCTCCATCCACTCCATCTGTTCCATCCGCTCGATCTGTTCCATCAGCTCTATTCATTCCATCTGCTCTATCCGTTCTATCCGCTCCATCTGTTCTATCAGCTTCACCTGATCCATCTACTCCATCTACTACATCTGTTCCATCCACTCAAATCCGCTCCATTCGTTCCATCTGCTCTATCCGTTCTATCCATTCCAACTTTTCATTCAACTCCATCAGTTCCATCCACTCCATCAGTTCCATCCATTCCATCTGTTCCATCCACTCCATCTGTTCCATCCACTCTTTCTGTTCTATCCACTCTTTCTGTTCTATCCACTCCTTCTGTTCTATCCACTCCTTCTGTTCCATCCCCTCCATCTGTTCCATCCACTCCATCTGTTCCATCCACTCCATCTGTTCATCCACTCCATCTGTTTCATCCATTCTACCTGTTTCATCCACTCCATCTGTTCATCTACTCCATCTGTTCCATCCACTCCATCTGTTTCATCCATTCTACCCGTTCTACCCGTTTCATCCACTCTACCTGTTCCATCCACTTGATCTGTTCCATCTACTCCATCAGATCGATCCATTCCATCTGTTCCCTCCGCCCCATTTGTTTCATCAACTCCATCTGTACTGTCTACTGCATCCGTTCCTCCGTTCCATCCACTTCCTCCGTTCCATCCACTTCCTCCATTCCATCCACCTCCTCCGTTCCATCCACCTCCTCCGTTCCATCCACCTCATCCGTTCCATCCACCTCATCCGTTCCATCCACCTCATCCGTTCCATCCACTCCATCCGCTCCATCAGTTCATTCCACTTCATCCCTTCCATCTGCTTCATCCGTTACACCTACTGCATCCGATTCATCCACTTCATTCGTTTCATCCACTGCATCCATTTCATCTGTTTCATCCACTGCATCCGTTTCACCCATTTTATCCGTTTCATTCGTTTCATCCACTTCATTCCTTCTGTTCAGTTTATCCATTTTAATTTACACTGGCAGTTTTAGTTTTCCATTTTTCTCGATCGGGTCTCGATGCTGGATTGTTATTTTTGATTCAGCAACCTTGGGTTACTGTTTATTGTCACTGTTTATACTGTTTGTGTTAATAGTCGATTTTTAGGGGAAGAGCCACGTTTTCAGTAATTTGCAGAAAGACATGAGGTCTTCTGTGAGTCGGATGTGGGGTGGAAGTGAGTTCCACAGAGTGGGGGCCAGGGCTGAGAAAGATGCTCCACCTAACCTAACTGAGTTGGTTTTTGGTATCACTAGGAGGTGGGCAGAGCTTGATCTTAGAGTGCGTTGTGAATGGTAGGGTCTTAGGTTGTCCTGAAGATAATGAGGTCCGGTTTTGTGCATTGCTCTGTGCGAGATGCATAAGGTTTTGAAGGCCACCCTTCGGCCAACCGGGAGCCAGTGCAGAGTTTTGAGAGCAGGGGAGGTGTGATCTCTTGGGCCAAGTGCTAGTAGCAGTTTGGCTGCAGCATTTTGTGCTCTGTGTAGTTTAGTTAGGTGGTACGCATGGACTCCGAGGTAGAGGGAGTTAGCATAGTCTAGTCTTGACATTACAGTTGATTGGACCGCAGTGAGTCTGTTGGAAAAGGAGAGGTATGGAAAAATGTGCCTACGAATTTTGAGGTGGTAGTGGCAGGACTTAGAGACGTTGTTGACTTGGTGCGAGAGGGTTAGGTCAAAGTCGAGAGTGCATCCAAGGTTTTTTACTGAGGTTGAGTTTGTCGGGGTATTGCCCATGGCAGAGGGCCAGGGTAGACGGTGCGGAAGAAGTTTGGTGTTGCCACACACCATGATTTCAGTTTTGGAGGGGTTTAAAAGGAGGTGGTTTGTGGTCATCCAGTGATCAATGTCAAGGAGGCAGGCAGCGAGGTCGGGTTGGCAGCTGGGTTTTGAGTTAAGGAGTTTTAGGATTAGTTGGGTGTTGTTGGCATAGTTGTAGCACAGGATATTGTGCGAGCGGATTATTCGTGGGAGGGTGGACATACAGACGTTGAACAGGAGGGCTGATAGGCACGCTCCTTGAGGAACTCGGGTATTGACTGGTCGGACGGCAGAAGTAAAGGAGGAGAGTAGGGTCATTTGGTTCCTATTGTTGAGGAAGGATGCTATCCACTTGAGAGCGTTTCCACGGATTCCTAGGGAGTGGAGGTGGTCGAGGAGGATTGAGTAGTTGATTGTGTCAAAGGTGGCGGATAGGTCAAGAAGCATTAGTGCAGCGCATCCCGCAGAGTTTGCAGTGTTTTTAAGGTCATCCCAGATTGAGGTTAGGGTGGTTTTGGTTTCATGTCGGGCTCTGAAACCTGATTGAGCGGGTTCTAGGAGATTGTTGGCTTCGACAAAGGCATTTAGTTGGGAGTAAGCGGTTTGGGCGATGAGTTTAGCAAGGAGCCTGGTGTTTGAGATGGGGCGTAGTTGTTTGGTTCGTGAGGGTCAAGGGAAGTTTTTTTTTAGAAGAGGCTTGACATGAGCAATTTTGAACACGTCAGGAAAAATTCCCGAGGATAGGGAGTCGTTTATGATGGTTCTTGCGTGTTCTCCTGCGCAGGTAGATGCAAATATTTCTTTGAGGGTTGAGGCTGGGCAGGGGTCTAGTGGGGACCCGGATGGTTTGCAGGCGGAGAGAAGTTTGAGAAATTGGTCAGTTGATATTGAGGTGAGAGTGTCGAAAGTCGGGTGGGTTGCAGTTGCAGGTTGTGGGTTGGCAGGTGGCGTGGGTGGATTGAGTGGTGGGTGTAAGAGGGACAGTTTGTTGATTAGAGAATTCGTTCTTTCGGGAGCAGTCGTGTAGAAGTGGAGAGAGATTGAGTCGCAGAGTGATTGAGAGGGGCTCGATTGGGTGTTGGTACATGATGGTTTGGTGAATTCAGAGATGATTTTGTGGAGTTCTTTGCTGGGGTTTTCACAGTTCAGGATTCAGGAGTTGTAATGGGCTTTTTTTGCTTTCCGGATTTCGGCTTTGTAGTGGCGATGGTGCTGGGCCAAGGTGGATCTGCTCAGGGTGGTTTTGTCTTTCTGCCATTTGCGTTTGAGGGATTTATATAGTTGTTTTGGGGTCTTCAGTTCTGGTGTAAAGCATCTTGGAAAGGGGCCATGGTGAGCGGATGATTTGCAAGTGGGGGTGAGCGGGATTAATGAGGTATTGAGCCATGAGTCAAAGGCGTCGGAGGTTAAGTGTTCATTGCGTGGGCAGGTAGGGGGAGGAGACTGAAGGAGCGCATCAGCTAGGTCGGGAAGGATTTTTAGTTTCTTCCAGCATTTCCGTAGATTTGGAGGTTCTGGTTGGGGTACGGGGAGGGAGCCGGGTGAGCGAATGGAGAGAGAGACAATGAAGTGATCGGACCAGATGATAGGGGTGGGAGGGTTTTAGATGTATCTGTTCGTGGGAGCTGAAGATGGCATCAAGGGTGTGTCCTTTATAGTGAGTTGGCTCGTTTATGTGGGTATGGAGGTCAATCGCGTCTAGGCAGTCGACCAGAGAGTGGGTCAAAGGGTTGGTGGGGATGTCAAGCCAGATATTGAAATCTCCTAGAAGGGTGCGGGTGGGATGGTTTAATTGGATGGTGGCTATCGTGTCGCATAGGTTGTTTGAGAAATGTCTGTCGTAGCCAGGTCTGTAGATGATTAGGAAGCTCTGGGAGAATGAAGGGGGGAGGGATAGTTTTATGAGAAGCGATTCATAGGAAGGGATGGTTGGCTGGCTGTCGAAGATTGAGGCGGAGAAGTGTGACTTGAAGGCGATTGCTACTCCTCCTCTAGAGGGTCAGTTTACTGGGATGAGGGAGTAGTCTGGGGGCAAGGCTTCATTGGCGATAGGGGCAAAGTCGTCGGAGAACCAGGTTTCCGTGATAAAGACTAGGTCGGGTTTGTCAGAGGCAAGAGGGCTCCCATGAGCCTCGTCAGAACCACATTGAGTTCCCACGCCGGGGCTTGAGCCTTCACCGGCAGGAAAAATCGGAAAAGTCCTTTGCGGAACTCCTTGACGAGTCAATGAGACCAAAGCAAAGACCTTCCTGGAGACCTGGTGTAGTGGGAGATAGCCGTCAGATGTACCTTGATCGAGGCGTGAGACAGTCCGGTCTTGGACAAGGATAAGTATGGAAGACAGTTCAGGCCGTGACCCTCAGAGGGGTGATCTTCTGCGACCAGCACCACGTATTGAAACACTTCCATTTAAAATTGGGTACACCGGTATATCCCATAGGTACCTCTGGATATATAGCGCTTGTGTTCTCATATGTTGGAACATTCCATGTCTTACCCAAGGGTTCCCTACTCTTCTTTTCCAAGGATCCCTCACCCAGGTGATCCTCCCTCACATGTCTGCCCCCAGGGCTAGGATTCAAAAGTGATGGCCCTTCCCTGGCCACCTGAATAAAGGATCCCTGTGATTTGCATGGGAGAAAACTCTCAGGTTTCTCACAACAAATGAACACAAGAGAAGGGGTGCCTCTCCGGAAAAGGGATGCTGATGTCCATTCTTGCTGGCACAAGGTCCTTTCCTTGAATGGAAGGATGGCGCATAGGTTCACCTACTTTCATCAGGAAGAAGAGAATAAAGGAACGCACAGTGCCGATATTGGCATTCTCACAGCAGTGATTTCAAGCCAAAGCCATTCACTGAGAGATGGTCTTTCAGGCATTCCTGATTACATGTTTTAGGTAATTAGAGTTTATTTCTATTATGTTCAGCTCCTACCCATGAGGTCTGTAGCACAGACCCCTCTGATATTGAGATGCTCTCTGCATCAGTAGTATACCCCCTCAGGCCATGGAAGTAACTGACCTACAGGGCATCTCTTTCTAAATCCAGCACGTGAAGCTGAAACAACTACACATCCAAGGTCTCTCCTAAATTTCAAGCAAAGGGGCTATCCGTCCCATACCAATTTTCTCTAGCTCTGAGGGATCCAAACAGATTCCATTAGAAGGGGGTGTGGCAAGTAGTGCTCCTGCCTTGTCTCATGGGAACCCCTGCACTGGCTGTTTACTTCCTTGATGTGTCATATCTTTTTGGGTTCTAAGAGTGCCTCCTCATGGTTCTTAGTGCCTTGTACAAATCTGATGTGGTTCCTGACACATAGGTGAGCCTTTTTCTCTCGCATGTCCTATATGGGTGCTCCGCAGAGTGAAGAAGAATGTTCTGTTCAGCTGGTGTCTATGGAGCCTGCAGCGTGCCTCACTTAGAAATCTCTGTTGTGTCTCTGTGATCCAAGTGGGGCACTGCACATGGCCTGGAACCTGTACAGTATGGTTACTTACAGGGACAAAATGGCTTAAAGAGACAGTGGGCTTCATTACGAGGTTGGCGGTAACCCGCCGGTGTGAACGGCAGGTTGCTGCCGACCTCGTAACACCACATCTGCTGCCTGGTTTCCCGGTGCCACCGGGACATTACAAGTCTCGGCGGAGCAGGAAGTCAGGCGTCAGATCATGTAAGTCCCCATTCTCATGCAGTCCAGTATGGGAATGGGGAGTAGGAAGCACAGGCAATGTTGCTGTCGGTGCCAGTGCTTCCATGGCAAATCTGCCTGCCGAGGCTGCTGCACCTGGCAGGTTCCGACCAGGCAGACTTGTAGTGTGGAGGCCCGGAAACAAGGGTGCCGGTAAGCTTACAAGCAGCATTGTTTCCTGACTGCCACACTTGCAATGAGGCCTGGTGGGTCTATTTTGATTCATGTGTGAATTCCTTACTATGTGCTGGATACTCAGAGAGGTTCAACAGAAGTCCCCAGAGCCTAGCAGGGGTCTGGTGCCACAAGGAAGGAACTGTTTGTGGTGGCAGTGATTGTAAAGAGCCCACATAGATGCTAGGGAAGTAAAGGTCCTCACACAGATAATGTGTGATAATGGTGACATTGAAGGGCCAGATTAATCATGTGTGGTGACAGTGATGCTGATGCTTTTAGAGATGGTGTGTCATGATACTTACTTTAACCTTGGTCTGCCTAGATGTGGTGTAGGTTAATTGTAGTTTTGAGTTACCACAAAGATGCATACTCACTGCTGAAACACATGTACATCAACTGCTTGCTACAATACAGTATAAACCCACAGCCTAAATCAAGTTTTTAAGCACACGTGTGTAGCACTGTTGAAAGGAATTGCATGACAATCTTACATTCCTGTGTTTAACTGCTTTAGTAATAAGATACAACATCTGATAAAATACAAAGCTTTCCTGCAGCAAAAATATTGCACATACTCTTCTACAATACAGTACATGATCAATGTGGAAGAACTCATGCTTTTCTGAAATGCAGTGTACAGTTCGTGCTCATATACCGAATGCGTACACTGATATACAGTATATGCCAATTGTTAAAATGTAGCATCGACATACAGGGTAAACCCACTTCTATAAAACTGTGCATAACAACTACTATAATTTAGTACTTACCAGCTACTCAAACAAAAAAGCAAACCCACTGTTGAAATATGGCACATATTGAATTCTAAAATTATGAAATACAGCTGTATCAACTACTCAATTATGTACACACCACTGAGATAAACTTACAAGCCTTCATGAACTACCGTATTTACCCACTGCTAGTATGAAGCTCATACTCTCAGTTGAAATGCAACATACATTGCTAAACAGGAAACAGGACAGTAGCATGATTGGTGGATTGGGAATGCACTAGGAGGGCTGTCTCGCTGTTCATCAAGCCCTTTCACTTTTGGGTTGCTTTTTATAATGTTGTGGCGGGCAAAAAGCATATTTTCTAAGACAACAGAAATAAAGCTTATTTCCTATTGTCCCGCCAACGAACCGTATTCATTTCATTGGTGAAGGACTCCCACCCTGATCCTGTCAATTCACAAATAGGGGAACATATTGTGGATATTCCTCATTTGTGAAAAGTACAGTGAGCAAAAAGCGATGGCTGTGGACTCTCAAAGTGGATGAAAACCACTGAACAGGTTATCATGCCCTGTTCTTTCTGGAGAGGGGTGTGTGCTACCTTTTTTGTATTTTTGAAAGCAACTTGGGGTTGAACAGGTTACCGTTCCGTGTTCTTTCTGGAGATGGGCGAGGGGCACCTGCTACCTTTTTGTATTTTTGAAAGGAATTTGGGGTTAGTAACCCTAAGTTACCTGGAGGAACCCAGATGTGGACCCCTTGCTCACAGTGCTCAGAGACGCACAGCTCCACCTCACTGATGAGGCCCAACATGGCTGACACATGTGTATGGGGTTGCTGTTGGTGCTCTTGTTCAAAGGAGGTTTGCCTGGCATTTCGGTGCTGGACTGCCCTTGTGGGAGAGACAAAGACTGATATGCAAATGGTTATTCTCCTTTGTGAAAAGTACAGTGAGCAAAAAGCAATGGCTGCGGACTCTCAAAGTGGATGAAAACCACTGAACAGCTTATCATGCTGTGTTTATTCTGAAGAGGAGCGCCTGCTACCTTTTTATAATGTGGATGTGTTTCATTGCCACCGCTGTCCAGAATACCATATTTAATGGATGTGCAATGACACACTGCAATATGAAATCTGTGAGGTGCGATCTATGCTGAAGAAACTATGCACAAAGATTAATTTCTTGAATGGCTACATAACTGCAATTGGATCGAAGTTGCAGAATGTAGAAGAACCCAAAAATAGACATACTAATAGAGGCAATTAATAGATTTAAATATCTTTAATTCCAACATATTTAAACATATGGGTATGTTGTTGGTAAGGCGGATCACTTTAAGAAATTGGTAGCTAATGATGTAGTGTCATCACATTCCACCCCCATAAATGTATCGGGTTCCAAGGTTTCGACCAAAAACAAAATCTCCTGAGCCCTTGGGCCTCCAGCCCCAGGTGGTTCAGAAGTCGGAAGGGGGGCAAGAGGAGGATCCACAATATAGTAGCTCGAACTCTGTTTACTTTGGGGGGGTAAGACATCTAAAAATCATAAGACTATTCCTAAACAATCTAGGAAAAGCTTGAGGACGTTTTTACGGGGTTTGAATAATGAGTCAAATTTGACACCGAAAGAAAGGTAATTACACTGAATGAGGTAGATGCTAGTAAAAATTAAGTGCAACATAAATACAGAGAACACAGTTTGTAATGTCCAACATTTGGCATCTAAGACTACTAAAGCCAAAAGTAAACCAACATTTGATACCTGTTAATGATAATAGTGCTGCTACATCTGCCTCGAAAGCAACTTCGGAACCTAATGACTCTATGAACTCTTGTTTACTGACTATACATTTCAGCTGGTCAGATGAAATTCACGAAAATAGGTGGTTAGACAAAAAGGTTTGTCAGGAGACTATAATTCGCCCTGAACCCTCAGACATGGTCATAGCTATGAGCGAGTCAAAGTGGCCAGGTTTGGGAGGGTCTTGTTTGGCACTTACAGCACCTATTTTTAACCTTCATTCAATGTGGTCTTCCCCAAGGAAAATCTTTACCCAAGTTTTCTTACCTTATAGCAAAAAAGATCTCAAATGACCAAACAGTTGGAATACTGTGAAATGGATGCCCCGGGAATTCCTTCACTAAACCTCAAAATATCTTTATTTTTTAACTAAGATTACAGATAGTGTTGTGGGAGATCCGGGAGGAATCAGGAACAAACCAAAAATACTACAGCACATGTGGATGATTTTGGTCCCGATCTACTCGATAGACAATATCTTAGCTCTGTTGGGAGAATGACCCAAACTGGCAACAACAGTGTCCTCGGACATGACCTGTGTATTTTCCGACAGTGCAAGAGTGGATAGAGTAAATGTGGGCTTCTCGTCTATAATGATTAGAGATATTATTTTGTCAGAATCACAACTTTTCAATCGATGGGGTACGACATTGGTGGGACTTATGATATTGTGGCACAAGCTGGTCCTTCGGGTGCAGCTCTCGGGAATTCTTAGTTTATTTATTGAAAACCTTTGGTAATGTGAAGAACAGTAATAACAATGAGAGATTCCCTCAGGCTAGTGCGAATTTGACTACCACTAATGTGAGATCATTGTCTTATGACTGGTCGCAGATAGTAAATCCTCTGCATACAAAGATCGGACAGCTTATTAATTGAAGCAAAACCTCTAAAGGCATCCTCAGGATACTCTCTTGGAATATGCAGGGTTTTCCACATTTCTACAAGAGACATGGATTCTCGATGAACCAATCTTAGATAGTTTCACCATATATTTTACCACGACCTCCAGCAGTCCGAAGGGTCATCCATTTGAAAGGCTTCTTTGCGCTTTGAATATACAGATGTGTTTCACTATGGAGAAGCTTAGTGAAAAGCAGTTGGATATATTAGCTGTTAAATTAAAATGGTGGGATGTACAGCGCTTAATTTATAGATGGTGTGTTATCTTGAATGTGTATTTTAATCCTGAAACTAACAATCTAATGACTTTTTTAAATGATGTGTCTGAAAGTCTAACAGCTGCTATCCTTGAGGAAGGTCCTTCCGCAATTGTTTTGGCGTGATTTTAACAGCGAGTGTCTGGATTAAGAATTTTACAATTGTATTGGTAGACAAAACTTCTCATTGTGTTTTTTATGCTATTGAGACACCAGATCCATGAACAAGTGGAGGGTACATCAATGTTAAGAAATCACAAAAGACTACTTTTGAGGATGGCGCCGATTCCAAGTGAGGCATTAACTATATATTGCATGGAACTGAGCACATAACCCCTTGAGCAAGCAGGATTGCTGTGCGGATGCTATTGGAAACTGTAGTGTGTTTCTGTTTACTTGGTTGTTCTGCAAACCAACCAGTGTAGAGGAGCAGTTGGTTGTTGTGGAAAGTGCGGAAGAATTTTCAGTTCACCTGATTACTGTATAAGCCTGAAGCATGCCATATGTAGAAATCTTTGTTGTGAGAACCAAGTAGATCTCAGCAATTTGGATCAGAGAAACAAGACTTGTACCTTGTATGTGGCTTGAGAAGCTGGAAGCTCTGGCCACTTATCCTTGTGTGAATTCATCCTGTACTACTTGTTGGAGACTCAGTTAGGGTGACAATGGAATCCTCACCACCCCCCCCCCCCCCGTAGATAACCCTAGAGCCAGGGCTTTGTCATAGGTCTGACAAGGAAGGGACTACATGTGATAGTGATTGTTATAGATGTTATCTGATGAATGGAAGTTAAGGCGTCCACGCAAATAATGTGTGATAATGGCGATTTTCAAGACCTGAAGTAAATGGTATGCGGTGATGGAGATGCTGCCATCATCATAGAGATGGTGTATGATGGTGCACATATTGAGGTTAATGTCTGCCTTGGGATGGTGAGCATTGATTAGGATGGTAAGTTCTTGCAAAGATGCTTAGCCACTGTTGGAACACATGTATACCAACTGCTACATTACAGTTTAGACCCACTCTTCCTAAATCCATCATTTAAACACTTGTGTGTTGCACTGTTTTTTTTATTTGTATGTATTTATTTATTTTATTGGTCATTTATTATGCGCCTATACACGTGTGTCTCAAGGCACAACAAGGCAAAGGGCGGTGGGGCACAAAATCACACAAGGGGGTTTGGTCAGAAAGATTTTAGCCACCCGTCAAACACATTGCATTTGCTAGTTTAAAATATGTGCTCATTGCAAAACGCCATACCTTGAAGTATGCTATTGATTTGTGTTATTCCATTTGAGGTACTTTTTATTAATATAGCACTTAGTTGGTCATGTAACTGGGAGTGCTCATGATGTGCAATAATTAGGGCGTTTAGGTTCATCAATAGCCAAGGTAAATGGTTGGTTTTATAAACCATTATATTATTTATGTGAAGCAATCTGTGTTACTGAGAGATTATTTTACTTCGTGAGGCTGCAGGGCCATTGCTTATGGCATCAACTAGAAAGTAATCCCTGTTTGTGTTGTTAATTTCACTGAACAGCGGCCTGCTATACTTTTAACATCCACTTTTTAAAAGCAAGTCTCAAATATTATGCCCTAAGTTTTGCCACGACATATGCAGCAGTACACACACTTTTGAAAAATTCAAAAACAAAAAATGCACCCAAATGTTTAAACTGTGTGGGCGATGAAACAAAAACAAATGTTACACTCATTTAATCTTATCTGTCACGCGCCTACTTGAGAGGGTGTAATATCACGGACATTACAACATTTTTACATGAAACGGCATGTATTTGCTTAATGCAATTCTGTAAAGCAGCCCACAACACCAACTCTCTGTTAGCCTGCTGGGCAACAACTTCTCCACTGAAGAGAGAGCCTCCCTTTGTAATGCATCTGGGAAGGTCAGTAAGGTGTGAATGGAAGCCGAGCAGATTCACCATAACAAAGGCTCTGCCTTGCACTTTACTCTGCTTCCAAGGTAACCTGCTTTGCCCCACCCCCATCTCCTCCAGATTGTTGAACTCCACCCCATGAATAAGAACTTTGCTAGCTGGCGGGTTTGTTGGTATTTTCTATACTTGTATTTGATGTTTATCCCGTGAGCGCTGCAATGATGAAACAGAAAAGTCTGTTATTTTGTAACACGCACCAAGGTCAGTGGTCGAAGTCTACGAAAAGAAGTAGTGGAACTATGTTCCCTACAGGCCTGCACCTCCCCACAGACCCCATGGCCGCGCCCCCTCCCATGCACAATAAAACTCCCAAAAAACATGTGCCTGCTCGTTAAGGAAACGTCCTGTGCAGTGCACTGAAAGTGCAAGTTTCAACTTCTGCCTAAACTTTTATTTTAAAACGAAACCGTTCAGGAACGGTTTCTTTTTAAAAGAAATAGGAACGGTCAAACTTAATTAAAATAAGTATAATAGCTGTGCTGTGAACTCCATTAGCACACGTGGGTCTGCTCTGCAAGTACTCATTCAGATGAGCACACATTTCCACCTACTGTGCACTGTACGGCAAGCACCATGGAGATTGGTAATATATAAGTAACATATTGCTTCATTTTCTCCTCAAATGGATCTCTACTTAAAGTGTGCCCAGTGAAGACGTAAGCTAAAATACTCCCGTAGAAAAACATGAACATAAGGGAAATAGAAGCTTTTCTTTCTTGAATATTTTTGCTTTTGTTCTGCGTGTGCAGGGAAGCAGTTTTGCATATGGTTTTAGACTTTCTGTAATCCCCCAGCTGGATGAAAACAAAAGGGCGCAGGGTTGCCCAGCTCAATGCCATTGTTTGTTACTGATTGAAAACATTCAATATATCCCTGTTTAGTGCTATGTGAATAGAACAACAACATATTGGGACTAATCCATGGATTTTCTGCCAAAATCGGTTACCTTTACTGCCACTCTGTCCCATAGC
Source organism: Ambystoma mexicanum (assembly GCF_040938575.1). Taxonomy (NCBI): domain Eukaryota; kingdom Metazoa; phylum Chordata; class Amphibia; order Caudata; family Ambystomatidae; genus Ambystoma; species Ambystoma mexicanum. The sequence continues at coordinate 941,917,027 of NC_090937.1, forward strand.
TCTCAACTCACATGCTTTTGGCGGGTGTCACCCGCCTTGTAAAAAGCTGACTCACCCGCCAAGCCTCCTGCATGCCCATTTGTTTCAATGGGCTCTCACCCGCCAAAAACAAAATCGGGTATTGTCACCAGCCCTTTCGACACAAATGGTTGAGAGCTATGCTGTCCCATGGCATTAACAGCATTGTGAGTGGGTTAAGGCAGTGTTAATGCCAATTTTAGCAGCCCATAAGACTCCATGGACATATTCCATGAACTTAGCATGAGGGTTAATGCTGCAAGGTAACTCTGCTGAGTATTGGGTGTAAAGTGGAGGATGGACCCCTGCCAAATGCTCAAGGCATCTCCACTTTACCTTCAAATCTGTAGTGCAGTAGTTCCCTAATTCTGCTACAAAGTGGACGTAATTGTATTGTATTGTTTATTTATATAGCGCCTATACACAGGCAAGTGTTTCAAAGCGCTCAAGGAGGGTGGGAACATGGGGGAAAAAACAGTTGCTCAGAGCCCTTGAATTTCTGAGACAATAATTATATGATGTGATAGGTTATTTATAATGCCCTTAATACCCAGAGGTTTCTAAGTGCGGACCTGGGATTCGAACCTATGTTGCTCAGTGTTGTCTTGTGTCCAAGGTGAGCACATTGCCACTGAGCTATCCTCCCGAGTCTGCACAGGCAGACCAAGTGCGTTAAAATACATTTACACAGTTCGGGAGACAGCAAATAGGCCTGGCAGCGATTCTACAATCTTAACAGTGCAATTAAGGGGTGAAGACTATCGAGAATAGACAGACTGTTCAGGCCCGGTATATAAGAATCGAGTGAGTGCAGAGAGGGTTACGGGGGCAGCAGGCATCAAGTGCACCTGGTCGGTTGAGACTAGGGTAAGTGCAGAGAGAGCCATTCTCTAGGGTTGATTTCTCAAGTGCCTTGAGTGTGGGTGAGTAGGACTCTGAGGCAAGTGTGAAAGAGGACGGCCAGGGGCCGGTCAAATTCCGAGGAACACCTGGCAGCCAGTCAGCGTGCTGTAGGGAAGAGGAGGGAGAGAGGAAAAAAACAGAGAGCTGGGTTAGCAGGGTAGAGGGAGAGAGAAGGAAGAAGAGACGAGGAAAGTCTTTAGAAGTTTCCAGAAGTTAAGGAGATCCAGCTCACGACAGAGGCCAGCAGGGAGGCTATTCCAGAGGGAAGCACCTGCTGAGGATAAGGATCTCCCTTCAAATCTCTGGTTGGAGAACCGGCTCACTCAAAGAAGGTTGGAGGTAGATGAGCAGAGGGCTTGTGAGGGACAGTACTTAGGTAGGCAGCATTGCAGTTAGATAGGTCCCTGGGTGAAAAAAGCCTTGTGATCATTGCAAAGGGTCTTGAATTTTATACTTGCAGCCACTGGGAGCCAGTCAAGGGATTTCTGCCCTGGAGAGATGCGGTCCCTGGGCTTGAGGCCAAGGATAAGTCTTCCAGTACTTTTCTGGATAAGTTGCAGAGGGCGCAGGGCAGAAGGGAGGTTGAGGAAGAGCCTGTTGCAATCCAGCGCAGAGAGAACCAGGGCTCTGCAGACAGTGAGGTGAAGCTCAAAGTTAGATTTTTTTTTAGAGATGTCTGAAATGTGAGAGGAGAAGGAAAGAATGGAGTCAAAGATGACCCCCAGGTTTCTTGCTTCGCAGGTGGGCGCATGGCCAAGGGAGACCGGCCAGAGCAAGAGTGGGAAAGCAGGAGTAGGGGTCCTAATGCGAATGATCTCAGTCTTATTGGCCTTGAGGCAGAGGTTGTTTGCAGCACACCAAGACTGAATAGCGGACAGACAGTCAGGTATGAGCGAAGAGGAGGAGGCAGCTGAGTGTAGCCTGAACGATAGTTGTGTATCATCGACGCAGCACTGAAAGTTAGAGGTCAAAGTGGCAATCACCCATGCCAGGGGGTGGGGGTGGTGGGAGACATGGGTGGGGGCCTGGTGGAGGGTGCCCCTGCACTGCTGGGGGGTGGGGGTGGTGGGGAACATGAGTTGGACATGGGTGGGGGCCTGCTGGCAGGTGCCCCACAGTGCTGGGGGTGGGGGTGGTGGAAGACATGGGTGGGGGCCTGGTGGAGGGTGCCCCTGCACTGCTGGGGGGTGGGGGCGGTGGGGAACATGAGTTGGACATGGGTGGGGGCCTGCTGGCAGGTGCCCCACAGTGCTGGGGGGTGGGGGTGGTGGGGAACATGAGTTGGTGATTATTTGTGCAAGGAGACATGTGCCTTTGCTGGGGGGCATGCCCATGTTGGGTGGGCTGCCTGCGGGACATGACCAGGGATGCAGGGTAGTCCCCTGTGGTGTGGGCTGCCTGCAGGGGCCGTGCAGGGTGTACAGGGAACACCTGGGAGGACCCACACTGGCAAATCACATGTAGGACTCCCCGGCACCCCTGCAATACACGTACCCTGCTGAAATCACGTGTAAAACTTTCTGCGCACCCCTGGTATACACGCACACGCTCCCCCAGGCCAGATCGCGTGTGGAACTTCTCGCGCACCCCTGAAATACACGCACGCAGCCCAATCGCGTGTGAAACCACCCGCGAGCCCCTGAAATACACGCGCCCAGGCCAATCGCGTGTGGAACTTCTCGCGCACCTCTGATATACACGCGCCCAGGCCAATCGCGTGTGAAACCACCCGCGAGCCTCTGAAATACACGCGCCCAGGCCAATCGCGTGTTGAACTTCTCGCGCACCCCTGAAATACACGCACGCAGCCCAATCGCATGTGAAACCACCCGCGAGCCCCTGAAATACACGCGCCCAGGCCAATCGCGTGTGGAACTTCTCGCGCACCCCTGAATTACACGCACACGCTCCCCCAGGCCCGATCGCGTGTGGATCTTCCCGCGCACCCCTGAAATACACGCACGCAGCCCAATCGCGTGTGGAACTTCTCGCGCACACCTGAAATACACGCACACGCTCCCCCAGGCCCGATCGCGTGTGAAACCACCCGCGAGCCCCTGAAATACACGCGCCCAGGCCAATCGCGTGTGGAATCCTATCTCATCAAATTCCTTCCTTCTCCTGCCACTCCAGTTACCTCCTCTCTAGCTCCTCTGCCACCTCTGTCTATCATCTCTTTGGCTTCTCTGCCTCCTCCTTCTGCCACCTCTCTGGCGCCTATGCCACCTCTTTCTACCACCACTCTGGTTCCCATGCCACCTCCTTCTTCTACCTCTTTGTTACCTTTGCCATTTCTGTCTACCACCTCCCTGGCACCTTTGCCACTTCCAAAGGGTTTGCCTCACTCATGCACCCTCCCCAGAAGTCTTTCAAAAGTGGCAAACTGTACCACTTAGCGACACTCCACTCTCGCTCGGCCATCAAACACTCCTCTGATATCTGCCACCTCCTTGAAGACCTTGATCTGGATGTTTTCGCTCTCACCGATCTCTGAAATGCACGTGCAGAGTAGCTGAGTGGAAGTGTAGTGTTTCGGACACATACTCTGACAAACTGGCCTAACGCCTGCTCCAAAAGCAACACAGACTCCCCGTCTTCTCTAAGAAGAGGGTTAATATTCAAGCCTGTCTCTCTGCGGCCTCTAACAACACGGCCAAACTTTTCAAAATCTGCAAGGATCTGGCCAATCCTACTGCAGTCTAAACCTCTCCTATACCCTCCCAGGCCCTCTGCATGGCTCTTGCCTCTCATTTCACCACAAAAATTCAGGACATCCTGTCCTCACTTTCCTCCTCTCCTCATTGCCCACCCTCTATCACTCTCAGGCCCCCTTTGGCCTCTCTCCCCCTCTTCTCCTTCTTTCCTCCCTTTCTCCTATTACTACTGTTAATGTTTCTAGACAAGTCTGATCTGTGAAGGTTTCATCCAAACAGGTGCCCCCCTGCTCCTCCAGAACCATTAAGGACAACATTGTCTCCCTCTCTCCAGCCTTGCCGATTTCTGCAATAACTCCTTTGCCACTGGATCTTTCTCCAATCTTCTCAAGCACTCCCTTGTGCACTCCCTTGTGCACTCCCTTGTGCACTCCCTTGTGTACCCTCTCCTAAAAAAGCTGTCTGCTGACCCTAACTGCCCGGCTAACTATCGCCCAATTTCTATCACTCCTTTCCTGGGCAAACTACCAGAGAAGCTGGCCATCTCCCAGTTAACCCTCCACACTGAATCTGTTGGTTTTCTCCATGACCATCAGTCTGGCTTCAGAGCAGCAAGAAGCATGGAAACTGCTGTCCTGAACACCGTGAAGATCTGCTCTCTAACCTCGATTCCAACTCTCCCTCTGTCCTCATCCTTTTGGACCTTTCCTCTGCTTTTGATACAGTCAATCATGGTCTCGGGAGGATAGCTCAGGGGCAACGTGCTCGCCTTGGAAGCAAGACGACACGGAGCAACACAGGTTTGATCCCCAGGTCCGCGCTTAGAAACCTCTGGGTATTAAGCCCGTTATAAATAACCAATCATATTATATCATATCATATATTATATCATATCATGCCACCCTGATTAAGCGACTCCGCAAGATCCTTGGCATCACAGATTAGGATCTGGCTTGGCCAACCTCCTTCCTTCTGGACCGACCCTCCCAGGTCCAGCTAGGTTCCTTTCTCTCTTCCACTGCTCTCTCCACATGTGCCTCTATCCTCTCACCCTGGTTCTTCTAACCCTTTGGCCAATCTGATCTGCACCTTCTCCTCTAACTTTCTGTGTTATGCAGAGGTCACCCATGTTTCTCTCTGGCTACCCTCGGCCTCTTCACCTTCTTCGCTCATTCCTGATTGTCTATCCACTATTCAGGCATGGTGCACCTCCATCAATCTCTGCCTTAAAGCCAGTAAGACAGATCTTCTCCTCATTGGGACCCCTGTTCCTGCTTTCACTCCCTCACTCTGGCCGTCCTAATTAGGCCTCCTCCCCGCACATTCTCGGAAGGCAAAAAAACGGTGGCATCATATTCGACTCCACTCTCTGCTTCTCTCCTCACATCAAAGACCTTGCCAAGAAGGCCCACTACAAGCTGCACCTCCTCAGAGGTATTCTCCCTTTCCTCACCTTCCCCCAGAAGCTCACTGTCTCCAGAGCTATGAGCCTCTCCAGGCTGGGCTACGGTAACAGCCTCTTTCTCATCCTTCCTACTGCTGCTCTTCACCCCCTCCAGCTAATCCAGAACAGGTCTGCAAGAATTATCCTTGGCATGAAGCCCAGAGACCGCATCTCTCCAGCATCAACATCCCTCCACTGGCTCCCGTTTGGCTGTGAGGATCAGGTTCAGATCCCTCAGCATCGTCCACAAGGCTTTCTGGGGCCATGGACAGCACTACATCCAAATCTCTCTGCCTAAATACCTGCCTTCCAGAGCCCTTTGCTCGTCTACTTCTAACTCTCTGCCTGTCAGACGCTTCTCCAAGCAGAGAGTGGGGGGTAGATCTCTCTCCTCTGCAGAAGTCTCCCTCTGAAATGGCTTCCCTAGCCCCTCCCAGACTTGCACGGACATCTTAAGTTCCAGAAGCTTCTGAAGACCTTCCTTTTCTCCTCTTCTTTGTTGCTACCTCTCCCCTGATAAGGTACCATCCTGTTCTACTGGATTGGTGGCTTGGTGCTCTAAGAGTCATACCGGGCACCAGTGACCCTCCTTGCTCAGTCCTCCTGCACACACCATTCCTGTGGGGACTTCAATATATCATCGCACACTATCCTTCAAGGCACTTCATGCCAGCCCACACCATGCTTGTGGCAGGCTGAAAATAAACAATCATCAACCTGCAACAGGATACGGCTTGGGTATAATAAATCTGCTCAACACTATTACACTGGCAACAAAGTGAAGATAACTAATTTTCTCAGCTCCTTACTATTTCAATGACATGAAGTACCAGATGTTAATATCCGAGCCTTCATGCTCTGTCCACACATAATGCCTCTCCCCAGTAACTACTGCTATTCCATAAGTCCATGCCATATCTATGGTAATGTGACCCATTGGATTTACTGTCTCCCACTTAGACATGCTCATCAATCGGCCTCAGCCTCAGCTTTCTTTCAACCCTTTTAATGGTTCAGATCCAAGAATTAAGATTGCTCAAAAGCCTTTAAAATATTTACATTATGACAGTTTCATAATTGGATACCTTACTGTTTCAAAATATTAGGCTATAAGTCAACCAGGACTGTATAGTCAAATGCCTGGAACAGAATAGTCACACCTTTTCTCCAGACACTCCAATTATGAGAGTAGAATCTAGGATGTCAGCATAGGAGGGATCAACTAGTTGGACATTGCCATATGCCGTTCCCTTGGGGAATTTCAATTCTATCACAGAGCTTCGCTGTGAAGAAGTAGATGTGATTACACACTGAGCCTCATTACGAGTTAGGCGGTAATTATGTGAGAAATCAGCGTAAAATGAATTACTCTTACTGCCACTTGGTCAGGTGGAATTTCTGCCTAATTACACGTGTTAGTGGTGTTGTAATTCCCCATTTATTTTGGGTTCATTGGACCCAATGGGACGTTTGTTTGGGAATTACTATAGTGGATTTACTGCTGCAGTAATTCTGGGAAATCTGCTGATTTTTGGGCATTGAGTGGGAAGATTTAGCTCCAGGGTTTTGCTGGAGGTAAATCCTCCACTCAAAGCCAAAACTCATAATTTGGCCTAGTGGTAAAATTGGCGAGAACTCAGTTACTGCACATTTTGCCACTTACCGCCAAAATCGTAATGAAGACCACTGTCCTGTGATGGACTTAAAACTCCCCAACGATTTACACTGCAGAGAGATCATTGTTACAGTTGCTATCTCTTTGAGAACTTTCACACACCATCCCTGCGGGGACTTCAGTATAATCACAAATTATTCCTGTGAGGACTTCAATTTGATCCCACACCATTCCTGTGGGGACCTCAATTTGATGACATACCATTCGCGTGGGGACCTCAATTTGATGACATACCATTCCTGTGGGGACCTCAATTTGATGACACACCATCGCTGTGGGGACTTCAATTTGATGACACACCATTGCTGTGGGGACTTCAATATCATCACACACTATCCCTCCGGGTACTTAATTCCATCCCACACCATGAAGGTGGCAGCATCAATATACGCTAGCATTAGCCTTGTGTTAAATTTAGTATCATCACACACAAGCCAGATAAGAAATTTCAATATATTCTCAATATATTCTTCAATGTTGCCAGGATTCTTTCAATATAATCCTACACCTTCTTTATCATCACAAACTATTCCTTGTCAGACTTCAACATCATTTACTCTACAAATAATTTTGAAATACTAAAGTAATAGCACATCTCCTCACTTGCGCCGAATAAAGAAGCAGCCCAATTCACAAAGGGCATCGGAATGAATGCATCTTAAATGTGCTCATTCAGATGCCCTTTTAGAACCCCTTTCTGCATTAACAAACAGGAGGTGCTTTTAAATGCCATGAAACAAAGGCCTTCCACCTTTGCCATTTGAAACAGGCACAGGGGGAGGCAATAAGCATGGTAGGGTAATTTCTTACACTGTCATAATTTTTCTTTAGAAGTGTGATAGCCGAGGTTGAAACTGCAGCATTCACGCTAGCCTTTGAACCGCCAAAACTGGGACCAAACTGCTTTATTGTGTCTTTTCATTGTGAGAAAGCAAAGGGTGTCTAACTTTCTAAACCCCGGATGTCTCTTGCTCAGGTGGTCAGGGCGCGGCCATCGCCTTTGGATCCAGACACTGGGCGTGGGTCAGTGCGGGAGGATCACCTGGGTAGGGGTCCTCATGGAGCAGGGTTGAGTCATCCGATGGTGAGAAGCGGTATTCCCTTTTTCTTTTACCCCTAAGCAATCCTATTTTATTGGATATGCCAACCTCCCATGTGAGAAACCTGAAGGTCACTACCTGGTCCCCGGAGATCTGTCATCCAGGTGGCCAGGACACCACCATCGCTATTGGATCCAGTTCCTGGGGGTGGACCAGTAGGGGAGGATCACCTGGATGAGGGGTCTTCAGGGAATGGAAGTGGGACACCGAAGGGTGAGACGTGGAACCCCTTCCTTATACCTTTCCCCCATCCTACTCTATAGGATACTTAGAAGCCCTATCCCCCCTTTTCCAACACAAACACTTTCTTACACTGTGACAGAGCCGTTTACCTTACATGTCCCAACCCAAGGGTCAGGCAGAGTCAGGCAATTGCCACTAACGACACACACCTGACTGCCCTTTCCCTTCCCCACAGGGATAAAAGGCGGAGCAGGAGAACATACTTTGGAGCAAGGCCGTACGCATTAGGAAGCAGCTACCAGCCCTGCGAAACCTCTGAAAGGAGAATCATAAGACCGCGAAGTCCAGCTGGCGTGTGACAGGTGTTAACGGTGCACAGGGCTCTGCCGCATTGATAGCGAAAACCGGGAGCAGTGCAGGCTACCATGGTGCTGTCCTTGACTCCCGAAATCAGAAACTGAAGCAAGTTCAGAGCAGCCGGTAACTCGGAGAAAAGTGATAATAAACCAAACTGTGCTAGCCCCAAGGTTGCAAGCGACAACACAGCGTGAACAAAACTTATGTTTATGAACTTTAAAGAAACCCCAGTAAAGGTCCAGGTACAGAGTGGTCTGGCAATATGTTGGCGCCCATTCGGCAGACTGTGGCTGGGACCTTTATGTGCTGAAACTACATATACCAAGAGACCTTGGGAAAGGCCGATGTGAGGTGTCAAGCTGGACATACAAGGGTTAAGCTAAACCGTTGTACTCTAGAAACTCTTTGACACCTGGAGAAGCCAAGTGAATTGTGTTAATAGAACTCTGTTTGAATGGGTATGTGAACCCGACGGAGGGATGACAGGAGAAAACCAAGGGAAGTGAATCCCGCATTGTGATAAAGCAAAGTGAACTGTGATATTGGCAAATGTGAACCCAGCTGATGGGTGCCTGCGAATTGGGGAAAACAGTGATACCCCGTGAATATTTTGTTGACAAAAGTGAACCCGGCTGAAGGATGTCTACAGTGAATGACTGTTTAAAAAGACATTGAGATTCTTCAATGTTACGTTTGAATGAAAGGCCATAGTGAACCCGACGGAGGGAGGCTAAGACAGAGAGGGATCAAACCCCAGCTGAGGGGGATCCAAAGGTGAAGCGTAATCACCCAATGTGAAGATTTATTAAAAGAACCTTTGTTTTTGTTGTTTGTCAGTGTGCTACACAGTTTAGGAAATGCCTCAAAACATTCCTTTTTGATGCCTAAACTGAACAATAAATATAACTACTGACATAACTGCTTTCTTTGCTATGCACAGCTGTCTGCATTTCGATCTCTCTTTCCATTCCCTCTTTTATGTTTTGCTATCTTGTTTGTTGTGTAAGCGCCCTGAGACCTTTGGGTTAGTGGTGCGCTATACAAGAATGTATTTAGTTAGTTAGGTCCTCTGAGGCAAGAGACTTTGTGTGAAAGAGACTTAGCCACAGAAGGCCCTGATTATTTGGAAACCAACTGATAATTTGGAAATGACTGTAAGCTTGTGCTGGACAAGCCCAGGAGTGTGCTGTGTTCAAGAGTCCCTCCTTGCCCCGTGCTACCAACGTGGGGAAGGGAGACCCTGGCTATACCATCCTGACTTATAATTTTGAGAGCACTTCTTTCTTTTCTTGTGAACATTATGCCACAATATTTTGCAGCATAGCAGTAAGGATTGGCAATAGTTTTATTTTGTATAGGCCCTTTTTATTTGACTAAGACACCACTAGGACAGTATTATTATTATTTGATTGTTGTAGCTTGCGCCCATCTTAGATTTAGATTATGAGTTTATCTCACCCCTTTGTACAGTTTAATAAACACTCTTGAACTGTGATCACTTCTGTATGTCTTATCTTGATACAATGCATTCCTTGTTAGGCGGAAACCTGTGCAGTTCCCTCTGGTACCACTGCAAAAGATGTAGGACTACAGGCGTTTGGCGGTGAACCCACTTGGTAGCAGTCTGTACCACTCAGATTCACTTGGTAGCTGTGGCTGAGCAGTCAGACTTCCCTCAAGAAGAGTTGAGCAGTATGTGGAGTATACAAGATAGGACAATTCTTCCCAGTAAGACAAGCAAACACGCAACGAGGCTTAGTGTAAAGATATTAAGGCATTTATTTATAACGAAACATCTATGGAAAACACTATGCAAATTCACGGCAAACAAATCAAACACAATTACTCTACGAAGAAGAAACGATCAATCCCCCTAGTAATATTTTGACAAGTCTAGGTTCTACCGGTACCACTTATTTTCAGGCAGAGGTGTATACCTCAACCTAGATGACACTCTAATATTTGTTTAGGACGGGAGAGAAAAAGTTAGGCAGGTTAAGAAATCAACACAGTTCAATCCTACGCGGATAAAATGCAAGGCAGGAAGGCAAGAATCACAATAGAGCGTAAAGTTCAGAGGCCAGGCCCACTCGGAGAGAGGCAAGGCGCGATGTCCCAAAAAGTCTCTAGTGGAGATGCATTCAAGTCTTTGTAGCAATTTGTTATCGGCAGATTGAACCAGTTCAGAACAATGAACGAGAAAAGCTTTGAGGCGACCCAACGGAACGTAGAGGATTAAGACACCTCACTCGAACCGATCGAAAGGGAAGCCAGGCGGACACGGTACCTTGTTGTGGAGGGCAGCTCCGGCGGGGGCAGTTGTTCCTGGTGGTGGATGCACGTCGGGTCTTTGCCAAGAGTAGAGATGTTCTCGTCGTCGAAGAAAAGTGAAGTCCGGTGCACCACCAGGGAAGAGACCAGCCGCGGAGTGCTCCGTCACAAGGCACCACCTTTTGGTCGCGGTACAGGGGTAGTGGCTATCCGGTTGCTGAGGTGCTCTGCACAGGCAATTCGACCACTGCGTCCTGAGGCGAATAAAAAGCAAAGGGGAATGGTTGTTCCCACCAGCCAGGGGAAGAGACTCTCCGGCAGGGAGATCTCCTCTGTCGTCGGGAAGTGGCGAGTCGGTTCCGCAGGGCTCCACCGGAGGTGTCGTCGTGCAGGTCGGCTCAGCGTTACCCTCGTCGGATTCTTAGGTCCTGTGGCGACTTCTGAAGATCCAGTCCCAAAAGCCCTGCTTTTATGCAGAAAACCCCCCATTCATTCAGCCTAGCTGTCAATCAACACATGCTAAGTGGTGAGCGGGAAGGCTCACCACTTGGGCCAATCACTCCAGAGGGCGACCGGAGTTGGCAAGGCAACTCGGTCCAGGGTGCCTAAACCCCCTCCCACACCCCTGTGGTAACCCAGACAGAATGGCACCACTTTGAAGGGTCTCTGTACAGAGCCCGCCAAAAGTGGAACAAAAGGGCTCGACCTTTGGTTTAGGAGTCACAGAGACGAACACAGACGCCATTTTAAAAACCGAGTTCTGGCAGAAAATACCATCCGATAAACTTATTTAAGATAAGTAGATCGGTGGTACGTTAGAGATTAACGAGGAAAAGTATCAATCTCCAACAATGGGACGAATCCCATAGGGTTAGGTTCGGGGTCGAACATAACAAGTAGTTTCCACTGCCACCAGCCAAAACTCGATGAGGGGGGACGGGACAGTGCCCCCTCGAGTAACAGATCCAGGAGTAATCGAATTACCCCTACTATTACATCCACAATAAGATGGTTTGTACTAGTTCTGTTAGTAAATTTAGGTCTAGTAAAGCCAATGGTGACTTTACATGCCCGGGGAGACAGTAGTCAGTCCCCGGGTATGGAGTCCATGGTGGGGGTCCGCTAGGACGCCCCAGTGTTACGGCACGTAGGGTGCGGTGTAACACACATAGAAAAACATATGAGACCCTATGGAGTAAAAGACCCCATAGCCCATAGAACACATTGACATTTAAAGGAATTACACACATACATGTCCAAGAGTGGGAGGAAGAGTCTCACTCTTGGCAGGATGGAAAAAACAAACTCCAGAAATCCAGCAAAGCTGCTGGGGGACTCACTAGGTTAGGAAATTCAGCCTAAACAGAGAATTCTCCCTAACATTCCTTAACACCCAACTCCCCCACCCATTCCTTACACGAACACTGAGCCGAGGTAGAGGAGATCTAAGAGCAAATATGCCCATACATTGCATTGGACATGTCCCACTAATACGGTCGGGCAACGTCAGGCACTTGTCTGTGATTGCATACACCTGAGGCCTATTAGCTCTCCCCACATGGTTAAGAGGTGGATCAAGGAGACATACTCTGAGCAATGCGAGGCACAAGAAGAAGCAGTGCTTCCAGGGTGATGGTGAGCCAGGTGGAAATGAACTACAGGCTGAGGGGCTGATTTAAGGAGTGAAGAAACCTTGGATATCCTGATGACAGATCGTCCCTCCCAAAGAACCTTGAGACTTACACCTGAAATGCCCCCAGAAGGAAAGGACATAGCCACCCTGCCGAGTGAATGGCAGAGTTGGGGAGGCGAAGCGGCACTTGTGGTAGCAAATTTAACTCCCAGATTATAAGATGTGAAGCAAACAAAATTAAAACGGCCGGTGAGTAGCTGAAAGCTTTGAAAAACCAGTCTGTGTTGAGAAAGAATCGTGACGGCAACAGTGTGTCCAGCGAATGAAGATTGGCATGTGCCAATAAGGTGCGAGACAAAGCCTGCATTTGGTAAAGTGAACACACCACCTTTGTGAGCACTACACAATGATCATACAGCATCTGCTGTTGGGGTTTCAACATCATCCCTCCCTTCATTATTATCACACAACTTTCCTGTACAAACTTCAATATCATCACAGATACACAGCAGACACCATATTTTCGCAGACTTTAGCATTACCCTTTTAGGGCTTCATTTTCATCTAATGACTAATACCATCCTTGTGGTGACTTGGAATTGCCAATTTAACTGAAAGAAATTACTGTATGGCCTAGTTGACCAAATTTAGGCTGTACGAAATGATTGTACAATCAGAAATTCGGTCAACTAGGCCATACGGTTCCATTATAGCAAACAAGGGGAATGGGGTTGCAGGAGCATCCCCCGCTCCCCTTGCTAACTATAATGGGAACAGGGGTTGCGGGGGTGTCCCCCTCTTCTTGGACATTGCAAGGGGGGGGGCTAAAAAAAAAAGGGACCCTGCAGCGTCAGTTCCGACCCGCGTTGCAGGGACAGAACTGACGTCGCAGGGGAGTAAAAGGAGCTCCGGCAGACGGCACTAAGGTAAGTAGGGAAGGGGAGGTGGATAAAGGGCTGCTGGCAGGCCAGGGATTGCCTTGTTAGGCCAAAGGTCAAATAGATTTGCAGCAAAATCGACTATGGTCAATTCCGCCGTGAATATATTGATCTCGGTCAAACAACCCATATCTGGTTAATTCAATATCATCACACTTCTCATGGGAAATTCATTATTACATAACTCCATTCCATCAAGTCTTCAATGTCATCATAAAGCATACTTGTGAAGATTTAAATGTTCCACACACCATCTTGGACAATATATCTCACGCCATCCCTTTAGGGACTTTGAAATCATCAAAGATCATCCTGTAGGGACTTCATTATTGTTTTATCATCATAAACCATACTTCTGATGCTTGTTAATCTGCTTAGAATCACATACTGTGCATATGGTCCAACATCCAGTGCTAACCGCAGAGTATTGCATCTTGTCTTTCGGGGACCAAAAGGGGACGTCGGCATAGGCGTGTCTAGCCCTATCGTGATGTGTGTAGTACCCAAAATCCCTCACGCGCCGAGGTCCCTCAGATTGGTTTTTTCCGCACAGATAACTGGTCGCCCTAAGCGGAGCTCTTCATGAGACCTTGTTTATCTTACCGAATTGTCGGTTTTACTCCCCTTTAAGTCACTCACCTTCCAGAAGATCATCGACAATGACTACGGGAGATCGGCTGCGGCTGTGGGATCCGACGCCTAAGTTTCGGTGTTCGGCCTTCCACGTGGTCGGGCCTTCTGGCCGACCTACACAGTAGGGAGAGTGGGCTCTGGGTTCGCCATATTGTTTTACTATGTCTTTCCTCTTTTCCACTGCTTTCCTTTTTGGTCTGGTCACCCTTCCCTCCTGCTATGGAGAGGACTCCATTTAGATTCTGCCCTGTATGCAGGGTCAGGTATCCGTGGAAAGACGAGCACACGTCGTGTAACGCTTGTCTCCCCCAGAGCACGACGAAAAAAGGTGTTCGGCGTGTAAACTCCTTAAACCTAAAACCCTTAGGGAGCACCGGTTGACGCGGTGGGCTGCGTACGGAATGTCACGCGTGGAGCCTTCCTCCCCTGCCGCGACACCTGCCGAAAGTGACAGGGGTACGTCGGATGACCAAACGCCCAACGCAGACGTTATAGACCTTGAGGCGGACATTTCTGGTGCCGCCACGCCTGTCCCCGACCCTTCCAGGCTCGACTCCGGTCCTGCTACAGGGGCTATACCCGGTGACAGGGGCGTACAATCGCACTTCACAAAACACACAGCCCAAATGCCCTCCTCGACGCCTTCGTCGAAGAAGGCGAAAGCGCCAACAGGTCCGCCGAAGATTTCGACGGTGCCCACGGATCGTTCTGATCCGACGCCTTCCCCGCACCCGCAGCAGCGCGTGACGACTGGACAGAGTAAACATAACAAGGGCGCTACCCCCCAAACTTCACGCTCCGAAGTTTCTGCTCTAGAATCTTCGACGCCTTCTAAGGCCCGTAAGGGCCCGAAAACTACAAGTAGGCCTCTACCCGAGAAACCTTCCGCAGGCCCTGCTCTAGCCGCGGAAAAGGTTCCCGCTACCGGTACTTCTTCGGAGACCTTGTCTCTTGACGATTCGGAGACTATCCGTAAGAGTATCAACAGAATCGCTACGGCGGTAGGCCTAGTACCGGTTTCGTCAGAAGATATGGGCCAATCCGTTGAAAAGTTTTCCACGGATTTGGAAGACGATGCCGAGGATTCCTACGAAGAAAGCCAGGTGCCCCTCTCTAGTACTCTGAGGAGACCCTCTCAACGCCCTTGGCCTGAGGCCTCAGCGCCTACTTAGTTAGGTCCATTTGGGTCATCCAAGTGGACCACGGAACAGTTCGAGGGGTGCATGGCCGGCTGGAACAGTTTTTCAGAACTTCTGATCAACCTCCGCCGAAAAAGACTCGGGTGGACCCTAACCCAGCACAGGAAGATGTCCAACTACAAGTGGATTATCAAGAAGATACCCAGATGGACACATATAGAGACATATTTACAGAAGAGGAGGAGGCCTCTTTTCTGGACAACTACGGGGAAGATCAAGGTGTTACTGACAACTGGGAAGACACCCAGCAAGACGATTACAACTCCGATATCGTTTGCCTCGACTCTCCCCCATCCACACCGATTCGACAAGCCTCCCCGGTGGATGATCAAATGGCTTTCAACAACATGTTAAAGAAAGCAGCGGAGTTTTTCAAGATTGCCACGCTTGAAGCCTTGCCCGAACAAGATTTCGCGGAGGACATCATCAATGAAAAACCCCCGGCAAGCCAGTCCATACCCCTTTTGAGTTCAGTCACTACTCACACCCGCTCAAACTAGGGCTGTGAACCCGAGGGTCGAAAAGCTTTTCCGCCCTTCTCCCACCGACCCGTTGTACATCAAGGGACATGCGATCCCAGACTCGCTGGTAGTCACTAACACTTGCAAAAGAGCAGGGGGTGAATCCCCCCCGGACAAGGAGTCTAAACGGCTGTATGACTTAGGGAAACGGGTTACGTCTGCGGCGGCTTATACCGTCCGCATTGCCAATAACACGACACTGCTAGCTAGCTACGTCGACGCTCAATTGAACCTACTCAAGGAAGGCCTTCAAGAGGTTCCTGAACCTACCAGAGCCAAGCTTCTAGCTATTGTCTCGGAAGGTAAATTGGCCAATCAAAATGTGGTGAAGAATACCCTCGACTCCGCAGAGACAGCAGGCAGGTCTCTCACTCAGGGTACTCTCCTAAAACGGCATGCGTGGTTGCGTACGTCGGGCTTCAGGCCCGAAACCCAGGCATCCATTATCAACAAACCCATGGAAGAGGCCAACCTCTTCGGGAAGGCGGTGGACGATGCGTTGGAGACGGCCAAAAAGGAGCACGAAACTATTAAATCGCTGCACCAGATTTCCTAGAAACCCTCTTCGCAGAGGGGCAATCATTCTCGGTGGTCCTTTCGAGGACAAGCCCACGCAGCTCAGAACAATTTTGGCACGGGCACCTTCAACGCAAGTCAACCTTCTACAAGCTTCACCTACTACCCCCAAAGGGGTCAGAAGCGGGGTAGGAACAGGGGCAGAGGCTCCAATTCCAAGGGAGCGTCTACTGCCGGTCAGAAATGACCACCAAGTCCAGGTCTCCTCCCATGTCTCCCCGGTCGGGGGGCGATTAACATCTTTCCTCAAGGCATGGGAGGGGATAACTTCAGACCAGTGGGTCTTAAAGACGGTCGCCCACGGTTACTGCGTGGAATTCGCCCGACCTCCACAGTTCAGACCGCCGAAACATCGACGCCTTTCACCGGAACATATTCCAGTGGAGGAATGGGTAAGGGATCCCTGCTGCATCCAACTTAACAGGAGCAATGTGATCAGGAATAGTCTCAAATGAACACTCTCAGATTCAGGTTCACGTTCTCTCCTCTCACTGCTGGTGTCAGCTAAAACTCATCCTGGACTTGGAGCAGATGGTTCCGGTGCAAGGTCTTGATGTTTCTTGGCTGTCCTCCTAACCACAGTCAGTAGACAGTCAGCACTCCCAATTGATGCTCAATGATGAATGGTTGAGACTCCCACGTGTGACTCAGCTTGTTCTGTCCACTCTTTCCCAGGCTGTGGATCAACACACAATCACTAGGCAGAATACTTGCATCAATGTGCAAGATGCAAGGCAACTGAGGATCCGTGTAGCCCAGAATTGGTTTGAGGATTCGAGGAGCTCAAGTAGTGAGGGGCCGCGTCTCATTGAATGCCTCCTGGCATTAGTCGGTCCGCCTATCATCAAAGGGCTCTTGTGGATTGTGTAAATGATCTGCAGAGTTGATTGTAATCCTGCAGCTCATCTGGTTAGGCAGGTATCCTTTGATGAGGACAACAAGTGGTTGTGCGATGTTGGCAAATCCCACAGCAAATCTACATAGCAGTTAAAGAATTCAAGGAAACTCTGTGACTCCTTCAAGTTCTGAGGTCTTGACCAGGTGAGGAGGGCTTCCGTCTTTGCAGGATCTACAGGAATGCTGTCTACAGCGATAATGTTTCCGCTGCATTTGATGCTTGTCCAGCAACACTGGCATTTGTTCACACTGACCTTTAGCCTTTGCTCCCTTAGGCGATCAAACACCTTCATGAGCCTCTTGTTGTGTTCCTCCAGGGTCCTTCTGAACAAAATAAAATAATTCATGTAAACCATTACCTTCAGGTGGTTCATGTGACTGACAGTCTTTTACATGAGGTGTTGGAAATGTGCTGGTGCACCGGAAACCCCTTGTATCCTGATGAATTTGTACAATCCAAGCAAGCAGGAGAATGTCGTTTTCTCAACACCCACCGGATGCATTGGGATTTGGTAGTACCCACTACGCAGGTCCATGACCAAAATCGGTTTTCCCATCCTGATGTCCACCAAGAACGTCACATAGGACTACCATTTTAATACCAATATAGCTCAACATACGAAATATTTTCCATAGCCTTTATTGATGGAACTAATGACAAATGTTGCCAGTACTTGTAACATAACCATATGTGTTTACAGCTTGCTTGTTACCTCTTTGATATATGAAAGTACATGCAAATATCAATGTAATATTGCAGCCGCGTTGAGCATATAACTGGTATTTACTGCTTACTGTTATTTCTACGCCTTCCCACAATTGCCGATTCTTGTGCATGTGAATGTATACTTGCATGATCAATCCTTAGGGAGTCTACTTAACTCAATTCTCATTAGGACACCCAATGTCCAGCCATATGTATTGAGTGATCTTAGCCTTGGTCTCCACTTGCTAGGATTGTTTGCCAAGAAGGACCCTTTTTGGAATATTGACTTCTTTGTGCCTAATGGTTGCGTTCACCATATTATAGCCAACCTCTTGATACCTATCCACCGTGATCCTGATTGAGCCCCGCTTTTTGCCTACTGTACTGCTGTAATCCTGGGCGAGCCCCACATTTGCCTTTTGTATTACTGTATCCCTGGGAGAGCCCTGCATTTCCTTATTGCACTATTGTATTCCTTGGTATTCCTTGGTGAGCCCCGCATTTGCCCATTTCATTGCTGTATTCCTTAGGGTGCCTCAGACTGAGCCACTGTATTATTGTACAATATGAAGGGCCCCACATTTGCCTACTGTACTGCTGTATTCCTGGGTGAGCCCCACATTTGCCTATTGTATTATTGTACTAATGGGCGAACCCAGCATTCACCGAGTGTATTGCTGTATGCCTGGGAGAACCCCAAAGCTGTCTATTGTGTTATTGTATTCCCTAGTGAGCCTCGCATTTTGTGCCCTACATTCCTGTATTCTATGGTGAGCCCCGCATTCGTCCATTGCATTGCTGTATTCTATAGTTGCTTCGCATCGAGACACTGCATTGTGATACTCTATGGTGTGCCCAGCATCTACCTATTGTATTGCTGTATTCTATGGCCATTTCTAAAGGTTTTATACTGCCATTTGAACCGTGCCACTGATTGTTGGACAGCTCTACTGGCACAGTAGCATACCAGACAGCATGTCAGACACACCTGCTTCTGTATCGCTTTGAATTACGCCTCAAATGCCGCGCTACTGCTTCTGCAAACTTTACTGAGCTGTATCTCACCTGCGTACGGTATACCCCATGTTATCACCCCAGGGGGAACATCCCCTCTCTTATATCTCCCAACCACAACATGCATGTTGCCTGCCTCCTCCTAGCTACCTTACTGTTCAGTCTAGCTCAGGCTCGCCATCACCTCACGCTGACCCATCATTCGACCTCAGAGCTTCCCAAAGTCACAACCATTATGACCCTGCCCCCTTCACTAGGGATCAAACCGTAGAAATTCCTACCTTCCCTTAACACCAACTCATGTCACCTCAACATCAGACCCACAACATTCTTACCTGGACTGTCCAAAACCCCCAACTCCTCTAAGGTCAACACCAAACCGGATACAGTAGCAACCCTAACTCCAGCACAATGAATTAATCTATATGCCAGGAAATGCACTCCTAACCAACCTTGCTCTACTATGGTCAGAAATGACAGGCTCTGCTAGACTTAACAATAATCTTGCCCTACAGTCTAACCCGCAAGACAAACCTTGCACTCCTAACTTGATACATTTCACAACCTCAAAGACACCCAAGAAAAATAGAGAGTCTCTAGAAAAAATGTAAACCAACCCCCCCGCCCATGACTATCCCCCAGCTAAAAGGAGGTCTAATCAATGCCATGCCACAGACATAGTCTATCTAATCACCACAGGTGACCTAGACTTCCTAGCTGTATCCAAGACCTGGCTATATGAAGCAGCAGGACCCTTCCTCGTGTTGGCCGTACCAGTCAACTTCACCATTGTGAGAGCTGACAGAGTCTCGTTGCAAAGGGGGTGGCATCGCCTTTATCACTAAATCTAGCCTACGGCTCAGAGCAACCCCCTCGCCCACTCTTAAGTCCTGTGAACTACTTACAGTTAAGCTTCCCACGTCCAAGACTAGCACCCTTACAATTCACTTAATATACAGACCCCCTGGCCTTATTGGTACCTTCGAAGAAGACGTCATGACATTACTTTCAGACAACATCAAGCCCTCATCCCAAATCTTGCTGCTAGGTGATTTCAATTTGGATTTTTCATGACCCTAACCATACACGAACCAAGGCACTACACAACGTCTTAACTGAACTGGGCCTTACTCAAAGAGTCAATCAACCTACTCACCAGAAAGATAGAACTCTTGACTGGGTAGCGGACATCAATACAGAGACCCCCATATCATCTATCCTACCCTTAACTTGGACAGATCACCTTCTCATCTCCTTCACCACTCAGACCAAACGAGTAGAAACCAAAACCAAACTGATAGTGCCGCCCCTCCCTACGAGGAGCAAACAAAATATAACTACTGACAGGCTCTTGCTTCTCCTACTACCCACCTTGAACACCGCTTCAGAATCAGCGGACCCAGCCGAACTAGTTGAAATGTACAACGCCACCATGACCTCTGCGCTAGACGCCATCGTGCCTCTCAAACTGCGTAAAGGCAAACCCAAAGCCCATCTCAACACCTGGTTCACCCCACAGTTACAAATCATGCACGCAGAAAAAAGAAAACTCGAAGTTTATGGAGAAATCTCCCATCAAAAGAAAATAAACTCAATTTAACCGAATCAGCAAGTAAATACAAAGCTGAAATCCTTTGAGCTAAAAGAGAAACTTACAACAACCGGATCAGCAAAGCCAGTTCCAACACCAAGGAAATCTTAACGATCCTGAGGGAACTGGAATCCCTCATAACCCCTGAAGATCCCTGTAACAAGGATAAAATATGTTGCAGAGACATTCAAAATGCTCTGTAAAAAAAAATAGACACCCTCCAAAAAAAGATTGTAGCCAAAAGTCTCAATTTTGCCAAACCTGACTCAGACCCAGAACCGGCAAATCCCCAATTGAAATGCACTCCTGAATTCAAATTCTCACAAGTTACAATCATAGAGATGGAAAAAATCATCACATCTCTCAAGCCTTCCAGATGCCAAGGCGACATCTGCTGCCCCCCTCAAATAATTAAAGAAGCTGCCAGAGACCTTGCCCCATTTATGACAAAATTAATAGACGCTTCATTTCGTACCTGCAAATTCCCAACCAACCTGAAGGACGCCTGGGTCATACCCTTGCTAAAGAAAGCCTCCCTAGACCAACCATCCCCACAAATTACAGGCCAATTACACGGTCCCATT
Organism: Ambystoma mexicanum; assembly: GCF_040938575.1. NCBI lineage: Eukaryota > Metazoa > Chordata > Amphibia > Caudata > Ambystomatidae > Ambystoma > Ambystoma mexicanum. The sequence continues at coordinate 941,937,924 of NC_090937.1, forward strand.
CCTCGTTAAAATTGTAGATAAGGTGGCCTACCCACAGATCCAGCACTTTCTGAAAACAAATAACCTCCTAGGACTCAGACAATCAGGCTTCAGACCACTTCATGGTACTGAAACTGCCCTGAAAAACCTAAAAATGCAAATTGAAGTCAATACTCAAGGACAAAAGGCAATATGCCCTGCTCCTCCTACTTGATGGCCGCCTTCGACTTGGTGGACCACACTATTGTCTGCAAGCACCTTTCCACTGCGGCTAACGTCTCGCACGAAGCCACTGATTGGATCCAACCCTTTCTTAACAGGTCGATGAGCGTATTCTCTCAGGCAGCTGCGCTGACCCCTGCCCAATCACATGCAGTGTGCCTCAGAGATCTTGTGTGTCCCCCATATATAATATATTCACTAAACCGCTATTCGACAAACTGGACCGTCTACGGATCATCTACACCAACAATGCAGATGATACCCAGATACTACTCCCCCTATCAGGCGACTATGACTGAGATCTAGCCTTCCTAAACAACACCTACCAAGTCATGGATGGCGGTCCATGGATTATGCCTGAATGACGAAAAGACAGAAATCCTAATCCTAGGTGCTCCAGCCCAACTCAATAAACTCGATGCACAATACTCTGCATTTATTATTGATGGCATCACCATCAAAGTGGCTCAAGAGACTAAAACCCTAGGCTTCTACTTAGACTCCACACTGAGCATGGGAAAACAAGCCAACGCCACTACATCCGCCACAGTGTACACTTGTAAGCCTATACATGCCTGCAAACCTTACCTATCCACTAAGAGCAGCAGCACCCTAGCGATAGCCCGAATTATGTCGAAACTCGACTACTGCAATGCCCGATATTCCTCTTCACATCTCGGGGTCAGTTTCTCACCTGAGTAGGGTCTCAGGCAGATATAGGGTCCATGTTCTGCTGGTGTCATGATACCCTCATTCAAAATATGCTTGAAAGCATTTGCCATGGAGGAAGAGTTCAGTATGGTGCCTCTATCCTCTGGTGAAGAACTGGTGCATGCTACTCCCAGGTGAACTAGGGTTGTTTGTTGGTGCAGCTATGATGGCACCTACAGTGGTCACTGCAGGGTGAATGCATGCAGTGTTGGTCAAGGAAGGGCAGGGCAGGGCCTGAGCTAGGCATAGGTGGTGTGGATGGTAGGCTAGCCTTTAACACTGGCCAGGTATTTAATGCCCAAAGAGGATAGGACAATATTGAGTAACACCTGTGGATGCTAAGGGGCAACGTCTCAGCGTCGACTTTCTAAGGGCCATGGCAGACCAGGATACTGGTCCTTGCTGGGCCAAGTTCTTTACCCAGGCACTTGACCTAGCCTGTGAGGGACTCTAGGGACACCGCCATTTTGAGCACATGTTGTAGGGGTGTGCTCCATGCGACATCACCTATAAATAATTAATGGTCAGTCTTAAACCCCTCACGCTCAGCCCAGCTGGCTGCTGGAACCCCATTAATGAAGATGGTGCCTGTCTATCTGCTGTGGTGGCAAATCACAATTATTACAAGAATATAATCAAATCCTTTTCCACAAATGTGCACAAAAGAAAAATTGAAATTTACACTAGAAATATGTACACTAACCCAGAGAAGAGAAAGAGTAGGTATGCCTAGGTCGGTAGGTAGGGTCGGATAGGTATAGGCACACCAGAGGTGAGCTCAGCAGTGCCTCCAAGAAATGTAAGGGGGGTGGTCTTGCCGCGCTCCACCCATGCATCCACATAAGGTTTGGTGGTGAAGGTCATGATGGCTAGCTTCCAAACCACATTTTCCCCCTTTTGTCTCCTGACAGGGGGAGCAAGAGACTGGATGCTCAGGGGCACACAATATTAACTACGGGCATCCTTGCCCTGAAAGCACTAAATGCACCCTGCACCTTGGCCAAGTTATCTTTTGAATTTTGGGCCGTGGTCTCTGAAGCAACAACAAATCTCCTAAATGGAGTTGAGGGACAGCTTCAACATGCCGGTAAAGAAGGACAGTCATGAATTTCATGTTAAATAAATGGGCACAGTGAAGTAGGTGAAATGTGGCAGACGTTTGGCAGAAATGTAAAGGATTCACCTCCAGCTATGAACTGGAGCCAACTCTGCTGACTTTCTACCCATTTTCAGTGAAATTACTGCTGCAGTAATTCTGCCAAAAATGCCCCATAGAGTCCAATGTGAAAAAATGGAAACATACTCCGCCACCACCATGTGTAATCCAGCGGTAAATCTGCATGAGCAAGTGGAAGTAACCGAAAGTCCAGTGGATTTACAGACAGAATACCGCCCAACTCGTAATGACCCCCATTGTCAGGTGAGATTTCGTTCGATTGCTGATTTGGTCATGTACTAAGCAGAGCTTGATGTAACGTTACCATTACAGGAGTTCAAATTAACATAAAACACACTCGGGCCTATAAATATTTTCTTAAATTATTTCAACATCTTCACAAAACCTCTCTTTTTCTTCCTTGAAGCATAATATATCTGTAAGGCATATAATGTCAAAGAGCCCACGTATGAAAACTTTAATATCATTATACATCTTCATTAAGGAGACTTCAACATCGGTGTGCAGTCATAATGTCGACATCAATAATGTCGACAGTCAAAATGTCGACAAATTAATGTCGAAAAACAATAATGTCGACAAACAAAAATGTCGACATTATTCGATATTTTTTCGACATTAATTTAGTGTATGCATAAATAAATAAATAAATATATATATGATGTGTTGAGTATGAGGGGTGGTTGGGGGGGTGTGGGGGGGTGGCAGGGGGGTGTTGGGTGAGGGGGGGTTGGGGGGGACCCCCCCATAGTTAATACATTTTTTATTTATTTAATTATTGAATAAATAAATAAATAAATAATTGGTATGTGTTGCGTATGAGGGGTGAAAGGGTGGTTGGGGGGGTGTGGGGGGGCGGCAGGGGGGTGTTGGGTGAGGGGGGGTTGGGGGGGACCCCCCCATAGTAAATACAATTTTTATTTATTTAATTATTGAATAAATAAATAAATAAATAAATAATTGGTATGTGTTGAGTATGAGGGGTGAAAGGGTGGTTGGGGGGTGTGGGGGGGGGTGGCAGGGGGGTGTTGGGTGAGGTGTTGATAGTTTTAAGGGTTTATAGTCATAATGTCAAAAAAAAAAATGTCGACATTTTTTTTTCGAAAAAATGATTTTTTACATTATAAGTATAGGATGTCGACATTATTATTTTCGACATTTTTTTTTCGACATTTTTGTCTGTCGACATTTTTTTTTCGACATTATGACTATAAACCTTCAACATCATCACACACTATCCATGTGAGGACGTCAATATCATCACATATCAACCCTGTGGGGACCTCAACATCAGCACACACCATCCATGTGAGGACTTCCATATCATCACATATCAACCCTGTGGGGACCTCAACATCAGCTCACACAATCCACGTGAGGACTTAAATATCATCACATATCATCCCTTTGGGGACCTCACCATCAGCACACACCATCCATGTGAGGACTTAAATATCATCACATATCATCCCTGTGGGGACCTCACCATCAGCACACACCATCCACATGAGGACTTAAATATCATCACATATAAACCCTGTGGGGACCTCAACAACAACACACACCATCCATGTGAGGACTTAAATATCATCACATATCAATGCTGTGGGGACCTCAACATCAGCACACACCATCCATGTGAGGACTTAAATATCATCACAGATCATCCCTGTGGGGACCTCACCATCAGCACACACCATCCATGTGAGGACTTAAATATGATCACATATCAACCCTGTGGGGACCTCAACATCAGCACACACCATCCAGTTGGAGGATTCAATATCATTGCATTCCATCTCTATGGGACCTTGAGCATAATTACAAACTATTCTTATGGGGCCTAATATGCCATGACACACCATCCCTGTGAGGACCTCTGTCATCAAACAACATCCCAGTGGGGACCTGAACATGACCACACACCATCCTTTTGGTGGACTCAGTACCATCATATCAGCTCTATGGGGACTTCAGCATCATGCCATACTATTTGTATTCACATACCCTTTTATGGCCAATTGGGTGCATCTGTGGCTTCATTTGCATCACCTGAATGCATTTTCCTTCGCCTTTTGGGTATTTTTGGTTAAAATCGGCCACTATTTTTGGCTGTGTTTCGTTCAGTATTTTAACCTGAAGATAGGATGGAATTAGCATTTTTATTTCCAGCTCTAATTCCACTGGAGGATGTATCCCCGGGGGAATTATCACTGGTTTTCATTGCTTATTCCTCCAGTGCTAATTTCTTCAGGGTTAATTCCACCAGAGGAATTAGCGTCCATTTTCAATAACCCGTATATCAGCAGACTGATCAAAGTGGCGGCAATTCCAGTACTGCCACTTTGACCCTTAGAGATGAACTTGTAATGAAACCAAATTAGTATCAATTAAACATTAACCCTGTGAATATGTTTGTGTAATCAGACAAAATGTGATGCCAACATTCAATTAATTCACATATCAGACTATAGACAAGATGACATCAGTGCACATAATGTGTTGTCTTCACAGTGTGGACAAGATGACATCAGTGCACATAATGTGTTGTCTTCACAGTGTGGACAAGATGACATCAGTGCACATAATGTGTTGTCTTCACAGTGTGGAATTCAATTTCATCACACACCACCCCTATGGGGACTTCAACAAAATCACAGAAAAATAAGGAAGTAAAGTAAGTCACATTGTGATTGGTTTGTTACAAAGTAGCCAATGCTTAAAATGAATCTGGATGTGTGTTGTGCAATGAGGGAAGACTTATGTTGCGTATCAATTATATTCAATTCTGTAAACATACAAAATACACAAAAAACAGCTTAATTTCATTATTTTACATTTAAACGCAGAGTTCAGGCCATTTAAAACACAATTGAATTTGTGTATAAATGGTTCCCATGAATCTGCTGTCTGCTGCCTAAGCATGTAGGGCATCTGATTTATCAAGTGTGTTTAAATTCCTGTCCGTGTGTTGATGACTGCAATACCACACCCACCCTGCGGGGGCAGAGCTGAGTAAAAAATCAACACACCAAAATAAACACAGGTCCCCACAAAGCCATTTTTTAAAAAGTTCTAAAAATTGGCACAGATGTCTTTTAAGTTATTTTAAGTCATTTGGAAGGCATTACCATGTGGGGACTTGGGTTTAGGTCCCCACAGTGAAATCAAGTCCCCACAGCGTGTGCATGTTTACACACCCAAGTCCCCACAAGGATAGTAACACAAACACACACACACACACACACACACACACACACACACACACACACACACACACACACACACACACACACACCCCTTCATAAAGTCGTTCAACCTGTAAGTCAGGATGCCACACATATCCCATGAGACACAGACAAAGGAAGACAATGGCCCTATGTCTACGACAATGCCTAAACAAGCGTTATGCATGCACATAACTTACAACATATAACTAGCAGAGTCAACATGAACATACTTAACACTCAACACAAAGGACAAGCAAATGCATGCAAGTACCTCATGTGACCGAGCAAAGAATTTCTCACACAACTCACACATGTGACACAAGATAGGAGAACATGCCTGGAGAACCAAAGCCTATCCTTCTAGGACTGAACAGCTAAATTGCATGGGTGAAACCTTTTACCTGGAAAACGGCACTGAAACCCTGGAATTGTATCTATTGAGCAGAATAAGAGCATGTGAAAGAAAACATTGTTCAAATTCTGTGTCATTTCCTGAATACTAACTACGGTGCAGCAATATTAGTTCAACAATTCACTTGTTTAAATTGCCTAGTAGTCTAATCAGTATCGGGCACACAATTCCACATGCACACTTTAAGACAATGGCCCAAGAACATGCTACCCTATGTACATGGCATGCACAACAATACATTTGAAGGGCTCTACTATAAACCCATTTACCAGTATGTTTTGTGAACACATGAGGTCACAATATATCTGTAAACATTCTCACACAAATGACCTCAGACAACACTTTTAAGCAGAAATTGAAACATGAGCTGCAGCATTTAACTAAGAAGAACTTGAGTTGTAAGTTAAGGAGGAAGCTTTAATATGCCCACGGGTCTCCATTCTGAGTGGGTGCAAACACTCTGGTTCCATGTGAAGTGCAGACTGACTTGACACTTCTACGACCTGTCTAAGAATCTCTCTAGAACATTGCAACACAGAATGGAAGTAGTTTTTCTCAACTGGTATTAATGCACAAATGCGGTGGGACCTATTAATCTCAGATTAGATCTTTAATAAGAAAATGTAAGGACGCATTAAAAGAGTGCAAAAGGTCAGTGTTGGCTCACCTAGCATTCAACATTCATGAGTATATTGAAAGATGACTTCATGGGTGCAGTGAATAAGGATATCTTGAGATGCTGGTAGCTTACAGGTATGTCCCTTTATCAATGTTACATTGTCATATTGTAGCATAGTATGTGTGGGAGCCACTAATGCCACTTTTACGATGGCTGTTTTTCTGCTGAATTTTTGCTGAAAAAACTGTTCAAATTGTTCTTATTATTATTTTTGGGGGGTTGCCCTCACAAGCCCTCTGTCATCTACCTATTTTATTTATTCCCAACCCCCCAACACTTTATATGCCTTTTCCCACCCCACCCAAAAAATGTCAAAAAGTGTTTTCGGCACAAATTCCATGGAAAAACACCTGGCGTAAAAACGGGTGTCGATGAAAGGACATTGTACCCCAATGCCCACCACCTTGGTAGCTCTGTTCAACAGTCACTGATAGAACCCCAGTGGTAGGTACATTCCGCAAGAAATCAGTGACATCACACACTCTGACATCACATACACAATCATCCAAAGATAGATACATAAATAGAAAAACTAGATACCAGACCCCACCCTTCTTTATCAAAACAACATGTACATAATAACACACACTTTTCTTCTTACCATAGAGACCATAAACACACTACATCCTGAGCCAACCTCTGCAAAAAAAACACAAATTCAGCTAATAGGAGCACAGTCATCAAACCACCATGGACGACAGAAAGAAAATTGAATGTTGTAATAAGCACAAATGGCTCCAACCAAACAAAGGTATGGAGATCACCAAGACATCCAGAACATCATCCATACTCAATCACAATGGACCAACTACAAGAAAATCAACACCTTTGTGATGCATGCATATACAAAAAGGTGCAACCATCCCAGCTGCTGAAAGATCCCTACAGTCTTTCCATTCACCTCATTCTTGTAATTCTTTTTTTACACTGTACTCACTCATGTCTTTGTAATGAGGTGATGGAGAATCCAGGACAGAGACCAGTTGTGGAGCCACTTTATGATAACAGGTTGGCATTATTATACATATGTACATAAATTGCAGATCCAGTTACTCTTGATATAGTAAGACAGGACAGGGATAGATCTTATGGGCATCCCCACCGGCCATCCTCCTTCACCCACAGCTCATTCCCAACAGTCACTCTCAGAACACTCAGCAACATTCACTTGAGTTGCAACTCACCTCATGCATCAACATTCCACAACTGCATGGATAGCCAGCTGAACCAACAAGACAACATAAACACATCACAACAATGTCATATTTTGTACGCAACTGCCATTGTTGCCAGACACATATACAGTCGTTTTTCTTTTAGCACACATCTAACTTTAGTTTCACTTCACACAAGAATGCATCCATCATTGTTGCTATAACACAATTAAATACTTCTCTTCTTTTAGTGTTAATATTACTTTAATGAAACATTCCTGTTGCTAACTATTCAAACTGCACACACACATATACTTAATAAACACACATATACTTAATAAACACACACATACAAAACTCCTTTGGTTACCATTCGCAACCACCATAATTCCTAGTTGCAGGAAAACCATCCCTTGATTTTTTCACTTGTTACATGAACATACTTATTTTACACTTTACTCACCAATTACGCAACCCCTTAGTTGACCTTAACACTTATTAAATTAAATACTTTTTACTGTCAGTATTTATCACATAGTTATTTTATACTTTATTTAAATACTTATTTTCCTTTCAGTACTAATTCAAGTAATTTTAAGGCGTGGTGGTCATGTGTGATGCTGTTCATGAACACTAGCTTTGTGACTGTGGCTAAAAAAGGCTTTTCTATTTGCTATAACAGGTATATGCCCTTCACTGTATTGTCACCACTGTGGGGTGGTGTCACAAACTGGTGAGCTTTTCAGTTTGATCAATAGGGGAAGGGTAATTAATTGAATTCTTTCCCTGGCCCCAGCATTCTTCAACTCCGTGTTCTCATCTGCACCCGCCCCCTGGGCCTCTGACTGAAACCCAACCCGAGAAACCTTATGCTGTCCCTGGGCTGAATATGCGCGGACTATGACCACAATGATGACATCACAGATCACATTGCTGATGGCATCACTAAATGCATATTGTATGGGAACACTGATGACATTATAAATTACATCACTGATGCCATCACTGGTGACAAAGGTAATTACATTGTATATAATTGATTACATCAATAATGGAATTAGACATAACATCATTTATAAATTAGCTCATGAAAACTTTGATTACCTTAATAACAATTTAGACCATGAGCTTGAACATGACAAAGGCTGGGGTCACTTGCCAGCACCAAAAGCCATAGCTAGTGGTCAGTTAGAGTTAAAAAATACCAATGTGCATGGTTAAAGCCATGCATAGTAGCCTGTCACTGTTTTCAAATATGCAGTGGGCAATTTTGAAGCCTGTAGTCAGTGGTCATGGCTAAAGGCCATAGCTAGTGCCCATTAACTGTCAGAATATACAGTCGGCACAGCTAAAGGCCATCACCACTGGCTAGTATTGTGTTGAAAACCATGGCTAGCAGCTGGTTAGTATATATAATATACAGTGGGCACTGTCGAAGGACATAGCTAGTGGCTGGTTATTGTTGTGTAACACACAGTGGGCATGGCGGAAAGGCCATTGCTTATTGCATTTTACTATTTTAAAATGTACAGTGGAAATGGACAAAAAGATGTAAAAACTGATCAAGGTCAAAGGCAATGGCTAGTGGCCCATTTATATGTTAAAATTCATAGTGGGCACAGTCAAAGATTGTGGCCACTGGCCAGTATTGTGCTTAAGTCCATGGCTGGTGCCTGTTCAGTGTATATAATATACAGTGGACATTATTGAAAGCTGCATCCACTTGTAAAGGCCAAAATCTATGTTTGGTAGCTTATTAGTGTTTTAAAATATTCAGTGCACATGGGTGAAAGAATTGACCACTGTCCATAACTGAAAGCCATGACTAGTACCCATTCATGAGTTAAAATATAGTTGGCCATGCACACTGACCATGGCTGAAGGCCATGCTTAATGCCAGTTACTGTTGTAATGTAATTAGTGATGTCATCAATGATGTGATCTGTGATGTCATCATTGTGGTCATAGTCTGCGCAACAGGGGGCATGAAGTTAAGTTGGCTTTAGCTGAATTTCCAGGGTTTTGTTGCATTGAGTTATCACCTTAAGCTCCCTGAACTGAAGTTTTTCCTTGAATTTCAAAGGTTTTGTAACAATGTATTGCTCACCTTAAAGTCCCTGAAACTAAAGTTTGTTCCTTGAATGTGAAGGGTTTTGTTATTCCATACATAATTAACATTAATAATACAGACAATTCAGCTACTCAAAACACTGTATTTTGTCTAGAAAGTAAAACAAAATGCAATTGGACAACCATATTCCCTCCAAAAAAACCTGTTGTTATAAAACATTTGTTTGCATGTGTATTTTTTAAAGTATTTACATGTATATGTACTGTTTGTGAATAGTTATTAAAGTGTTACAGTAACTGTCAAAATATTAGAAGACTACTGCCTATATAAATGAAGATATATTACATTTTAAAAAAAAAAATGTTTCATAGCCGCGTCTACCAAGGACACAGTGTGGCCACATACAACAACGACTGGGGTCAGGGGGTAACCTGAGTTGACATCCTTCAAAGCGACTACGCATCTTTGCACCTAATAGTCCAGCCAATGGTATCAGGCACTGCGGTTCTGCGCTTACACGTTATACCTGCCAACAAATTATCCAATCACACATTGCGAAGTATTGACGTGAGTACGCCCATGCTGTTTGACGTAACCCGCACATAGAAAATAAGCCAGTGGGACATCGGACCTCTGTAACGTAGCTACACCTCTTCTCACAAAATGGATCAGCCAATTATAACATGTGCTGTGGCTCTGCACCTACACGTGACTTTTATACATGTCAACAAACCATCCAATCACACGTTGCCTTGTATCAACGTGGCTACTCCAATGCTGTTTGACAACATCCACACATACAAGACTGTCCAATCAGATGGCGCAGCAGTTTGTAGCCACGAATAAGCACCAAACCCTCAAAAAAATAACTTTACATTAATCATTGCTTTCTGTAATTGCTAGTGAAAGGGTTTCTGATTAACTGCAAGCACTTTTGGCACTTTACCCTTAAACTCTTCATCCTTTTTACAGAGTTTTCCAAAAATAAAATTTTCTTTTGGCTTGTCATTTGTTTTACTTTTTTGTTTCTTTTGTAAAAAAAAGTTTAATTTTTTGCAACATTGTCTTTTTCCTCCCTTGTTGGACATTCCAACATGTCCGACCACGACAGGAGGTGCAGTGAGGATGATGTCTTCATTTGGGTCGACAATCCTTCACCACCAAGGAAAAAGCACACAGGAATGAAAAACACTGCAGACAGTTGGCGCTTCTTTAAATTGAAGGAACACCACTCCAGGAAAGAGTCGGAGGAGATACTGTGCACCATCTGCAATAAGACCCCACTGGGATGATGTTGATGATGAATATCATAAAGTCCATGAACATCACAAAATAAAAATACATGAGTCCTATTCCTTGCAAAGACGAAGATCAGCACCACTTGCAGAACCTCCATCCACCTGTAGTACATCAACAACGCCAAGTGGAAATGAAGCCTCTACATCAGCAGTGGCATCCACTACACTGACTCCTCTGTTGAGGACACCCAAACTTTCCAGGATACAAATCATGTGTAAAGGATGCTGCGAATGGGTAGTCAAGGGAGATGCCACAATTGAGAAATGGTTGAAGTTAATTGCTGAACATCAGATTACCTGTCATGCTTAGTATTATTTCAAGTGCCAATTCCCCCCTTTTTCTTAAAAAAACAAAACACAAATATACATTGGATTTTATTTTAATTCCCTTTTTTATATATTTCTTCCTTATGTATTTTCCTCCCCTATTCCACCCCCTCTTTCCATGGCCCTTTTAAGGGCCACCTTTTATGTTACAAAAATAGATAAAATTGAACACAAACTGCAAAAATATATTACACTATCTATTGTAATTTATTTTATGCATTTTCAGTACTCAAAATCCCCAATTATTACGCTGCTGTTAACAGAGGCATTTAGCCACGAATAAAAGCACTGCAGTCGTTGCTCACCTTAGCTGTGCAAAAGAAATTCATTGGCTAGTACCGTAACCGCAGCTAGAAATAATATTATTAAAAAAATAAACAATTCATATTTATCTAAAGTTTTACCAAATACCTTTATACGTGCTTGCCTCTGAGTGGTCCTATGGTGTTCATATTAAGAAAATAAATACAAAACTGTTCATGTTTTTTTTTCTCAAAATGATACTGAAAGAATACTGATTGTATTCAAAGTACACAACCATTACCAAGTTGTGTTCATTGATCATTCTATAGAGGAAAAAACCTCTGTTCTGTTATTTTAAATATTTAACATTTAAGTAATTACAAACTAGTTTTTGCATTAGCAAATTCAAAAAGATTTTCCTACAGCATCCATATTTCGTGCACAAATAAATGCATTTCCCTGCAATGCACAGATGTTACAATTATATACAAAGATTACTTTATGATAAATGATGACTAATTTACAAATTACTTTATGCAACCTTCACTAGGAAACCAAGACACATAACATAACTCTATGTTCAGTTTTACAAAGAAATAAATGAAGACTTTCCAACCCTGTAACTTTATTTTGAGTATTGATCTTTATAAACTATTGTCATACCTATATTATAAATAATATGTAAACAATAAAAAATGTTGTGAATATACTTATTGACACTAAGAAAAAACTACACTAATAACATAACAAATGTAATTTCCATACTTCACATAAAATCTGTGTGTGTCCTGTGTTTGGTCACCTACACACATGAGAAGTTCATAATGGCATTTCCTATTATACACATCATATTTAACTACACATTATTATCTAAACTTCTGTTAGCACTGATACTGCTACACAGTGTGGAATATCCTAATTATAAAAATTATATCTACATTGCCGTTTCATAACATCTTGCATAATTTGGTGTGCGTCCTTTTTCTGGCCACCTGCACGCCTTGGTAGCTGATCACAAATATCTTAAACCTACCATGAAAAACGAAAGAACATGCACAGTTTAATGACTGAATAGATTTTCTGACTTTTCTAAAAACTCCACACTGCACATAAAACAAATTTATACATTTAACAAACTTACCTTTTCAGTAAGTTATTTTGATTTTGTATTTGAATTGCACTATATGTTTTTGTATCTACAACCTACTTTTTACTTGTTTCATATGTAAACAGTCATGAGCTTCTGCACTCCCTCATATTCATAATAATGTACATGGCCCATTTATGTAACCTCACACTTATTAGGAACACTTGTACATATTACAATAGACAGTGCTTTACACAATAAAGCAGAAGTAAAAGATAGCAAAATGCTATTTTCACTTCTAAATTATATAATCTTCCCAATACTACCTCTATATTTATTTAGTACTGCTTTAAAAAAAAAACATCCTATTAATAAACCATGTCCTACTTTACATAAAACCCTTATTAGCCTATTTTTCTATTTTACATTTTTATTTTGCAAGTTTATATTCACAAACAATAGTATACATATATTTTTAAACTTTGCTTCTAACAACATTAAGCAAGCATTCTTTAAACCCTTTGGCAATCTAGCTTGATGTGTGACTATAGAGTCATTATAAACAAGGTAATCTACTTATGTACGCAGCCATGTCATGAAATGTCCAGATTCAATGGATGCCCCTTCATGAAAAATAATTTAATTTGACTATTTATAAAATTAATTATTGACATGTTAATTTTCCTACCATCTACACTGTATCTTTGAAACATAATCAATACATACGTGCTATAAAACTAGATTTTGCAGTGTTGATTGTAAAATACAACCACAGTCACTGCATTGCATGTCATGGTATGCTTTAGTTACAAGATCAGAACATGTTACACATTTTCCTCATCAGGCACATGCACATACACACATCTTTCACAGAGATCTGGAGTAGAATAACCTTTCTTACATTTTGGAGACATATGATTCCACTAGTAAATAATTCCTACATACCTATCTACATTCACTGTTTCCTTCAGATATAACACAAAGACATTAATTACAAATTCTTGACTAACTTCCTTTGTATTTTGAGAAAATTGTTGATTTCCACATGCAACAGCTACTACATTTGCGATTGACATAGCCAAATGTAAACTGTGTGGATTTTCATCGACAGATATTTTAAGAAATGAAAGTTGAACACATAGCTGCTTCTCTGCTGTAGAAGCTATTTCTTCCATCAATGGATTCATTTGAAAAAACATACACAAAGCTGCATTACAATAGCATTCAGCTCCTGTTTCATTATTAAAGCTGCAATTAGAGTATGTTATCGTTGAACGACTCTCCAACTCCATTAAATTGCATTGTTTCTTAGTCTTACAAGGATTGATTTCTTTTGAATTTGCTTTCACTGACTGCTTATGTTTCCTGGATAAATGTTTTGCAGGTACAGGTATAAGGTTCAGGTGAGGAGCATACAGTACACACAACCTATTATATGCTACATATGACCTTCCTTCTTTAAACACTGTATGACCAATAAGTGCTGCTTCTGAAGACAACCCTTGTGATTTATGAATAGTTATTGCATTAGCAGAGCAAAATGGAAACTGTGCTCTTTTCCCAAAGGTATCCTTAAACAGCATGAAACGTGCAGAGCTCAGAGAAATCAAGTGAGTTCCTTCTACACGATCAAACTTAACTTCAACATGTTCGATATTTGTACTGTGAGGTAAAGTGTGAAATGCAATCACTCTTCCCATCGCTCCATTGACTAGACCAATTTCTACATTCAAGTTCCTTTTTAACATTACTCCTGCATATATACACAGTTTCAAAACTCCTTCCAGACCTGCTGTTTTAGAAATTGAATTCTCTAGTTGACCTAATCAAGCTTTTGCTCTCTTACCCAACTCTATAGGCATAACATGAACATCTAAAACAGTCACAATTCTATCTCTACAATATTTTGCTTCTCTGACAGTTGCATTGTAGAGTTAAACTTGTTATACTCTGTGCAAGTGTTTACATCAAAGCATCACATAAAATGTTTCTTTCCTTAATAGTCAACATGCTAGCAGATGGACTGCAATCTGCATGAAACATGTTAGAAATCAGTCTTCCCTTTAAGACTGCTTTCACATTTTCCTCCAGAACACCTCTGCAAATCTTATTAAGCATTTCTGCATACTCTAAGTCTCCAGATTGCCTCATATTAATGGTACATTCCAGGAATTCAAACAATTCCAAAGGTTAAATTTACCAATACGTCCTATCATTCTTTGAGCATCCTTAGATTGCAGCATTCTGAAAACTGGTTGACAGTTAATTGTAACAAGTCTCCAAAAACAAGTACATGTTTACTTCCAAACAAAATGTTTTAGACAGTCTTCAAAACTCCTTGCATTCGCAAGTGAAAGAAAGCTAGCATCAAGTTAGACACGATACTTACTTCATCTAAAATCAAGGTATTTAATTTTCGAAGAACTTTTCCTACTTCTTGTTGGGGAGAATTCTCCAGAATGGCTAATTTCCCTTACCTACTGAGTCCCTCAGCAGATTTGCTGGATTTCTGGGGTTTATTTTTTTCACCTGGTAACAATGTGAGCCTTTTTTCCCCACTCTTACAAGTGTTTTGCAGTGTGTGTTTAACTTTTTTCTTGTGTTCATAGACTGTGGAGCCTCACCTACTCCATAGACATCATCTTTTACTTTGTGTTATACAACACCTTCAGTGTAGTGACACAGGATTGTCTTTTTGACTTCCCAACTCTGACTCCACTTCCTGGGACTGACTACTGTCTCCCAGAACATGTAAAGTTGTCATTGACTTTATTAGTCTCTTTTAAAAAATCACAGACCCAGTACAAACTATCTTAAATAGAGTTCTGGAAAGGGTTAATACTTATCCCTTTTTGTCTGTTTTTCTTGGAATATTCTTTCTATCCCTTTTCATTAAGAATTGGCTGGTGGCAGTGGTAACTACCCTATTTTTCCTACTGCTGTTATCTTAAATAACCTTGGTATTGTTTTAGGCTATCTTGGTAGCCTCAAACTTAAACCTGCTATTCGGTTCCGGCTGGGTTTAGTCACTATTTCTTTTTGTGAAATTCTTTCTCGTGTTTTACTCTGCGCGACAAACCAGGTTTGGTTCCTTTGTTCGCCGTCCTTTCACAGGCTTCTGCACAGAGGCATTCCTTAGGTACCTGTATGTCTGGGGGGACAGGATGTGAGGGAGGGGTTTAGGACCCCCTGCACAGGGTCTCCTTGGAGACTCAGGTCACACTCTGATCTGATTGGCTGTGGTGACTGTCCCGGCGGGATGCCACCCTGCTATGTGATTGACAGCCAGGCTGTGTGAATGGGGGATTACTGCATAAAAAGCAGGTCTCTGGGGCTGGAAAGGCAGAGTTGCCACTGGAACGAGAGAACCAAAGAGGAGCTGACAGAAGAAGATGCCTACGAAGACTGAACCTCCCGGTGAAGCCCTGCTGCAGGTCTGAATCTTTATACTCCAATGACAGGGAAGATCTACAAGGAATCCTCTCCCCTTGAGCTGGTGAGAACAACCAGTTTACCAAACTGCTCGCCAGGCCTCCCTTCTCTGGTAGAATTTTCTGTACAGAGCTACAGTGAACCGGATAGCCAGGATGAACAGACCCTGCTTGGGTTTTAAGGAACACACCTTTTATTTGTTGCTTTGCTCTGCTGCTGGTTTCTTCCCTGGGCAGTGCAGGACCCTCCAGTTTTCCTACTTTGTGTCAGTCTGACAGTTGATTCAGGAACCTGCCAGAAATGTCCGCCTCAGCTACAGCCTTCTTCTCCATTTAAGCTACTGTTCAAATCCGGTTGTTTGTTTTGTCCAGCCTGCGGTTAAAGTGTGTGAAACCTTTCGCCAATCTGAGGGCTTGTCCTTCTCCATTCTTTATGCTAACTTTTCTGCCAACCAACTTCGTCCTGAACTCTTGGCAAAGACTTAACCGTGAACTAATCTGAACTGTGTGATCTTGAGCAAAGTCTTTGGTCCATTGACTATGGGCCAGGCCCCTTGAATTTGATTTCCTCACTGTAGTTCCTTTTTCTAGATTGCCCTGCTTAGTTACTTATTGGTGCTGCTCAATTCTTGTCTAACTTTGTCTTTCCCTCCCTTTTAAATTGCTGGAGTGCCATTTTGCTCACACTTCATTTTGAGCCAAACTTGTCCAGAATCTATTGGGTGTGGTGTAGTGTATTAAGAGTGTGATTTTTCAACTGCTTTACTTTAGTGAAATGTTTTACAACTGATGTGTAAATAAATGTATAATCTTTTACTCTGAAACCTTGAGTCTGTGTTAGTTTGAATCATAGTAATTGCTGTCCTTTGTTTAACTATTGATACTGCTCACTTGCTCTTGAGATAAGTCTGGCTGCTCAGCCATCGCTACCACTTTACTGTGTAGTACAGGCTTGTACCAAAGGTGAATGTGTACTGTCACTTGTAGTCCTAATTGTGTGTGGTGTTCCCAAAGGGTACTGCATATAATTCTGCCTAACATTTCTTGTGCTGCACTTGATACAAGTTTCTGATACTCTAGTTTGTTGTCATGTTCCACTGGTAACAACAGGCAATATAAAGTAACACCTATACATTAAATGCTGCTAAACCTGTTGGAGTAGTTACAATACATGACAAAGAGGAATATATCACATTTTGTATCGTAGCTGTTATTGCCCTATGGGGGCTCAAATGGGAATGGGGAAGGGCCATGGTGAATGGGGAATTAGTGCCCCCGCCAACCTTGCAATGGGGCGGTAATTGCTCCATTCACCATGGCAGAATCGGTAAGGTTTTGGAGGCAACCATGGCGGAAATAGCACCATGGTTACCGCCTGGGTCGTAATGAGGCCCTGTATCTCTCTCCTTCCTCCTTCTATCACTGACCTGTGAGTGACTGGGCAAGTGCTCTGCCTGGAAAGAACAATCCATCTCCACAAACATGTCTCATCACTTGCGAACCCTACTTTAAGGCATAAACTGCGGATAACCCCCCAACCTCACACATCTTTTTGATTTAGCAGATACACACCCCATGACTGTCTGCTACTCTGTTTCACCCACAATGCTAATCCCCTCTTTGAAAGCTATGAATCCCATCCTGTGGTTGTGTATAAGGGGGGCGATTCTATGAAGTATAACGGAATAATCATTTATGAACATTTCTAAATCAATTGCAATGAACATGAAATGATGCTCTATATGTTGGTGTTTTATAATAATGATTACACATCGCCCATCACCAAAGAGCCTCGCAAACATATGACATGCTAAGTGACTCATTTGTTATGATGCAAAATGTATGGTCCACATGCTCACTGGTTTGTCAGTGTTATGAGTATTCGGACGTGTGTTTAAAGGGCATAAGATTTACGTGTGTACAATATAAATGGCGAGGCCACGAGGCTACTTTAAATAAAACCATTCTGCAGTATGATGATCATGGTTGCTGCAATGGAAACTGGGATTAATCCCTAAATATGAAGGTAACTTTAGAATTTTCAATTTATTCAGGCTTTAAACTCATGTTATAGAAGATATTTCTGGGAACTATGGTGCTATCAAGGGAGCAACGGGTCAACATAAAAACAGCGTTTTGGACAGCCCTAATTTAATGAACCCTACAGGTACCTTACCATTACAAGCCATATGCTGTGATTGGAACATACATTTAATCCCAAACCAAACCACCCTGGCAACACCACTATTAGTTAACTAGTCTAGAATTTGAACTATTTAGCAATTGCAATTCTTACATCAAAAAAAAGTTTTCATTTCCTCACAGGATTTCAAATTATACTATTACCAGAAATGATATTCTTGAATTTGAAGTGTCAAACTTTTTGTTGAAGACACACCTAAATACCCACAACATAAACCAATTACATTTAAGGTAAGAGACTTAACCTAACAGGAGTGCACATTAGTGCACCACTATACCAACTGCCTTCTAGTGATTTATCACAACCACTCTTTCCTATTGTAGGATTAAGATATAGGGGACGATTTACATAGTCACCATGTCTGGAATCATTTGTTAAGACTATCGAGATCTATGCAATTCATCATCTGCAAATACGTTCAATGACCTTGGATTAACTTTAGGGTGAGTCAAATCTAATCTCACTACTTTGTTAGCAATACCTTATCTTGTCCTGACCCACCATTTTAATCACAAACCTCTAACAAATTCACTGGCTAACAAAAATTCACTGGCTAATCTCTTTCCCGTACCTAAGCGGATCAATTCTATTTCAGGCGCACCTAACACAGTCTGTATTGGGTAATGGTGTGTGTTTCTTTCACAATCTCATAAACACGAACAAACAATGTACTGTGGGCACGTGTTGTGAATCATAATGTTCCATTAGGACTTCTTTGGAAACCACACCACGACCAAATATTGATGTTAAATTTACATAATTGTTAACAAAACCCATAATATTGCTGAATTAATTTTTCCTTTCTTTTGTTCTTTGAATGTATCTGTTCATCTACTACTGACTCCATCCCTCCAAACCTGGCCTGACGTGTGACACAATATGGTATGACTCATCCAATCTTATGTTTTTCCGATATAATTACTATTATGATTTAGGTTACGTCTTGAATACTTAATGATTTGGAATTTACGGATGCATTTATGTTTGATTACTGAATGTACAGCCTTGACAATAACCAGGGGTCGAAACACGTGTCGGCTGGTTTTCTTTGTCACTGGAGAATAAAAATACCATACTTTGCATGAAATGGACTTTAAGAATACTTGTTTGGACTATCTCAACAACTACATTGAATAGGACTGCTTTTGAGTGCAAAATACTCCCCGGAAGCGCAATCTTTTCTGTATATTTATCTACAAACTTTGTGGGAAGATTGAGGGGGTTGGATTATCTCGCTGCCAAGCATTTACATCAAGCACTCAGGCTCTGAATTTTGGTACTATTTTTAGGGTGGTCATTAGCACACCTTCAGAGATCGATCCCACAGATTTAACCCATTACTATTAACAGTAATTATTTGATGTAAAAACACAACAAAATTGCATCTGGGAAAACCAGTAATGTATCCATATTTCCAATAAGGCTCATACCAGAAGCAAAAACACCACATATGCTGATCTAAATACCTCAGAGGGCATCCAGCATAGGAGTTTAATCCATCCACAATAAAAGCCAGGGAAAGACATCCATTTTTCAGGTTGCTCTGCTTAGTTGCCTGTGATTAGCAAGAATACATTAAACAAGAACTCTTTAGGATGACATTGATGGTTAAAGCCTCTATGCCCATTCTACCACCAGTGTTCCACATTGACAAATACAGTATAAGAAGTGTTTTTTTTGTACAACATATTAGTAAAAACTATATGCAGTAGAACTAGCTTTAGAATGCATCAAAAAACAAATGCGTGTAGGGTATTGCTTTTGTGAAACTATGCTGCTAATTACACACATTAGACTCCATTTTTCTACACTGTTCTCCTTGGGAGAACCTTCCGACCCCATTGTGAAGGATGTGCGTGCACACAAATTCAGAGATCCCCCATTTACGCCCCACGCCTTTACAAAGTCATCAGACATCATCCCTACCAACAATCCTGCAGTACAAAGAAATGCCCCATCTACACCTCACCTTTAACTGCTTAACTAATGTGGAATACAACTGTACAGCTCATATACCATAGATAATTTGCAAAAGTAGAATATCATTAACTGGCCATTTTATTTGCCAACTTCTAATATGTCTGTGCTTGGGACCATACATTTTTCAAGGATAAACCTAAATGAAAAGTGAGCTTATTTTATACACCACACTACCAATTTCTTACATAACATAACATAACAATTCATAATAAAGCATACACATAGAACAAGTAATATATACATAAACCATTCATGACAAAGGTATCACAAGAAAAAAGCTTCAAAATAATTCACTGGAACTGAGTTACTAGACCCAACTCCAGTTTGCACACCTCACAACCCTGTCCTTAAGGACTGTAGGTCAACTCCAGATAGACAACAATCAGTCTACTGGTAATCACATAAATGTGCTCTGTCACAAACTTCATCCTCCTAACATCCATTGAATCAGTCTTTCTTAGTCACCCTCATCCAATAACATGTAAAGTGAAACACCTCACCTGTTTCTATCTATTCAACTATCATTGGGCCAACAGCCGGACCCACAATCCTACATTTCACCTACAAACTAATCACTACTACTACTAATCAACAAAACAGATCAACACGTATGTCCTCCCTTCACTGCCCAGCCCCATCCCCACTCCACTAAACTTGCAATGGCCATGTGACCTAAGCAGACCCAGAAAACCATGTTAGCAAACATCATCCATAGTGCAGTTCCCCAACCCACTATGCACCCTCATTCATTGTACATCTCCCAATGTCAGTGCATTGAATAACAACATATTGCATTACATAACATGGAACTCAAATAGATTCCTGTCCTCCCAAAGCACACCGTTTTCAAGCAAATTGGAAAAATGCCAAATATGATTGTTCATTATTAATTCTAAATTACTACCAACATGACTGTGGAAATCCTGCAGTATAAAAAAATGTCCCATATAATATCAAACCCTACCCGCTTCGCCACTATAAATTCACCTTCTTCACTTCATCATTTCACACTTCTAACACAGTATAAAATCACCAATATAGGGTTACAAAAAACAGCTTAATATCCACCTACAAAGCACACACAAAGCCACAATATTTGTCAACGGTAGAGTTATACTGCTTGGTTCACACTAGGGTTTCTTATGCATCCTCATTCATCTTCCAATGTCACTGAGAAACAACCTTTATTTGCAAATATATTTTCTGTTAAACATAAGCATAAGGATAGCATACTATGTCATACTGCTTCATCGCTCTCCTAACAACACTGAAGTAAAATATAGAAAACCCTACTTTGCAAACAATACTTATAAACTTGACCAAATGAGACACCTAAACATACTTCACTTATTTTACAAATACAATAATTCAAACTGCACATAAGATATATAAAAGCACACTATCACTCACCTTCAGCTGCTCCAAAAAAATGAATAATCTTCACCATAGCCAATCAAAGAACATGTTCTCAAATCAGACTGTCAAAACTTAAAAGTTAAAAAAAAGTCACTTTCATAGCTTTCACAATTCAATAGCACAAAAAGAGGACTGCAGAAAGCAAACACGTAAAATAGCAAACACATTTTTATTACAAGCTATAATAATCAATAAACCCCAACACAATCCTTCAAAGAATACCTTATACAATACGTGCACATTACATTAAACACATCTTCTATTTTTTCCTAATTTTTCCTAATAACGTAGCTATAAAACTGGTTACACGACGAAAACCCACCAAGAGATGTGGTTACACGTACATTTTTCGAATGAGTTCAAAAACACATATTACAAAGATTTCAAAATCAATTCACATCAGCCTTCAGATGAGAACATCCAAACAGAAACAAATGTACAAATCTGAGCAAAAACATCCATAATATGATATAATCACTGCACCAAAATAAAACCGACTAGAGCCGCGAGTATATCAGATGGAATCAGACCCACGGCTAGCAAAGCCTGCCAAAAAGTACAAAGTGAGATTTGGAGTGTTCATACCCACGCATCGAGTCAACCGCCAGTAGTCACAGCTACCCATAACATTTGTACAGATTCAAAAAGACATATTTCCAAGCTGTAACAATTCAAACATAAAGGTACACATGAGGGCATGGAATCAGAAACACGTGTGACCTTGTGTGGAGTAAAATCAATGCAGTAACATGATCAATGCATAGTAATTGGAATCATTATACCTGCAGCTAAGGTGATAGTTATAACCATGGCTACACCCACCAAAAATATGCAATGTGCCATTTGCCTGCTTGTACTCACAGCTATGACCCGTCTTGCAGTTGGTACCTGTGGCTATGAAAGACTGACAAAAAAAGCAAGACATGCGATGGGTGCGTTTATACCAACGGCTAAGGCTATAGCTAGTGCGTGGCTACACCTGCCAAAAATACACAACGTGACATTTGCCTGCTCATACCCGTGGCTATAATACATCCAACAGGACACAATGTTTCATTGGCTGCTATGTAACCGCTGCTATTTAAAAAAAGGCATCAAAGGTATTTTCCTTTTCCAATATGCTTAAATACTCAAAACGCTCTCTAAGTGGCTCTTGAAAGAGCCTTTGGGTTCGTTTACCAACATACCACCAACAAATATATATTTTCAATCCAAAAAATACTGTTCACTTCTATGATGATTCCAAAAATTTTGAATAACTTGTCTGTGCCCTTTTTTAGATGATTAATTAATTTTCTTTTCTCAAAGAGAAAAAAATCTGTTCTCCATGTTAAAAATAAACATACTACTCCCATTTCAAACACTCCATCTAAAAACATATTATAAAACCAAAAAACCCTATAAGCTAATGCTTAGAGAACTCATCACCTATCTCCTCAATATCACTACTATCCCCATTCTCAAAAGATTTTCCACAGTCTTCTGAGCAAAGAGATTCCTCTCCTTCTGAAATTGTCTCCATGTTTCAAATATCAAATAAGATAGTAAATATGCCTTGAGCACTATATCCTAAAGGTACTCCTAAAGGTACACCTCACCCTCAAACAATACAAATGTACTATATAGAAAAACTCTTAATACAATAATACAATATTATCTACATTTTTACTGGCATATATAAACATCACTCAAAGAAAATACATTCTCTCAAAGGCTCTATACAATTCAATAGCATCTGAGGTACTTGAAATCCTATGGGCAGCTACCCAACACACAAACAATGCACAATCAATCATAAAGCAAACATAAACATTCCACCTTCTCCCTTCATTAATCTTCCTCCATTGTGAATTCTAACTCTGAACTCACAAGAAGTGATTCTCTGTACCACTACTAAAATGAAACATTACATGGAATCGCTGGAGGACAGTTAGCCTACAGAGGAAGATATTAAAAAAGAAGATGCCGAGAACAATGCTCCAGATGAAAATACACCACAATCAGGATTTTGTAAGTACATTCTATAGATTCATGTAAAATGAGACTAACTATTATATGTAAAGGAACAAATATCAGTCAAAAACACATATAATGCATCTACCTATTATCAAACTATCAAATGTGTATACAACCAACACACATATTTTGAAAGTGTGTTATATCTTCAATTGTTTAAAAATATTTCAAATATTTTCAAACAGATGAAGTGATTAAAGTCTCATGAAGATTTGAAAAGGAAGAACCACAACAAGGACCCACACATGTAATTCTGGATTTCCTAACAGAATTAAATGAACTATTAATGAATATTCAAAAAGACATACAATCAATGAAAAAGTACATTGGAAATTGAGGACCAATCATGGACAGTAAAAATCCTGAAAAGAAATTGGACTAATGAAGAAGATATATCATCCTTTCTATCTAAAAGAAAAAGAAAAGGAAAACCCACAACCACATCCCCTCCCAACTAAACCTGTTTTCAACAAACTGTGTAGGAATTTGTATTTACCCTTTTCAAGTACGTACATGTATTTGCATTATTAATGATTAAAATATATTCCAAATGTTACTATAACTGTATACAAACACTACACTCAATACATATTAAATACAATGTCCACATTTAATTTTTTCCTCCAAAAATTAGGCATAGCCGCAGTTACCAAAAATCCAACTATGCCCCAAATCTTATAACCACAGCGTTTTGAGTGTCTTTCTTTTCATAAATGTAATGCAAAATATTAATAACAAAAGACTTCACACATTACAGCTATAGCCGTAGGTATGTGTCATCTTAATCGTGCTAAGGACACCGACCAGTCGTTGCTGCTGTTACCCGCGTCTCCAAATACCAATGGCACATTGGGCTAAACTGTAGCTGCAGTTATTCATCTATGTTTAAAGAATATAATTCTATCTGAAAAAAAAGAAAACAGAATCAGTTCAATGACACACACACTTTAATAAACACAATTTAATGCACACGTTTTTTTGACCATCATATTTAGGGGGTAATTCATAGAATTCAGCGCACAACTGGCGCACGCGGCTGGCGCACAGTGTGCGCGTGTGAATCCCTGCGCCAGCCGTGTCCGCAAGAATCCATTTCCGCGCACAGCGTATTCATGGATTCCAGCCACCAAAACCAGCCGTGGCGCACAGTGGCGCAGCGACCCTGCAGCAGCGCCAGTTACGCCCCCAAGAACGCCTCTCGCGCAGGGAAAAGCCATCAATATACCCAATCCAGCGCAAAGGGCTGCGCTAACCCTGTACCAGGACAGCAAGCGGGCTACGTGTATCACTGGGGTGCGCTGGAAGTACCTCACGCGATTGGCCCCGTGCGAGCAGGGTACGCATATTTCAGGGGTGCGAGGGAAGTTCCACACGCGATTTCATCATGGTACGTGTATTTCAGGGGTGCGTGGGAATTTCCACACGCGATTGGGCCCGTGTGAGCAGGGTACGCGTATCTCAGGGGTGCGCAGGAAGTTCCACACGCGATTTCATCAGGGTACGTGTATTTCGGGGTGCGCGTGAAGTTCCACACGCGATTCCATCAGGGTACGTGTATTTCGGGGTACGCGTGTAGTTCCACACGCGATATTAGCAGGGTACGTGTATTACAGGGTGCAGGGGAAGTTACACACGCGATTCCAGCAGGGTACGTGTATTTCAGGGGTGCGCAGGAATTTCCACACGCGATTGGGCCCGTGCGAGCAGGGTACACGTATCTCAGGGGTGCGCGGGAAGTTCCACACGCGATTCCTTCAGGGTACGTGTATTTCGGGGTGCGCGTGAAGTTCCACACGCGATATCAGCAGGGTACGTGTATACCAGGGGTGCGCGGGAAGTACCACACGCGATTCCATCAGGGTACGTGTATTTCAGGGTGCAGGTGGAGTTACACACGCGATTTCATCATGGTACGTGTATTTCAGGGGTGCGCGGGAATTTCCACACGCGATTGGGCCCGTGCGAGCAGGGTACGCGTATCTCAGGGGTGCGCGGGAAGTTCCACACGCGATTCCATCAGGGTACGTGTATTTCGGGGTGTGCGTGAAGTTCCACAGGCGATATCAGCAGGGTACGTGTATTTCAGGGTGCAGGGGAAGTTACACACGCGATTCCAGCAGGATACGTGTATTTCAGGGGTGCGCGGGAATTTCCACACGCGATTGGGCCCGTGCGAGCAGGGTACGCGTATCTCAGGGGTGCGCGGGAAGTTCCACACGCGATTCCATCAGGGTACGTGTATTTCGGGGTGCGCGTGAAGTTCCACACGCGATTCCATCAGGGTACGTGTATTTCGGGGTGCGCGTGAAGTTCCACACGCGATATCAGCAGGGTACGTGTATTTCAGGGTGCAGTGGAAGTCACACACGCGATTTTTGCAGGGTACCTGTATTTCAGGGGTGCGCGTGAAGTTCCACACGCGATATCAGCAGGGTACGTGTATTTCGGGATGCGGGGGAAGTTACACACGCAAAATCAGCAGGGTACGTGTATTAAAGGGGTGCGCGGGAAGTTCCACACGCGATTCCATCAGGGTACGTGTATTTCAGGGGTGCGCGGGGAGCACCACACGTGAATTGCACGTGTGGGCCCTCCCAGGTGTTCCCTCTACACCCTCCACGGCACCTGCAGGTGGCTCACACCACAGGGGCCTACCCTGCACATGTCCTGCAGGCACCCCATCCACCATGGCCATGCCCCCCAGCCAACCCACATGTCAACTTGCACTACTGCCCACCAACGCATGTCCCCCTGCACCCCCAGCCACCAGGGGCACCAACCACCAGGCCCCCACCCATGTCTCCCACCACCCCCACCCCCCCAGTCACCAGGGGCAGCCTCCACCATGCCCCCACCCATGTCTCCCACCACCCCCACCCCCCAGCCTACCAGGGGCAGCCTCCACCAGGCCCCCATCCATGTCTCCCAACACCCACACCCCCCAGCAGTGCAGGGGCACCCACCACCAGGCCCCCACCCATGTCTCCCAGCACCCCCACCCCCCAGCCACCAGGGGCACCAACCATCAGGCCCCCACCCATGTCTCCCACCACCCCCACCCCCCCAGTCACCAGGGGCAGCCTCCACCAGGCCCCCACCCATGTCTCCCACCACCCCCACCCCCCAGCCTACCAGGGGCAGCCTCCACCAGGCCCCCACCCATGTCTCCCAGCACCCACACCCCCCAGCAGTGCAGGGGCACCCACCACCAGGCCCCCACCCATGTCTCCCAGCACCCCCACCCCCCAGCCACCAGGGGCACCAACCACCAGGCCCCCACCCATGTCTCCCACCACCCCCACCCCCCAGTCACCAGGGGCAGCCTCCACCAGGCCCCCACCCATGTCTCCCACCACCCCCACCCCCCAGCCACCAGGGGCACCAACCACCAGGCCCCCACCCATGTCTACCACCACCCCCACCCCCCCAGTCACAAGGGGCAGCCTCCACCAGGCCCCCACCCATGTCTCCCACCACCCCCGCCCCCCAGCAGTGCAGGGGTACCCACCACCAGGCACCCACCCATGTCTCCCACCCCCCCACACCCCAGACACCAGGGGCAGCCTCCACCAGGCCCCCACCCATGTCTCCCACCACCCCCACCCCCCAGCAGTGCAGGGGCACCCACCACCAGGCCCCCACCCATGTCTCCCACCACCCCCACCCCCCAGCCACCAGGGGCAGCCTCCACCAGGCCCCCACCCATGTCTCCCACCACACCCACCCCCCAGCAGTGCAGGGGCAGCCTCCACCAGGCCCCCACCCATGTCGCACACCACCCCCATCCCCCACTCCCCAGGGCCAGCCTCCACCAGGCCCCCACCCATGTCTCCCACCACCCCCACCCCCCCAGTCACCAGGGGCAGCCTCCACCAGGCCCCCACCCATGTCTCCCACCACCCCCACCCCCCAGCCACCAGGGGCAGCCTCCACCAGGCCCCCACCCATGTCTCCCAGCACCCCCACCCCCCAGCACTGTGGGGCACCTGCCAGCAGGCCCCCACCCATGTCCAACTCATGTTCCCCACCACCCCCACCCCCCAGCACTGTGGGGCACCTGCCAGCAGGCCTCCACCCATGTCCAACTCATGTTCCCCACCACCCCCACCCCCCAGCACTGTGGGGCACCTGCCAGCAGGCCCCCACCCATGTCCACCTCATGTTCCCCACCACCCCCACCCCCCAGCACTGTGGGGCACCTGCCAGCAGGCCCCCACCCATGTCCAACTCATGTACCCAGCACTGTGGGGCACCTGCCACCAGGCCCCCACCCATGTCCAACTCATGTTCCCCACCACCCCCACCCCCCAGCAGTGCAGGGGCACCCACCACCAGGCCCCACCCATGTCTCCCAGCACCCCCACCCCCCAGCACTGTGGGGCACCTGCCAGCAGGCCCCCACCCATGTCCAACTCATGTTCCCCACCACCCCCACCCCCCAGCACTGTGGGGCACCTGCCAGCAGGCCCCCACCCATGTCCAACTCATGTTCCCCACCACCCCCACCCCCCAGCACTGTGGGGCACCTGCCAGCAGGCCCCCACCCATGTCCACCTCATGTTCCCCACCACCCCCACCCCCCAGCACTGTGGGGCACCTGCCAGCAGGCCCCCACCCATGTCCAACTCATGTTCCCCACCACCCCCACCCCCCAGCACTGTGGGGCACCTGCCACCAGGCCCCCACCCATGTCCAACTCATGTTCCCCACCACCCCCACCCCCCAGCAGTGCAGGGGCACCCACCACCAGGCCCCACCCATGTCTCCCAGCACCCCCACCCCCCAGCCACCAGGGGCACCAACCACCAGGCCCCACCCATGTCTCCCACCACCCCCACCCCCCCAATCACCAGGGGCAGCCTCCACCAGGCCCCCGCCCATGTCTCCCACCACCCCCACCCCCCAGAAGTGCAGGGGCACCCACCATCAGGCCCCTACCCATGTCTCCCAGCACCCCCACCACCCAGTCACCAGGGGCAGCCTCCACCAGGCCCCCACCCATGTCTCCCACCACCCCCACCCCCCAGCCTACCAGGGGCAGCCTCCACCAGGCCCCCATCCATGTCTCCCACCACCCCCACCCGCCAGCCACCAGGGGCACCAACCACCAGGCCCCCACCCATGTCTACCACCACCCCCACCCCCCAGCCACCAGGGGCACCAACCACCAGGCCCCCACCCATGTCTACCACCACCCCCACCCCCCCAGTCACCAGGGGCAGCCTCTACCAGGCCCCCACCGATGTCTCCCACCACCCCCACCCCCCAGCAGTGCAGGGGCAGCCTCCACCAGGCCCCCACCCATGTCTCCCACCACCCCCACCCCCCAGAAGTGCAGGGGCACCCACCACCAGGCCCCTACCCATGTCTCCCAGCACCCCCACCCCCCAGTCACCAGGGGCAGCCTCCACCAGGCCCCCACCCATGTCTCCCACCACCCCCACCCCCCAGCCTACCAGGGGCAACCTCCACCAGGCCCCCATCCATATCTCCCACCACCCCCACCCCCCAGCCACCAGGGGCACCAACCACCAGGCCCCCACCCATGTCTACCACCACCCCCACCCCCCCAGTCACCAGGGGCAGCCTCTACCAGGCCCCCACCCATGTCTCCCACCACCCCCACCACCCAGCAGTGCAGGGGCAGCCTCCACCAGGCCCCCACCCATGTCTCCCACCACCCCCACCCCCCAGCAGTGCAGGGGCACCCACCACCAGGCCCCCACCCATGTCTCCCACCACCCCCACCCCCCAGCCACCAGGGGCACCAACCACCAGGCCCCCACCCATGTCTCCCACCACCCCCACCTCCCAGCCACCATGGCCAGCCCCCACCAGGCCCCCACTCATGTCCCCTATCACCCCCACCCCCCAGCCACCATGGGCAGCCTCCACCAGGTCCTCACAATCCCCAATCATGTGTGTTATGGTCAGCCTCCACAGCCAAAAAGCCCTACCAAGTAACCCATTCACCCACATGGAAATGGAAATTACATGTTACACCCCCAATGTTCATAAAGCAAATGAACCCATGTCCGTCACACACAATGGTTGCAATTGAATGGGAAAACACCCAACATGACATGCATGAAACCAATGAGATGATACCACACAGTGAAGTATGAAAACAAAATTGTATTAAAAAAAAAGAATGCAAAAGAAATGAAACAAACTACAATGGCAATGAAAAAAAGATAAGCTGCATGTCCGTTTAAAAAATTAAAAACACCAAATCCTAATCCAAAAAAATGTTGTCCAAAGTCAAATGAAAAATAAAATCAATCCAATGAAGAACTATGTACAAAACTTCCAAGGGTCCATGAGCCCAACTGAACAAAGGAAACCTACAAAAAACCCTAACTAAAATGCAACTATATACAAAAAGTGGAGCAGTGTCCGTCGACTCCAAATCATAAGAACAAACAAAGGAAACCTAAAACTAAAGAACTATATACAAAGGCAGCGGGCAAGTCCAGCGGCTCACTCCGTGGTGTTCCGGGCCAGGGCATCATCGAACTCCTGTTCGATGTCCCGGAGGCGGTCCTGTTCCATGGCCCCGAGGGTCCGCAGGGACGACGCCGTGTCCTCCTCCAACCCCCTGCGGATTGCCTCAAGGCACTCGGCCCGCCTCAGGGCCCTCCGCATGGAGTTCTCCGCCCTGACCAGTGTGAGCCGCGCCTCTTCCGCCCGCCGCCGCTCCGCATCTATGGCGTGGCCCAACCGCTGCCACACGGAAGACACTCTCTGTCCTGGGTCCTCCTGCCCTCCGGCCGATGCCTGCCCCTCCGATGTCGAAGGCCCCGAGCCTTCATGGCTCCCACCATGTTGCTGCTGCTGCTCTGCCTCTGCCCGTGCACTGCCTCCTGCTGCCTGCACATCCTCTGCCGGCTGGGGTGCAGTCGTAGATGTGGCCACTCCTGCTGGACGTCCAACTCCCAACTGTGGCAGGGATGCCTCCTCCACCAGCCTGGCCGCACCGTCAGAGGCAGCTCCACAGGGCACCTAGGTGACTGATGGGTGGGAAGATGGCACAGAGGACGACTGGCGCGTAGGGGGTCCAGTTGAGGAGGGGGTCAGAGCAAGCCCCATCAGATGGAGAAATCCGGCCTGGGTGACCTGTCCCAGCAGGCTGACGTGGTCAACGAGCCATTCGAGATGACGTGCAGTCTCTCCATGAAAATACTGCAGGTCACCTCGCATGGCCTGTTGACGCAACGCCACACCAGCCAGGACAGGCGTCAACGCGTCTGCCACACGAAGGCAGGCGGAAGCGTCCCCGCGCACAGCATAAAAGTGCGCTCAAACAACAAACGCGTATATACAGCTACGATGAATGCCCCATTTGTCGCTGCACTGATCGTGGGACACCGCAGGAGGAGGAGAATAGCCAGGGCACGCATTTTCGCACCACGGACAAGCCTTTTTGGGATGCCTGACGACCAGGTCTATGGCAGGTATAGGTTTCCACCCCATATCATCCTAGACCTGGTCAGGGAGTGGGAAGATGACCTCACATCCCCCACCCTTTGCTCCCAAGCATTGAGCCCCTTGGAGAAGCTGCTCAATGTCCTGCATTTTTTGGCCACTGGGTCATTTCAGCGGACCACTGCCATAGTGGGGGGGTCTCACAGGCCACGCAGTCACGCTGCCTACACCAGGTACTGGCAATCATGACAGCGCGCCCCTCAGTCCGCAGGCACATATACATGCCCAGAACACCCGCAGAAAGGCAGGACGTTGTCCTGGATTTTTTCAGGGTGGCACACTTCCCCAAAGTGCTCGGTGCCATAGATTGCACCCATGTGGCCCTACGTCCACCTAGGGCCATTGAGCACATCTACCGAAACCGCAAGCACTGGCATTCCATCAATGTACAGGTGGTATGTGATGCAAAGGGAATCATCACCTCTGTCTATGCAAATTACCCTGGCTCCACCCATGACAGTTTCATATACAGAATGTCCGCCCTGAGCCGGGCCCTGGAAGCTGGGCAGCATGGCGACACATGGCTCCTAGGTCAGTACAAATGCCCTTGCACATGCATGCAAGTCACACACAGACAAATATCCAAACCCTAATAATCTCAACTATTATCATCTCCCCAGGGGACAGTGCCTACCCTCTGAGCAACCACATGATGACGGCAATCCGGAACCCCACCACACCACCCCAGGTAAGATACAACGCCGCCCATATTGCAACCAGGGGCATAGTGGAGCGCACATTCGGAGTGCTCAAGTCACGTTTCCGCTCCCTTGACCGCTCTGGTGGGCAACTACTCTATGCACCACCAGTAGTGTGCAGGATCATTGTGGCAGCATGTGTCCTGCACAATGTTGCAACACGGCAGGGCGTCCCGGTGGACATGGTGGTGCCCCCACATCCCCAACCACAGGTGCTGCCCATGGGAGGGGACAGGGCACGTGGCGAGGAAACCCGGACCCAGCTTGTGGCCACATTTTTCACCTAAACTCCCACCCCTGCGGAGTGCACACAGGCCTGGCACATACCAGGTGACAATCGATGATGACAAAGAGACAGTCAACTGTCACAACCTTACCACCCTGAGATAGTTGCCATGGAAGTGCCACATCGTCTGCATCCCCAGCTACTTAAACACAAGCTATCCTGTGTGACCAAAAGGCACACATATGACATATTTATTATTTTATTTATTTATTCGGATTTATTTAGAGCGCACATCAGCCCGGGGGCATCGTGGCGCTGTTACATGAGGACATACATAGTCTGGTTACCGTAGAAGGAAGGTGGTTACAACAAAGCAGTTTTCATTACATTGCACGTTACGTATCAGACATATTTCGAAACAGACGTGTGCGAGCTGGAGTGGGTGAAGGAAGGATGGAGTTAGTTGAATAGAGTGGTTTTGAGAGATTTGCGAAAGGAGTACAGAGAGGGTTCTGCTCTGAGGGCGTTAGGGAGGGCATTCCAGAGCTTGGGAGCTATGTGTGGGAAACCAATGCCGCCGGCTTTGGCTCTTTTTACAGTGGGTACTCGGAGTTGGTTGGCATGGTGGCTTCTTCTGGGACGGGTGGAAGAGTTCTTAGTTATAGTTTTAGATAGGTAGGGGGGTGCTGTATGATTGATGCACTTGTGTGTGAGAGTAAGGATTTTAAAGTTGATTCTTTCCTTAACTGGGAGCCAGTGGACAAGTCTTCTGGCCTGTGAAATATGTTCAGTTTTGGGAATGTGTAGTGCAGCGCGGAGGGCATTGTTTTGCACTATTTGGAGTCTGTTTAGGTTCTTTGACGATGTGCCTGCCAGGAGGGCGTTGCAGTAGTCCAATCTGGCTCCTATGGTAGCTCTGGCTATGGAGAGGCAGTTAGGCGTGGTGAGGTAGGGTTTTATGGCGTAGATGAGTTTGGTAGTCAGAGCAGAAGCTGAGGCGATGGCGTTGGTTTGTCTTGTCATTGAGAGTGTGGCGTCAATGTAGACTCCTAGGGTCTTGACGGTGGAGGAGACAGGTATGCTAATATTGTCGATGAGCATGTGAGAATAGTTGGGGCTAAGTTTGGTTAGTGTTTCGTTGGGGGCTAGGATGATGATTTCGGTTTTGTCTCCGTTTAGGCAGAGACCATTGATAGCCATCCAGGTTTGGATGGTCGAGTAGATTTTGAGGAGGGCTTCTGAGTCTAGGTCGTAGTCTCCGGAGAGGGGGAGGAGAACTTGCGTGTCATCTGCGTAATTTGTGTACGCTATGTTGAGGGAGTCCAGTAAGTCAAAGAGGGGTTTGGTGAATAGGTTGTAGAGGGTTGGAGCAGTGCAGGATCCTTGTGGGACACCACAGTTTATAGTGGTGGGGGGGGCGCTGTCCTGGTCTGAGTACACTTTCATGGCCCTACCTTCAAGGAAGGATGTGATCCAAGTGGTAGCCTTGTGAGAGAAGTGTGCAGCATTGAGGAGGTGAGATGTGAGAATGCTGTGGTCGACCAAGTCAAATGCTGCAGAGAGGTCGAGCAGAAGGAGGAGAGCAGGTTTGCCTGTGTCCATTATTTTGGTAATTTGATTTTTTAAATCTAGAAGGGCAGTTTCCGTCCCATGGCCTTTGCGGAAGCCTGATTGTCTTTTGCCTAGGATGGAGTTGGTTTCCAGGTAGTGTTGGATTTGATTGTGTGCGGCTTTGTCTAAGATTTTGAGGAGAAAGGGGACGGTGGTGATGGGGCGATAGTTGTTAGGGGAGGAAGGATCGAGGGAGGGTTTTTTTCAGGAGCGGGCGGACCCAAGCTTCTTTTAGGCAATGTGGTACAGTTCCAGATGCGAAGGAGGCATTGATGAAGGCTGTAATGATGGGGGTGAGGGATTCTGAGCACTCTTTGATTAGTGAAGGTGGGCAGATATCCCCTTTGCAGGTGGAAGGTTTAATTTTTTTGAGGAGGTCTTTAACTTCCGTTTCTGAGACTTCTCTAAAGGCAAAGAGGGGTGTTTGTGAGAGAGCGTTATTGGTGGAGAGTGTGGGTGAGCAGGTGGGGGTGTTGAGGGCTTTGCGTTGTGAGGCTATTTTGTCTTGGAGAGTTTTAACTTTATTGAGGAGGGCAGCCTGGATGCCTGTGCACCAGGCTTCATCCTTGATGATTTCATCTGGGACGGAGGCCGGTGTGGAGAGTTCTTTGAATATGGAAAATATTTCTCTTGATTTGGAGCTGGCATTAATAATTCTCTGATTGTAGGATTCGGATTTAGCATGGAATATGGCTTTTTTGTAGGTCAAGGAGATCTCTTTAAAATCTTTAAGTGAGGATTGATTAGGTGCTGCTTGCCATCTGGATAGGGCTTTGCGTTTCTTGGTGCGAAGGTCAGATAGTTCTTCAGTGAACCATGAATTGCAGTGCATTGATTTTTTTCCTTTTTTTTCTTCTAGAGGGGCAATGAGATCGATGGCTTGAGTGAGTGTGCTGGAGTAGATGTTGGCTAGAGAGGTGGGGTCATGGATGAAAGGAGGCTTGAGTTCAGGGATGTCGAGGAGAGGGGCGAGGTTGGAAGCAGTGAGTTTTTTGGAGCTTCTTACTTTAGCGGGTGGGGCATGAGTTAAGGTTTTATGAGTAGGCGTGGTAGGAATGGAGAATTGAATGAGGTAATGGTCCGTCCATGGGAGGGCTGAGATGGAGGTAATTGCAGATGAGCAGTTGTGATCCGCTAGCCAGTCAATGGATCTGCCTTTGTTATGAGTGGGGGCAGTAATTTTGTGTTCGAACCCCATGTTTGATAGTTCTTTGGCTAGATTTGCGGCTGCTTTGTCCTTTGGGTCAGCTAAACCAAGGTTAAAGTCCCCTAGAAGGATGCTTTTGGTGGTGCTTTTGAGGTTGTTGCCTATGTTTAGGAGGAGTTGTTTTTGGAAGTCTAGGGGTGATCCTGGTGGTCTGTAGGTGATAAAGACATGACATGATATGGGCCATACACAAGTATTCCAAGGCGCAATGAGGCAGGGAGGGGGGAACAAGGGAACACAGAAAACGGTACTACTAGGCCAGGTGTCATTGGGATCGTGCAAGTGCAGGGTAGGGGGAATGGGAAAAGTGCAAGGGGAAGGGTGGGGGGGAGTCCAGTACAGGGGAAGTAGCCCAAAAAAATAATACATAGGTCGCCTGGTGGCAACTACAAAGGTAAGTGCAGACAAGTGCTGGGAAGGGAGGGCTGTAGGGATAGAGAGACAGTACTGCAGTTCAGGGGTTGCCAGGGAGGCAGTGCAAGTGGAGAGTGGCTGGGCCAGGGACCGAGGTCGGTGAGAGTGGCCCAGTTGCAGCTCCTGTGCAGTTCCAGTGGAGAATTCTGCAAGGGAGAGGCAGACAGTAAGCAGAAGCAAAGAGGAAGGTCTTGAGATGCTTCCAGAACTGGAGATGATTCCCCTCAAGTTCAAGTCAGGCCGGAAGTCTGTTCCAGGGGGAGGGCCCTGCTGCGGAGAGAAATCTACCCCCAGCTAGTTGCTCTGAGAAGCGGATGACACGGACATGCAAGGTGTGCATCACACACACCTGCAAACCAGGCCATGGCCATCACTGTCATGTCACTCAAACCCTCCCAAACATCAACATGACATGGCACGCAATACCCATACACCAATGCAGTAACGATAAGGTACACATTGCCATGTCCTAAATGCACAGTGGCATCGGACACTGCTGCCTGACCCGGAATCAGATGAAATGACAGACCAACAACCTCACGCCCAAAATAAGTCATTTCCAAATGCATTACAACAGTCGTAGACGTAACATCACAATGAATGCCTGTCTACATGCACATTATGCATTGCAAAATCAACACTGCAGCTCATGTGTGCAGTGTCCTACTCCTGCATCACACTGCTCAGCGCACAGCACAGTGAACAGCCATTGTGTGTGATGCACACCCTGAGCATCACATCTAAGTGACAGACCACGTCAAACATCAAATTAGGCATGTACTGGATCCATGATCGGTCACAGAACATGTGCTGCCGGGACACAGTGGGCACCAGAAGGCAAACAGTGTACACGTGGATATGCAAGGGTGGGAGTACATGTAGTGCATCAGAGTGTGACCTCAAGTGACCATCAGTGTTCCCTACACATCACATGTGAACATCCACCATGTGTACACCCCAGCATGTCAAACCACAACTATCCCCTCGCACCTGAAAGGAAAACACAACACATGAACAGGCATTGATCAGCAGAACACAACATGTACATGGGATACCACCATTACTATGTCAGAGTTCCCATCACACTGCAGGGCAAGGCAACTATCAACAACAACCCCCCCCCTCACAAATGACCATGACCCACTGAACAACTGCACCTGGGTCATGGAGCCTCCAAACCTCAATTCCACCTGGCCACAGGATCACCTTTACCCTTCGTCACCATCTCCCACCTTGTGTGTAAAAAGATGCCTGAACCCTCAGAATCCACACTCATTTCCGAAATCACAAAATCCAAGGCATAAAAACGAACCCAAACACCCTCCAGTAGATGACTTGATGTAGCAGTACCTCACAAAGGCCAAGTACTACCACAATGATGCAACAACCAAGGTAGCACAGCAAAACAATGTCACGACAGGATGTGAGACATGTGTGGTACATGACATAGGATGATGCACCATGAATGGATGTGTACTGTCAGAGGTCCCCTGTACAGGCGCGAGAGTGTCACGAAACAACCACCCCCACAATGTCCCGGGTGCCTGCAAGGTCAAACTCACACAGGCCCCTGAGACCCTGGTGGGGAAGGAGGTTCAGGGATATGCAGTCGGGACAGGTGTTGACACACTGGATGACTGGAATGAGCGGCAGGAGAGGGGAGGAGGAATGACACATGAAACTAGGGAATGCACGAAAATGTACAACCTGCATGAACACATACACAATCCAAACAGACTTGGACATCATTGTCATGGCCTTCTGTAGTCCAGGCTCAGGAGTGGTACGAACCAACCACCCCTTCTAGGGTTTTGGCGCCTGGAAGTTCGGGGCTTACACAGGCATCCGCAACCCCAGTGGGGAAAGAGGGTCAGTGAACGTTGCTTGGATAGGCACGGGAAGCAGGAACACCGGGTAGAGGGTACAGGTTTCAAAATTGCATAGGATCACGGGTGATTAGGGAGAAAAAAACATACCAAATTGAACCACACATACATCCATGCATCAGTACATTCCCGAGCAAGCCTATGCAGAGCAGTTTGTAAGAAAAACAACAAGACACTTAGCTCTGGTTTTGAGTGCTGGCCTCCTGCCTGCGCACTCTCAGGTCCGGTTACAGGAGCACTGCAATGCTGCAAAGAGAGACACAGTCAACAACCTGTACGTGCCAATTGCACAAAAACACAACACCAAACATGCCCCATAGCAACAGACTACTCTACAAACAGACAATCTGTGGTTGATGCTTCGTACCCATATATAACATCACCCCTGTGACGGGTCATACACAGTCAATGCAGTAAGGCAGCCGCTGCTGGGTGCGTGGCAAATGGAACACCAATGTGTCACAATTCACACAACATGCAATGTTCCCTGGGTAAGCAGACAGACCCATATAGCAAGCCATGACTACAGAGCAAGTTGCGTACCACCATGACCGAAACAAAGTTGGCAGTGCATTTATCATGAAGTACGTGGAAAAGACATGCACTGCACCCGAGTATGTCCCTTGCTACATGTCCCTGTGAGCTGCTCCTTTCCATGTCTCGGAAGGCTACATGGTTAATACAAGTGCCTCAATGGACCTGGGTGTACCGGAGGGTATGTGCCACTGCCACTGCATGTGTCCCAGACAACCCTACTATCAGCAGCCACCAGTCCACAAACACATCTGAGCTGCATTGTGTGCTTCAACACCAATATTCGTCTAAGCTCACCCTCAGTGCTGGGACTAAGCCTGCATGTGCAACTCGCCTGGTGCAAGCTTTGCTGTGTCGTGGCCCCCCTGTGATGCTCACCTTGCCTGGAGTTCCTTGGAACATGTCAGCAGTTCTAGGATGTGGGTCTGCATTCACTGTGCCTCTGCTTCTCCACACATGTGCATGTGGGCACCAACAAACGGGTCCAGAATTCCGTCGTCCAATGGGACGTGTCTGCTGGCAATGGTGCTCTGGAGGCTCATCCCCCTGCAGAAAGGGCATGAAACATATGATTAATGCTTCAAAGTCATCTGTGTGTGTCTCATCAGGCATCTCATTACTTGACCATGTCAGAGAGTCACATCACAAATCACACCATCAGTCCGTCTTTCACCTACAAAGTGTGGAACACTATCTACAGCATGATTTGCAACAAGCACATATACAGGAAAGAAATGAAACATACTACACAATGCATAGCAATCAATGTCCACATTAATCATGACACACCCCATCTAGCAAAAGCTGAACAGTGGACAATGACACCTAAATCATCCCCATTAGGGGTGTCAACACAAGTCACACAGCACCAGACATGCCACAGATATGACAGTCCAATGCCCTTGTGTAAAATGCTGTAACACCGTACCATCCTTGCGAGCCCATGGATAAGGGAGGCAGGAGTGGCATATGTGAGTCAAGGAACCCAAGCAGCAAACACATACACAAGACAACCATGATGGGCCCAGCTGGAACAGACAGTGGATGCCTTCAAAAGCCACAAAGCACCGCACCGTCACATGAAAGCACAATAGACTAGCAATTTTAAACTAAATCAACTATTAACTAATTACACTAACTATGGAAAACCTACATTACCTATTTAAACTAACTATCAAACAGAAACTTAACTAACTAAACTAAAAGAAAAATCAAAAATGGCCACATACGACCCGGGGGGGAGGGGAGGCACCCAGGAGGGGGGAGGTACAGGGTGCTGCTCAACATCCACATGCGATGATGCTGAGCCAAAAAGAAATCCTCCATGGGCTCAACGTCTGCACAGCACGACCTATGT
This sequence comes from Ambystoma mexicanum, assembly GCF_040938575.1. Classification (NCBI taxonomy): domain Eukaryota; kingdom Metazoa; phylum Chordata; class Amphibia; order Caudata; family Ambystomatidae; genus Ambystoma; species Ambystoma mexicanum. The sequence goes on from NC_090937.1 coordinate 941,976,978, forward strand.
GGGAGATAGATGGTCGTCCGAGTCTGGCTCATCCTGTAAAGGAGGACGTGGCACAGTAGCCTGGCCACGCCTAGCCGCAGCTTGCCCCTCGTCGGCAGCAAGTCTGCCGGACGAGTGAGCCTGGTTCTGTGTGGCGATGTGACGTAGGTCTGCATGCAGAACCTCCCGTGATACACGTGCTTCCTCTTGCAAGGTAGCACGTGTAACACGGAGTTCCTCCTGCAAGGTCTGGCTGGACAACCGCTGCACCTCCCGGCAAGCCTGTAGCTCAGCCGAGATGGTACACTCAAGCTGTGCAAACCTCTCCTCTGCCCGCTGCCTCTGGGACATCATAAGGACACCCAGAGTGGACCTGAGGGAAGCATACTCCTCCCTCAAGGCATCCATGTGCGCCTCTGCGTGAGCAGCAATTGCTTGACGCAGAGACGACATTTCAGCCTGGCGTGCCCTGTCTGAGGCCTCCATGCCCAGCCTGAGCGAGCGGGCCGTGGACCGTGCCGCCTGCTGCTGGAGAAGCACCTGCCTAGCAGTGGGGAGCACAGATCGGGCCACACGCTCCATGCTCTCAGCGATGTTCTCCATTGCTGCCCCCTGCCGTTCGGAATTGGCAGTCATGTCTTGCTCCCACTCAGTATACAGCGGTTGCGCGCGGCGACCGCGTTGCCGGGCTTGACCCCTGCGGGACCCAAGGACCGGGGGTCCTCGCTGTGTTGGCACCGCCTGCGGCTGCACGACTACATGCCCCCGTCGACGTGATGTCCCAGGCACATCAGTGACTGGTGTGGAGGGTGACCCTGCGTCCCGATCCATCACGGGCGGAGGAACCAAGACTGTCTGATCCCTCAGTGCAGGGGTCGCAGACAGAGGAGTGTCCACATCAGAATCACTCACCCCTGACACATGGACTTGATGGTCATCCAACTCAACATGGACATCAGAGTCGTCATCAAGGCTGGACTCATAGGCAGCCAGAGACAAGATGGACTGCAGCACTTGGGGGTTTTCGTGGCCTACCACCCCACCACCCCCACTAGTGCTGGGTTGAGGTGGCGTTACCAACCCTGTGTCTGGCATGACAACACCATCCTCTGCCTCCATTGCGTCATCACCTGAAAAATAGAGAGGAAAAGGTCAATACACATGTCAGAAGCACACGACACACACACACCGACAGCAAAGGCATCAGGCAGACATGTGACACACAACATATGACCTGGCATGCATGCTGGGTCTACTTTGAATAGCTTCTGTGATCAGACCTGTTGAAAGGTGGCAGTTTCCATGGAAGTGGGTCTATGCAGTGCAGAAAATGTGTACGCCACTCACTACCTACATGTACAAGCACTACATGGTGTGTGCCAGGAAATGTGAATGCAGTGCAATGTCAAAATCAGACATCACGTGCATTGTGCATTCAATGTGTACCATGTCTAGAAGCCAAGCACCCCTCCACCCCAGTACCAAAGCAGGGATGCCTAGCATGGTATCAAAAGGCAGACCATACACCTGTGTATTGACAGGCAGTGTTGACTGGCATCAACAGCTTCATGTGATTCAAATTACAACACTGCAAATGATGCTGGGACAGTGTGCAGGACACATGATGGAAACTCCGGAGGCCACCCACGTGTGAAGAAGACAAAACAAGAGTTGGACAGAGTCATTGGCCATTGAACAGGCTGAGGCCTGTGAGCCACACAGATTGTCAGAGCCTAAACATGTGTGCAACGCAGGACTGAGCCACAGTTGACATGGGAAGGCTGATGAGATGGCAGGCAATGTATGTAATCAAGGACTTATATTACAGTGATCATCCAGTCAAGGACACATAGGGGCATGCGTGCAATGCACATGGAGCATGAATGGGCACTCATGTCCCTGCGGGACATCTGACCCATGCACAGTACAAGTTAGATTCCCTGCATCGAGTACTAAGGCTGTACCACATGGCATATGTCTGGCAGATTCTACGCTGGAAGTTAGCATCTACACAGGACACATGAACAAGAAACTACACATTGGCAAGATTGGAGCAGACCAGTGCAAAGGTGGAACTGGGGTGCAGAGTGGCGGAGGAGGGGCAAGGGAGCATGCCTACATGGAGTCCCACATGCAGGCAGAGGAGACATGCATGACGGTAGCATTGCATTACTTACACATCAGAACCATGTACACGTCACATGTAGCAGCAATCATGCACAACACATCCCACAAGTGAAACACACACGTCCTCAACAAACACGCATCAACACTCACTGAACTGGGCATCAAAGTCCAGCTTCTCTCCCACTCCTTCGACCAATTCAGGTGGTATGAACTCCGCAACGAGAACCTCATGCGGAGTGAGTTCTTCCTCCTCTGGTGCAGGCCCACCGCCAGTCACCAGAGTCAAGTTGAAATTTGAGGCACGCTTGGCCTTAGTGCTGCGCTTGATGTCATTCCAACTCTTTTTGCACTCCTGCGCCGTGCGCACCTCATGGCCGAATGAACTGACATGTTCCGCAACATGCTTCCAGTGGGTGTCACGTTGGGCAGCCGTGGTCTGACTATTGGCACCCACTAGCATGTCACGGCTGTGGCCCCGCACGTAGTCCATGAGGAAGTCCAGTTCCTGCTTACAGAAAGGCTTCTTCCTCGACGTGCAGGAGGTCGTGGCTGTGTGTGGGGTCCCAGCCTGTGCTGCAGGTGCAACCTTCCTCCTCTTGGACTGTGGCGCAGACCCTGGCTGGCTAATGCCGCCCTGACCAGCATGGCCAGTGGGTTCGGTGGATTGAGCCAAGGGAGTGGCAGGTGGAGGGATGACCAGAGGCCTGACTTGTGTCAGTGGCAGCTGGGTGCCCACTAATGGACCCTGCGCAGCAACATCAGCTGTGGCAGGGTGGTTGGCCGCAACGGTCCTGGTTGGCAGACTCACAACCGGGGTGCTGTTGGGTGCATCTGCCCCTGCACTTGCCAACACCCGGCTGTTCGGGGCAGCAGATGACATGACTGCCCCAGGGACACGTGTCTTGGTCTGAGCAGCCTGGCCTGCCCCTATGGCTTCCCCCCTGGCCTGTTGGAGATCTACCAAGGGCTCTTCAAGTGCCAACACAGCCTGCGCTGGCAGACCCTGAGCCTGGGTGGCTGTGTCCACAGCTGCACCTGCAGCTACCACCACCCTTGGGCCCGTGACAGTCGATGGAACGGACTGCCGGGTCATATGGGTGCCAGTGCCAGATGCAGGAGCTGCATCCCCCGGAACCACAGGGGGTGGTGGCATGGCTGCACCGACACATGGCACAACATTGTGCTCAAGTGGCGCACCCCTGCCTCTTCCCCCTCTGTGGCTGCCCTGGACACCCTGGAGTCCCCCTACTCCCTGGTCACCACGGCCACGTCCCCGACCACGCCCGCCACGAGGAGTACGCCCAGCTGAGGCGCCCCTCACCTTTGGTGGCCTCCCAACCATGGCACAGATGTAGTAGTGCTGGCACAGATGGAGTGGTGCCAATGGGAGGTATACACCACAATTGACCTGGGCAATTGGGGTGAAGGGGGTGGGAAGCAAGATGTTAACAGCCCCCCTGCACCTGCATGGCTGTATGTGACCCCGGTGATGTGGTGACGGGTCACGCAACGCTCAGGCACCCCAAAACTGCAGTAAAACCGTGCACGCAGCCCTGCAGCCTACGTGCGTGGATTCAACCTCCCGCAGTACGCGGTGGCACCCAGTAACACGAATAACGCGTATGCGTGGGACACGCAGGCTAATATGACATCGAAAATGGGTGCGATACACAGGGGCACCCGCAGTGGGAAAAATAGCGTGTGTGACTCACCGTCTGACTAGCGCGATGCAGAAAAACACGCGTAGCCAATACCCCCGCCAAAAGAAGAGATACGTCCTTGATAGCTGTGAAGTTGTGATGGCGCGCGAAACAACAGGAAGCAGCAACACACGTCTGTCTCCACGAAAGGCACGTACAGCGAACTGCTGGGCCCGCTCACCTTTAACCCGTGCTGAGGGAAATGCACGCGCGCGTCACGTCACTTACGCGCATAGGCCCTTTCCTGTATCACACGCGGACGTGCGGTTTCCACACGCGCTTACGCGCATGGCCCTTTCCACGTATTACACGCGGACGTGCAGTTTCCAAACGCGCTTACGCGCAAGGGCCCTTTCCTCGTATTACACGCGGACATGCAGTTTTTCACGCGCGCTGAAATGCACATGCACGTCTGTACGCGTCATGTCACAGGGGCGCTTGCGCTTGAGGGGCCTTCTGTCCAATGAAAATGCGTATGCGTGCAGACGCGCTTACGCACTAAGGGCCTTTCCTCGAATTACACGCTGACGTGCAGATTTTTCACGTGCCAAATCACTTCGTATCAAGCTGGCCACGCGTATGCACACGGAAGACCACGTTCCTGCCCAGAAGGCCGAACTACTGCCCCCCAGAGCCCCAAGCACGCTCCCACCTGCCATCTGCTGCTGCCTGACTGCCTGCTGCCCACGTGCACTGCCATTTGCTGCCTGCACATCAGCCAGGGGTGCTGTTGCTGTGACCACCCCTGCTGGAACCGAAGACTCCCGACTGGGATTCCATCGCTCCACAGCCCAGCCCCAGGACCCAGTTGCCCACCCACTCCTGTCTCTGGGGTTGTCATGTCGGGGCAAACACCATCTGTGACCACTGACAACCCCCGGCCAGAGAGGCAGAGGGGCACCAGCTTCAGTGCCACCGAAGTTGGTGTCCTGGTGGAGCAAGTCCTGGGGCAGTATGATGCCCTCTTTGGAAGTTCCCGCGCCGACAAGGAAGGACGGACTCGGATCTGGACTGACATCGTAACTGCCATCAACGCGGAGGGGGTGGCAGTCCGCGACTTACAACATGTCAGGAAGCGCTGGGAGGACTTCAGGTCCAGGACCCTGAACAAGGCCCGGCGCCTCTTGAAGGCAGCGGATGCCAAGGGGCGCCGGGGCCACTTGTCGGAAGAACAGATGAGGGTCCTGGAATGCATATCCCCAGCGCTCCACGTCCAGGTCCTAGAGAAGCAGACCCGTCTGGAGTCGAGCGGTGAGTGTACATGCATCCTGATTGTGAGCAGTGCGTGTGGTGATTATTCGGTAGTGTGCAGGTTGCACATCTGTTTGTATGGGGTCGAGTATGAGTGGGGGTGTACAGGGCCGTGGGGCTGACACATGCGAGGGCTGTAATGTGTGAGACATGGATGGTGCTTGTGTGTGTAGGCTTGCATGCCAAATGCAGTTGTGTGGGCACACATGTTTGGATGAATGTGTATGTAAGTAGACATGTCCGTGATGTCACGCATGAATGTTGTTTTCGGCTGCATGTATCAGCACTGTCTACATGTGCATGTGTGTGTATTTGACAAGGGTGCAACAGTGATGCAACATGGATGCATGTGACAGCGGTATGTGGAAGCCTGATTGGCAGATGTGACATGGATGCCCGTCTGAACAGTGCGACACTTGGCAGAGGTGTACACATGCATGCAAGTGTGGTGGTGTGTGTACATGTGTGGTGCACTTCCTGTGTTGCATGTGATGTCTGGCTCACCTTTGGCTGCTCATGCTGTTGTATGTGTATGGATGGTGGTGGCAGTTGCGATATGGCTGTGGTATGGCTCATGTGTGCGAGTTGTAATGACATGTGTGTAGGGGATTGTGATGACATGTCTGAGGTTTGCCAATGCCACTCATGTGCAACTGTCATGTGTTTATGTGTCCATTGTACATTGCCCTGATGCCTGTGTTTTGTTTCTCCCTGTCTGCAGCGTCAAGTGATGAAGAGGGCGGAGAAGGTGCTGTGGAGCACAGCGGCGGGGATCCCACAGCCAGCCGGAGACGCAAGGCCCGGCTCCCCTCCCGTGTTGTCATCTCGTCAGGGAGTGAGGAGTCTGGTGCCGCGTCCCAGGCCGCAGCTGCCGGGGGGAGGTCCAAGAGGCGGAGGTTGGAGTTGGACTCCTCGGCAGCAGAAGGGGCAGCTGGGACCCCACAGGGCCCAACAGGGGAAGATGGCACGGAGTCATCCAGGTAGGTGGGGGGTTTGGTGGAGGAGGAGGCCGTGCAAGCACCAGAGACGGGGTTTGGAGGTGGGGATCCCACTGGTGCTAGTGGTGCAGTGCAGGACCAGGGACAGGAGGCAGCACAGGCCGCCGCGGAGGTGCCTGTGTGCAAACCTGTCCCCGATCCTGTCCCTGCATCATCTTGCACCAGCAGGGATGCCTACGTCCAGACCCGTTTTCAGGCAGGGGATGAGCTGACGTCAACTGGCCTTCCTCTGCCTGCGGACGTGGCTATCCAGGTCCGGGTTGAGCCTGTCCTGGCTGGTGTGGCGTTGCGTCAACAGGCCAAGCGAGGTGACCTGCAGTCTTTTCATGGAGAGACTGCACGTCATCTCAAATGGCTCGTTGACCACGTCAGCCTGCTGGGACAGGTCACCCAGGCTGGATTCCTCCGTCTGATGGGGCTTGCTCCGACCCCCTCCTCTACTGGACCCCCTACGTGCCAGTTGTCCTCTGTGCCATCTTCCCACCCATCAGTCACCTGGGTGCCCTGTGGAGCTGCCTCTGACGGTGCGGCCAGGCTGGTGGAGGAGGCATCCCTGCCACAGTCGGGAGTCGGACGTCCAGCAGGGGTGGCCACATCTACGACTGCACCCCAGCCGGCGGATGATGTGCAGGCAGCAGGAGGCAGTGCACGGGCAGAGGCAGAGCAGCAGCAGCAACATGGTGGGAGCCATGAAGGCTCGGGGCCTTCGACATCAGAGGGGAAGGCATCGGCCGGAGGGCAGGAGGACCCAGGACAGAGAGTGTCTTCCGTGTGGCAGCGGTTGGGCCACGCCATAGATGCGGAGCGGCGGCGGGCGGAAGAGGCGCGGCTCACAATGGTCAGGGCGGAGAACTCCATGCGGAGGGCCCTGAGGCGGGCCGAGTGCCTCGAGGCAATCCGCAGGGGGTTGGAGGAGGACACGGCGTCGTCCCTGCGGACCCTCGGGGCCATGGAACAGGACCGCCTCCGGGACATCGAACAGGAGTTCGATGATACCCTGGCCCGGAACACCACGGAGTGAGCCGCTGGACTTGCCCGCTGCCTTTGTATATAGTTCTTTAGTTTTAGGTTTCCTTTGTTTGTTCTTATGATTTGGAGTCGACGGACACTGCTCCACTTTTTGTATATAGTTGCATTTTAGTTAGGGTTTTTTGTAGGTTTCCTTTGTTCAGTTGGGCTCATGGACCCTTGGAAGTTTTGTACGTATTTCTTCATTGGATTGATTTTATTTTTCATTTGACTTTGGACAACATTTTTTTGGATTAGGATTTGGTGTTTTTAATTTTTTAAACGGACATGCAGCTTATCTTTTTTTCATTGCCATTGTAGTTTGTTTCATTTCTTTTGCATTCTTTTTTTTTTAATACAATTTTGTTTTCATACTTCACTGTGTGGTATCATCTCATTGGTTTCATGCATGTCATGTTGGGTGTTTTCCCATTCAATTGCAACCATTGTGTGTGACGGACATGGGTTCATTTGCTTTATGAACATTGGGGGTGTAACATGTAATTTCCATTTCCATGTGGGTGAATGGGTTACTTGGTAGGGCTTTTTGGCTGTGGAGGCTGACCATAACGCACATGATTGGGGATTGTGAGGACCTGGTGGAGGCTTCCCATGGTGGCTGGGGGGTGGGGGTGATAGGGGACATGAGTGGGGGCCTGTTGGGGGCTGGCCATGGTGGCTGGTGGGTGGGGGTGGTGGGAGACATGGGTGGGGGCCTGGTGGTGGGTGCCCCTGCACTGCTGGGGGGTGGGGGTGGTGGGAGACATGGGTGGGGGCCTGGTGGAGGCTGCCCCTGCACTGCTGGGGGGTGGGGGTGGTGGGAGACATGGGTGGGGGCCTGGTGGAGGCTGCCCCTGGTGACTGGGGGGGTGGGGGTGGTGGGAGACATGGGTGGGGGCCTGGTGGTTGGTGCCCCTGGTGGCTGGGGGGTGGGGGTGCTGGGAGACATGGGTGGGGGCCTGGTGGTGGGTGCCCCTGCACTGCTGGGGGGTGTGGGTGGTGGGAGACATGGGTGGGGGCCTGGTGGAGGCTGCCCCTGGTGACTGGGGGGGTTGGGGTGGTGGGTGACATGGGTGGGGGCCTGGTGGTTGGTGCCCCTGGTGGCTGGGGGGTGGGGGTGCTGGGAGACATGGGTGGGGGCCTGGTGGTGGGTGCCCCTGCACTGCTGGGGGGTGGGGGTGGTGGGGAACATGAGTTGGACATGGGTGGGGGCCTGGTGGCAGGTGCCCCACAGTGCTGGGGGGTGGGGGTGGTGGGGAACATGAGTTGGACATGGGTGGGGACCTGCTGGCAGGTGCCCCACAGTGCTGGGGGGTGGGGTGGTGGGGAACATGAGTTGGACATGGGTGGGGGCCTGCTGGCAGGTACCCCACAGTGCTGGGGGGTGGGGGTGGTGGGGAACATGAGTTGGACATGGGTGGGGGCCTGCTGGCAGGTGCCCCACAGTGCTGGGGGGTGGGGGTGCTGGGAGACATGGGTGGGGGCCTGGTGGAGGCTGCCCCTGCACTGCTGGGGGGTGGGGGTGGTGGGAGACATGGGTGGGGGCCTGGTGGAGGCTGCCCCTGGTGACTGGGGGGGTGGGGGTGGTGGGAGACATGGGTGGGGCCTGCTGGCAGGTGCCCCACAGTGCAGGGGGGTGGGGGTGGTGGGGAACATGAGTTGGACATGGGTGGGGGCCTGCTGGCAGGTGCCCCACAGTGCTGGGGGGTGGGGGTGGTGGGGAACATGAGTTGGACATGGGTGGGGGCCTGGTGGCAGGTGCCCCACAGTGCTGGGGGGTGGGGGTGGTGGGAGACATGGGTGGGGGCCTGGTGGAGGCTGCCCCTGGTGGTTGGGGGGTGGGGGTGGTGGGAGACATGGGTGGGGGCCTGGTGGAGGCTGCCCCTGGTGACTGGGGGGGTGGGGGTGGTGGGAGACATGGGTGGGGGCCTGGTGGTTGGTGCCCCTGGTGGCTGGGGGATGGGGGTGGTGGGAGACATGGGTGGGGGCCTGGTGGTGGGTGCCCCTGCACTGCTGGGGGGCGGGGGTGGTGGGAGACATGGGTGGGGGCCTGGTGGTGGGTGCCCCTGCACTGCTGGGGGGCGGGGGTGGTGGGAGACATGGGTGGGGGCCTGGTGGAGGCTGCCCCTGGTGACTGGGGGGGTGGGGGTGGTGGTAGACATGGGTGGGGGCCTGGTGGTTGGTGCCCCTGGGGGGTGGGGGGTGGGGGTGGTGGGAGACATGGGTGGGGGCCTGGTGGTGGGTGCCCCTGCACTGCTGGGGGTGGGGGTGGTGGGAGACATGGGTTGGGGCCTGGTGGTGGGTGCCCCTGCACTGCTGGGGGTGGGGGTGGTGGGAGACATGGGTTGGGGCCTGGTGGTGGGTGCCCCTGCACTGCTGGGGGGTGTGGGTGCTGGGAGACATGGGTGGGGGCCTGGTGGAGGCTGCCCCTGGTGACTGGGGGGGTGGGGGTGGTGGGGAACATGAGTTGGACATGGTTGGGGGCCTGCTGGCAGGTGCCCCACAGTGCTGGGGGTGGGGGTGGTGGGACACATGGGTGGGGGCCTGGTGGAGGCTGCCCCTGGTGGCTGGGGGGTGGGGGTGGTGGGAGACATGGGTGGGGGCCTGGTGGTGGGTGCCCCTGCACTGCTGGGTGGTGGGGGTGGTGGGAGACATGGGTGGGGGCCTGGTGGAGGCTGCCCCTGGTGACTGGGGGGGTGGGGGTGGTGGGGAACATGAGTTGGACATGGGTGGGGGCCTGCTGGCAAGTGCCCCACAGTGCAGGGGGACGGGGGTGGTGGGGAACATGAGTTGGACATGGGTGGGGGCCTGGTGGCAGGTGCCCCACAGTGCTGGGGGGTGGGGGTGGTGGAAGACATGGGAAGGGGCCTGGTGGAGGCTGCCCCTGGTGGCTGGGGGGTGGGGGTGGTGGGAGACATGGGTGGGGGCCTGGTGGTGGGTGCCCCTGCACTGCTGGGGGGTGGGGGTGGTGGGAGACATGGGTGGGGGCCTGGTGGAGGCTGCCCCTGGTGACTGGGGGGGTGGGGGTGCTGGGAGACATGGGTGGGGGCCTGGTGGTGGGTGCCCCTGCACTGCTTGGGGGTGTGGGTGGTGGGAGACATGGGTGGGGGCCTGGTGGAGGCTGCCCCTGGTGACTGGGGGGGTGGGGGTGGTGGGATACATGGGTGGGGGCCTGGTGGTTGGTGCCCCTGGTGGCTGGGGGGTGGGGGTGCTGGGAGACATGGGTGGGGGCCTGGTGGAGGCTGCTCCTGGTGACTGGGGGGGTGGGGGTGCTGGGAGACATGGGTGGGGGCCTGGTGTTGGGTTCCCCTGCACTGCTGGGGGGTGTGGGTGGTGGGAGACATGGGTGGGGGCCTGGTGGAGGCTGCCTCTGGTAGGCTGGGGGGTGGGGGTGGTGGGAGACATGGGTGCGGGCCTGGTGGAGGCTGCTCCTGGTGACTGGGGGGGTGGGGGTGGTGGGAGACATGGGTGGGGGCCTGGTGGTTGGTGCCCCTGGTGGCTGGGGGTGCAGGGGGACATGCGTTGGTGGGCAGTAGTGCAAGTTGACATGTGGGTTGGCTGGGGGGCATGGCCATGGTGGATGGAGTGCCTGCAGGACATGTGCAGGGTAGGCCCCTGTGGTGTGAGCCACCTGCAGGTGCCGTGGAGGGTGTAGAGGGAACACCTGGGAGGGCCCACACGTGCAATTCACGTGTGGTGCTCCCTGCGCACCCCTGTAATACACGTACCCTGATGGAATCACGTGTCAAACTTCCCCCGCACCCTGAAATACACGTACCCTGATGGAATCGCGTGTGGAACTTCCCGCGCACCCCTGGAATACACGTACCCTGCTGATTTCGCGTGTGTAACTTCCCCCGCACCCCGAAATACACGTACCCTGCTGATATCGCGTGTGGAACTTCACGCGCACCCCTGAAATACACGTACCCTGCAGAAATCGCGTGTGTGACTTCCCCTGCACCCTGAAATACACGTACCCTGCTGATATCGCGTGTGGAACTTCACGCGCACCCCGAAATACACGTACCCTGATGGAATCGCGTGTGGAACTTCACGCGCACCCCGAAATACACGTACCCTGATGGAATCGCGTGTGGAACTTCCCGCGCACCCCTGAGATACGCGTACCCTGCTCGCACGGGCCCAATCACGTGTGGAAATTCCTGCGCACCCCTGAAATACACGTACCCTGCTGGAATCGCGTGTGTAACTTCACCTGCACCCTGAAATACACGTACCCTGCTGATATCGGGTGTGGAACTTCACGCGCACCCCGAAATACACGTACCCTGATGGAATCGCGTGTGGAACTTCACGCGCACCCCTGAAATACACGTACCCTGCAGAAATCGCATGTGTGACTTCCCCTGCACCCTGAAATACACGTACCCTGCTGATATCGCATGTGGAACTTCACACGCACCCCGAAATAGACGTACCCTGATGGAATCGCGTGTGGAACTTCACGCGCACCCCGAAATACACGTACCCTGATGGAATCGCGTGTGGAACTTCCCGCGCACCCCTGAGATACGCGTACCCTGCTCGCACAGGCACTATTGCTGTATGTTGCCACTTTTGTAATGCGCACGGACGCTACCGCCTGCCTTCGTGTGGCGGACGTGTTTGGGCTTGTGCATGTCTTTCGCTGTGCGTGGCTTTGCCCTATTCGATTCCATGAATACGTGTGGTTCGGGTGCGTGTGGGCGTTCCGTCTGCTTCCCTGCAGTACATCCCCAGTTACGCCCTTGTTTTCGCGAGTTGTTCCCCATTCCGCGCGTTACGCCCCGTGTTCCGCCCACTTTCTAGTGTATGCGCAGAGGTTGTGCGCTTTCACTGTGCGCGTCACGCATGTCTTTCGGGATGTTGCAGTGACGTGTGCGCCATGCACGGGTTTGGCGCACATCCCGAGGAAGACACGCGCAGGGACTTCCATGAATCGCACGCGTGCGCGTGCGCCTGTTTTTTTCCGCTTGCGCCTGCTTGCGCCTGCTTGCTCCCGCTTGCGCGTAGATTTTCGGCGCACGTTTGTTCCATGAATCGGCCCCTTAATATGCAGTACATCACATGCACTATATAAAGGATACAACATTAGTGCCTAGTACACTGTTGTTCTACTAATCACTGTGTCATTGGGAAACAAAATTCAACCTGGATTTAAAAGAAAACATAAAACATATACAAAACTATAAGAAAATACCACTACAAAATCAAACAGGGATATATAAACTGGGTGAAAAGAAACAAAGGACATTATACTAGTTTCATCCCGGACAAAGGATAGGAAGGTTAAGTAAAATTGGAGAACAAGGGAAAATAGCTTAGGATAAGTAAACTTGGAGAACAAGTCAGCAAAACAGATCTAGTTTATCAAACTGCTTTTTCTTTCTTTTTTTGTCTTTTTTTGCAGCATTGTCTTTTTTGTCTTGTCTTTTTGAAAGTTTTCCTTTTTCCTTCCTACTAAGACATTCCAACAAGTCTGGACATGAGAGCTCGAGTAGTGACAACATCATCATTTGGGTCGACAATCCTTCACCATCAAGGAAGAAGCACACAAAAATGGAAAAAATAGCTGACAGTTGGCACTTCTTCAAAATAAAGGAACACTGCTCCAGAAAAGAGGCACAGTAGGTACTGTGCACCTTCTGCAATAAAGCTCTACACTGTGGGCCTTCAGATGTTCCATCTGAAAGTCTCAGGGATCTCTATTATGATTAACCATCTAGTGCAAATCCATTGCAATGAGGTTGATGATGACTATCGTAAAGCACATGAACATCACAAAAGAAAAATGAATGGGCCCATTCCTTACATAGAAGGCTATCAGCACCACCTACAAAACCTCCATTCACCAGTGCATCAATAACGTCAACTGCAAATGAAGCCTCTACATCAGCAGTGGTATCCAGTAAACAAACTCCTCTTACCAACACCCAATCTAACCATGATGAAAGTCATGTGTACAGAATGCTGCAACCTGGTAGTTAAGGAGGATGCCACATTTAGCGAATGGCAGAATTTAATTGCACACCACCTGCCATCGTTATTTTAATTTTTTAAGTGGCAATTTATTTCTCCCCCCTTTTTTTCTAAACTTCAACAGTGGTAACATAACCATGCTCACATTCACCAGGTGCACTGCTTCATAACACTTACCAGATTCAGTGATGAAAGTCCTGTGTGGATGATTCCTTGAATGGGTAGCCAAGGGAGATGCCACAGTTAAGCAATGGAAGAGATTCCACTCCATGTGAAAAATCCTACAAACGTCACTAAGAAAGCTTTCCATACATCTCAAGTTTCCACCTGCAGCAGTATCACTACCTTTTGAATATAGGTTGACCTTTCAAGGGAGTTAACTGTACCACATCTAGTGCAAATCCACTGAGATGATGATAACAATGCAGCTACAAGAAAATACTAAAATAAGCACATCACAAAAATGAACTTGCATGACACCAGCATTTGAACTACCTCATAAAACACCTACATGTACTGCATACCCCAAGATACATTAAAATTACAAGAACGACAAATCATGAAAACAATAATGAACACCATCTGATAGCAAGGGTTGTTACAAGTAAGACACACATCACTGCAAATAAACCTTGAAATGTGTAAATAAAGACTAACACTTACTTTCACATCAGCCACACTCCTGCCCTGTGCACAGTCAGAGTTCAATAATCAAAAGTATAAAACGGCAGAAAATGTTGACTTTTAGACTTTCCAAAACGAACCCCAAAAAAAGAGGACTATAGCAATGAAACTACTTAGATGGCTGACACATTTTCATCACAACCTATCACTATGCCCCACACAAATGCAAAAGTAACAACAACCAATAACAAACATTCAAACTGACACCCATTTTTACATCTTTCATAGTCGCTGCTATTCAGCGCGGCTACAGATCTTGATTTGTATCCACAGCTACACACAAATTTCTCTGCAAGACCCAAATCAAACTAAAATGGCCTTCAAAACTTCAAATCAAATAAGTGAACAACCAAGTACATAAACACACACAAATGCAATTCTGTACTGTCGCATCCACATGAACATATGATTGTTGCACAGAAAATGTATATTTATAGACGTGACTTTAAATAAAGATGTGGTTCCGGCCGCAACATATGAAACACACAATAGTATTGACACACCTACGCACATGTTTTCTATAGACGCACCTATTCAAGAGCCCCTCCTAGACGTTTACTGATAACCATGGCTATTCGCAAAATACCAATTCAAAATTGCATTTCCCCTCCACTAAACTCCATAAACTCTCCCCAACATGCCTACCAGCACCCCCTCCACTCCTCATAGTGCTCCTCGACTCCCCTAGTCTCTTACACATCAGAAACACTAAATGCATATAAAATGACACCCAGCCAAAATTTTGGATAGCCATGGCTGCCACACGTCCACAAACACATGACGTGTCACTTGGTTGAATATACCCACGGCTGCAATGCGGGAGGGGGTGAGGATCTAACTGCGATTAGCAATGCTGCATGCTGGGTGGATGTTGGATACTAACAACAGCACCATAGACCAATTAGAAAGTAAAACACACACACATCATACATATCATACATACCCTGCTCATACAAACTAACAGAAATTCAAACTAGGAATCCTTTTCCTAGAAACAGAGAAAATATGCATCTATCATGACTGTTTTGAAAATGGTGTGACTGATTGAAGACAGGCGGCTGTTTTGGTTGCTGGCTTTTTGTGATAAACTAAATATTAACATGGGCCTAGGTTTCAGAGATTTTACAATCTAATTGGTTGGATTGCGGGGAATGTGTGGTTCCAGGTTTTTCTAAATTGTTAATTCTGAGAAGTACAGGTCACCCAGAATGTACGAGGGGTGTCCCTTACTTTAATGATGAAACAAGACATGGGAAAACTAATGTAACTTTTTCCTCACACCATCTTTATCTTTTCCAATCTCACTCAGAGGCAAAAATGGAGATGGACCACCAGATTTAATGGTAAAATTGACAAATCCCAGGAAAATGTTATTAAAGCAGTTTCAGCATTCATGACAGACCACAACCAATTATGGATTGCAAACAACAGCATACAGTTGTACATGGCCAATTTCTATTGGCATGACAGAGTCCACCTAACCAATGAAGGAAATGCAGTTTTTCTTCATAACATCAACACAGTACTCATAATGTGTAAAGTTCAGTGTACCCCACAACAGTCCTTTTAAGGACTATTTATCATATAAAAATAAACACATACAATAAATAATAACAAAAACATATTTTATTATAACCGCAGCTACAGTTTATTGATTTTTTATCATAACCGAGGTTATGAAAAGTCAGTTGACAAGGGACTGACTTCAAGTTTTATACTACAATCCAACTTAAATGATCAACAAAGAACAACACTAATCATGTACATATGTAAAGTAACTGAAAATGAGAATCCATAGAAAAATACATAGCAGTAAACTAGATAGGCAAACATTTCACACCCACACAACATAATACCATACGTTAGAATACACAACCTAAAATACATTGTATGGCACATCTAAAACTAGACTACAATTGCTTATTTTTATATTAATTTGATTAAACTATTTTCTTTTATCTTTCTCCAAAGTCCCATATGCTCAAAAATCTGAAAACACACATCCAAAATAAAAAGACTCTCTAATACCTACTAAGTCACTGACCATAGGCAGTGATTGTTGACCCCTGACGTCACTATACCTAAACTAAGTACTTTCATATAAATATATAACACTGACACCCCAAACTATATAGCTGCGGATACCGAACTACACATACCCTTGGCTATCTGTAGTCCTTTGTAGCATTGGATATAGCCGTGAATATCGGCAAAACAGCCCAAGAAAAAGGCTTTCCTTTGCCCCAGCACCTCACCAAGTGGCCCCCTCATCTGTGCCAGCTCCGCTCACTCCCCAGATAGCCCCCTCACCTCCCCTACCCTCTCCCTTTCCCCCACAACACATGCTGCTTCTATGACGCAGTTTGCTATGAGATGTGCAAACTTCTAATCACTTTGGAAATTTCAGCCAAATCCGTTACTCGAGTCAAAAGTTATTAACAATAGAATTTTGAGGGGTTTCTATTTGTCTCTGATTCACCTTAACTATAGGGAGGCGACCGCCGCTGTATAATTCAAGGAAAAAACTTTAGTTGCAGGGTTGTTAAGGTGAGAATTTAACACAACAAAACCTCTGAAATTCAGCTAAAGCCACCTTGACTTCACGCCCATGTTGCGCATCCTATGACCACAATGAATAAATCACAGTGCTAATTGTGTTTGAAGACTCAGGCTGTTGCTAGCAGCATCATCAATGGGTGGAGGTTGATTCTGCTCAACCACCACTCACAGCTACAATTAAGATATAACACCACATATAAGCCAAAAATGCCTGCAGCCCTTTATGATCCACACCATCTCATGCAATTTCTAATGCACATCATCCACATCATCCTAGGAAACTCACAACATATTATTTATCATAATTGATGTTTCCAAGCTTCATATCCCACATCATACACATTATCCCCATTATCCCAGGAGACTCGCACCCCATGATTTATCATGATTGATGTTCCCAAGCTTTCTGACAAAACATTAGAAGGGCCCCATATTCATGTTTTCTTGAACAATGTTAGAAATATTCAAATGTCCAACTGGTAACAAAAATATGACTAACAAAAATGACACCTCTAAAAAGACAATGCTTCAAAAAATGAAGTTTCTCTTTGAACCTCTCTAGCATTTCTAATGACGCTTCAAAAAGAGTGTTCCCGTTGTTGCTAGCAGCACCTTTAATGGATAGAGGTTGATTCTGCACAACATCCACTCACAGATACATTACACTACATATAAGCCAAAAAAGGCTGCAGTCCAATATGGGTCAGACCATCTCGTGCTATTTCCAATATGAATCATCCACATCATCCCAGAAGACTTGCACCAGATAATTTATCATAATTGATGTTTGCAGCATTTCTGACGGAACATTAGAAGGGCCACGTCTTAGTATTTTCCTGCCAATATTAGACATATTCAAATGTCCAACTGGTGATGAAAATATAAAATAACAGAAATGACAACTCCAAAAAGAAATGCTATAAAAAATGAAGCCACCTCTCAGAACCTCTGTGGCATTTCTAATAACACTTCAAACAGTGTGTGGGGTTGCTGCAGATGTTTGAAGACTCAAGCTGTTACCAGAAGCACCTTGAATAGGTGGAGATTGATTATACACAACCACCACTCACAGCTACACTACAGATATAACCCTCTAACCATTTCCACCTCCTCACTTCTTGCTGCCACCAAGATAGTATGGCAGGCGGTGGAAATGCTACATCCCCATTCCTGTGGAAATCCATAAAACTCCATGGGAGTGGACTCATTGAAACACTGGCACTGTAGCTAACGTTGCGGGTGCTTTAGTAAAAACATTGTTGGTAGGAGTCTGAACTCCTAGCAAATCAGGACTGCCAACAGTTCCGCACCCATACCAACAAACTCTTAGTTTGTCGGTCCTGAAACAGTGCCAGTACATTGCTACCAGATATGTTGGGACTAATTACTAAGATACTTTCAGAAGGAAAATGGTTCCAGACACTCTCATTTATCTCTGTTCATCAGAATGGAAGCCACCAACAAAAATAGCTTTAGTTTGTTAACGTAAAATCAAACATACGCAAATCTGGTGCTCTAACGCTGCCATTGTATAAATAATTGTGCTCCAAAAGAAACACAAGTTTGTTTTTCACATTTCCAATATCTATAAGCTGTTGCCAAATGTTCTTATCTTTTTTGGCAACACCTTTTATTAAAACAAAATAAAATCTGCTATGTCACACTTGTCTCCTAGAATGTTTCTTTCCTAATGAACAACTTCCAACAATTATTCCCACCCATTTTCTACATATACAGTAAGACCACTTCATTGTTAGCTCAAAACAACTTTAATTAACTTAATAACAACTTAGTCCATAGACTTGGCCATGACAAAGGCTGAGTCACTGCTCAGCACCAAATGCCCATTACTATTTTAAAATATACAATGGACTACGTTGAAAGCTATAGTTAGTGTCCATAGCTAAATGCCATAGCTAGTGCCCATTAATATGTTAGACTATACAGTTGACAGAGCCAAAGGCTATAGCCACTGGCTAGTATTGTGTTCAAAACCATAGCTAATGACTGGTTAGTGTACATTATTTAAAGTGGGCATGGTCGAAGGCCATAGCTTATTGCATTTTGTTATTTTAAAACAAACAGTGGACATACCCAAAACATGTACAAATTCGGTCAAAGGCCATGCTGGTGGCCCATTTATTTGTTAGAATATATAGTGGGCACAGCCAAAGATTGTGGCAACTGGCCAGTATTGTGCTAATATCCATGGCTAGTATCTGATCACTGTATATAATACACAGTGGACAAAGTTGACAGTTGTATCCACTGCTATAGGCCAACATCTATGGTTGGTAGCCTGTAAATGTTTTACAATATTCTCTGCAATGTTAGACATATTGAAATATATAACTGGTGACGAAAATATAAAATAACAAAAATGACAACTCTAAAAACATAATGCCACAAAATTGAAGCCTCCTCTCTAAACCTCTCTAGCATTTCCAATGACTCTTCCAATAGAGTGTTCCAGTGCTGCCACAATTTCAAGACTCTAGCTGTTGATATCAGTACCTTTAATTGGTGAGTTCAATTATGCAATGCCACTGCTTAAAACTGCAATAAAAATATATGACCACACTTCAGCCAAAAAAATCTGCAGCCTACTGTGGGCCAGACCATCTTATTCAATTTCCAATACACAAGATCCACATCATCCCAGGAGACGTGCACCAGATAATTTATCATCATTCGTGTTTGCAATGTTTGTGATGGAGCATTAAAAAACCCATATTTTTGTGTTTTCTTTCACAATGTGATTTTTATTGTTCATAATTTCTCTTACATATTCAATATCCTTTCTGATTGATTGTACTTCTTTTCCAACATTAATTAAATGTTGTTTTCATTATTTTAATTAATCCAGGATGAGTTTTGTGAGCAGTTGTTGTGGTGCTTCTTGTTTGATTCTTCATCATACTTGAATAACTTTTGTTGGTTGTATAAACAATTACAGTAGAAAGAAAATGGATATGTCTTTGGTGACTAATATTTCTTCCTTAAAAAATATTGTTAGTCTCATGTTACATATACATAGAGAATGTACTTACAAAATGCTGCATGTGGTGTATTTGTTTTGCTTCTTTTTCTTCAACAACTTCTTTTGTATCTATTTGTTCTATAGGATAATTGTCGTCCAGTCATTGCATGTTGTTTTCTACTTTAGTTTGGTAGATAGAAATACTGCTTGTCACTTCAAATATAGAAAAACAGTACATGAGAATATGTATATTAACTTTCTGATTCATTGTTCATTGGCTATGGCATGGGTAGGTGCCAATAGCATGTTGAGTACGTCAGATGCTGTTGAATTATTGAATTTATCGGGGAACATATTTTTTTGAGTGTTTGTATATGCTAATAAAATTGTATTATATGATATCATTCTATTAAGATTTTTTCTACATAGTGCATATTTATTACATGAGGGTGAGGTGTAGTTTTAGGAGATTGTGCTATTTTTAGGGTACATTTATTCTTGGATTAGATATTTCAAACATGCAGACAATTTTAGAAAGAGAGGATTTAAAAATGTTCAGAACACTAGGCATTGCCAGATGGTAAAACATGTGGAGTTGACGCTATTGTCAAAGTCAAGGATTTGTTAACCTTTGGTGGCATCGCACTGGCCGAATCACCTACTCGACATGATGCCAATTTCCATAGACATAGCACATGATCCCCATGCATTTTTATTTTGTGGTGCCTCTTTAGCAAATACAAGGGGCATGCATAATCAGTGTTGTGCCTCTGCTCTAAAGAAACATAGCCAGCAGACTCCGTAATGCCTTATGGAATATGGGATTCCAAACATGAGGTAGTTAAGGTACACATTTAAAGTGTCTTGAAATAAATGTGTTATACATGGATGGAACGCTGCTCCTGACAATGATTCGATCTCAGAGCTGTTCTATATTTTTCTACTGACCTGCATTTTACATAGAAATGGTGCAATGAATGTAGAACGAATGCACAATTGCATATATTGTTCAAATTGGTGCATATTGTGAAACATGGTATAATAAGCATATTTCCACGTCTAATTTATTTAGCTTTGTAACACAAGAGTGACCCTGTATTTGTTTGATTCATTACAGGGTCACCTATCTGCTCACATGTTAAACGGCAGAAATTGAAATGAGGGGAGAAGACTCTCGAGATCCATACTTTCCAGTCCTGATGCAAAAACGTATATTCATTGGGATATGAAGACTGTCCTGAAGAAAGTGGGTAAAAAACTCCCAAAACCACTGAAACCAGTAGACTAAGAACTGTAAGAGACTATACAGTTTTGCTTCCCTACTGCCTGGGCAGCACCTGTTTTTCTGAGAGGCCTTTCTCAGTGAGAGGTAGCATCTTTTGGCCTTCTCCAACATCTCAATAAACCAATAAACAGAACAGTCATAATGAACAATTTGAATGTGCTAAAAACATATTTTTTATATTTTTTACAGTTGTTACCGCAAGTAGACATACCTAGTGTTTGTTTTAATACTGCCTGATACGTCACACACCATGCTCATAAAACAGTGTGTTTGACGCTCTTTTTACGTAGTAGGTTGTACTAGAACCTGAATCTTGCCACCAGCTGAATATTAGGATTGTGGTCCTTTTCCATTTCTTTTCCTGTCTGCTATTAGATAAGTGGCACATCAGCACAACCTAGCATTAGAGGGAACCTAGGTAGCTGTAGTTAGAACCTCAACTTATCCTGCTGTCTTCTGTTTATGCAATTTGTAAGCTGGGGCATCTCCTGCTATATTCCATATTGCTCTTCCCTCTAGGAACAATTTTGGAACAGCGTGACAGTTGTTTCAATTGTCAATGAAATTCTGATGTATTGTTCCCTTTTTGTACTAAAGTACTATTTGTCAGGACAAACCCGGCATATTAAACCTACAGGCACCCTCTTTTGACTTTTTCACACCATAACGTAACATAATTGAGCATCAGTTACAGAGCAAGACATTTTGTAAAAGAAATATGTGCTGAGGCCAATCTTTGTAACATAGCCCAGGGGGGTAAATTTATCTGTTGCAGTGATCTGCATGTGAGCCTTCATTTTTAATTAGGCCTTTGATAAATGTTTTTTAGGTTACACTGAAAGTGAACCTTGAAAGTGACTAGGCTAGTAACACTCTGGTTTATGTGACCAGCCTTTCATCCATGCAGGGTTGTTAGTACTCTCTCCACACCCACCACCCTACCCCCACCCACTCACCCTACCCCCACTTTCACCACTATACACCCACTATCTCTGCCCCCACCCCATTCCCACTCTCTCATCCAACCCACATACCCTACTGACACTCTCTCTACCCCCACCCACCCATCCTACACCCACACTCTCTATAACCACCGACCCACCTACACCCACACACTCTACTCCCATTCTCTCTAGCCAACTCATCCCTCTCTCAACTCCACCCACAGCACTCCCTCTCTCTACTCCAACCACCTCATTCCCTCTCTCTACCCCAAACTCCCTCTCTCTACTCCACCCACCCCACTTCCTTGCTTTACCCTTCCCACCCAACTGGCCCCTCTCTCTCTAATCTTCCTGCACCCACCATCCCCACTCTCTCGGCATGCAGCTACCCCCACACCCTCTCTATCCCTAGCCACCCCATACTTGCTAGCTCCATACACCCACCCCGCTCCCTCTACCCCACCCACCCTATCCCCACTCCCTCTATTCCAACCTGCCTAACCCCACTCTCTACCACCACCTAGCCCACTCTCTCTAAACCCACCCCCACTTTGTTGTCCCCCACCCCCACTGTCTCTACCTCTGCCCCCTCTGTACTCAGCACTACCTCCACTCTCTCTACCCTCACCCACCGATTTTGCTCTACCCTCAGCCATCGACCATTCCCCCACTCTCTAGTCCTACCCTACCCCATCCATTTCCACACCCACCCAACCCTTTCCCTACAATACCCTTTCTTTTGCTCCAACCCACCCTACCCCCTCTGTTTTCCCCCTCTCATCCTTCCTCCCACACTGTCACTTTATTTCTTACTCACTGTAACCATTTCTCACACATATTTCCTCTTGCTCATCATCAATGGCATCCTCTATCAATGGCTTTCTCGGTTGTTGTTTTCCCCTTCTCATTCTTTTTCACACCTGCACCCCTTATCACATCCTCTTTTGAAACTTTGCACTCCACTCCTTTCACCCTGGTGCCTATAATGCAAAATGTACAGAACAGCAAGAAATCCCAAAACTAGTGGCTTTGGCAATGCTTGTCTGAAATGTCATCCCACACCGCATTCAGTGCCATATCAGACCCATGCAATCAGAGAAACCTGGACTGATATGTGTCTAGGATTTGATGCTTGTCTAAATGAGACTGTAGCTGTGAGGCCACTACACTTTCCAGCACCTTGGCCAGACAGGGAAGTCCTGCAACTTGCTGATAATTGATGAAACTGTTTCAAACTGATTCAGAGATTATACTAAACGCAATCAAGAACAGAGACTCTAGACAGACTTGGTGATTAATTAACAAGAAAATATCCCCCCAGACAGGGGTTTTGGTTAATGGGGTACCTGAGCAGGACTGGGTTGCATTTTATGGGGATCTCTTTGGCTGAGATATCAACCCAGATCAAACTACTGAGGAGTGTGAGGGGTCTTGGGAAATCCCATTTGACTGAGAGATTTTGGTACAACTAATTAAAAAGACACATTTGGCACGTGCACCGGGCCCTGTTGGCCTCACCTAAAATACCATTAAGAAAGATCTTTAAAGATGGCAGCCTTTTGTGATGGACCTATTTGATTGGGTAAACAAACTGGGTATAATCGTGGATACCTGTAAATCTGCTATAGTGGTACCAATATTCAAGAGGGGCGATAGGGCGGATCCTTCAAACTATCGCCCTCTTGGATACTCTGGGTAAGCTCTGGGATTCTCTGCTTCTCTGATTCTTGCTCATTTGCAAAATTGGGTAGAGTTGACAGGGAGAAAGGACCCTCGCCTCCAGGGTTTGTAAAGAGAGTTGGGACAGACCTTAACCTATTTGTATTGAATCTCTTAAAGTGGAAAGCGATGAAACAGCATACACAATTGTATTTAGCCTTCATAGATCTGAGAAAGGCATTTGCCAGCATAAACAGATAAATGTTATGGTCGAAGCTGAGAGCTTGGGGCTGTGCGACACACTTGGTCTCATCTATGAGGGCACTATCTACACCCACTAAGGTCTGCATGAGAAATTCAAACATATGATGGTTTAAAGCAGGGCTGTCCAGTGGCCCAAGCCCTGTTTAAACTCTTTTTGAGCGACATGCTAGAAGCTCTGAAGCAATCAAGATCATTCCCTCCGAAGATCGGTGATCAGAATGTGGCTTGGATGCTATATGTAGACGAATTAGTCCTGATTGACCAGACACCGATTGCATTACAACGAAGGCTGTTAGCTCTGAGTGAATATATGGCAGAACATTTGATGGAGATAAGCACCACCAAATCCAATATTCTGACCCTGGGTGGCTCTGGATTCAGCAGTAGAAAAAGCTTCAGATGGCATGTAGCATAAAATGTCTTAATGGAAACCCCACATACCACTTATTTGGGCATGTGTGTAATGCCCAGCATTTGTAACACTTCACGTGTGTCAGAGCTAAAAATGAAATGCAAAAGTATGATAGCTCAAGGGCGGGTTGTATGTGGTAAATATGGGAAATAGAGTCGGCCTGTACTTTTTACAACTAAAAAGAAGTACCCACTTTAATCTATGATGCAGAGGTGTTTTTCTGCACACCAGTGGAAATACGGCTGACATTGGAGGAGTCATTTTGGAGAGCAATTTTGGTGATAATTAGATATGAACTTGGCCTGACCTAGCTGGCTGCTAGAATCGCTTGGAAAATACTATGTTGTTCTTGGAAATGCCTTACTTCAATGGTGGCATTCACCTATTACATTGTAAGAGACAAGAAGCTTTCAAGGGGGAACACAAGTAAACAGGCCCATTGGAACCCAAAATGCTTAGCCATTATACAACAGCTGGATATGGACCTAGAGTCTTTTGTGACCAATCCACAGAGAGCCAAACGGAAGCTCTGGGAAAATGATTGGATTAAGACCTTGGAAGTAAAAGGAAAATATGGTTTATATAATGCCCTGCAGTTGGAAACAAAGGGGGTAATTCATGGATTATTTGTGCCGAAAAAAACGGGATTTGTGCGCCATTCTGCCCGCAAATCCCTATTTAACAAATGGGGATTTGCGGGCAGAATGGCGCACAAATCCAGTTTTTTTCAGCGCAAATAATCCATGAATTACCCCCAAAGAGTTTTAAATCATTGCCGAAACACCTTTCCAGATTTCCCTGCCCAAAATGAAGGTATGACTTCTTAAGGTTCAGGTTGAACCTCTATCCAAAAAAGCAAGTCACAGCCTCCTACAAACTATCAACTGATGATAAAGCTGTAGATTTTGTGGTATAGAGGGAGAGATGAAATCTTTAAAACACATTAACCTTTTTTGCACAGGCCTTACCCCTCTTAGGACGAGATATTTGGGAGGAATTATAGAAAGGGTGGAAAGCAATAATGCCGAGGGTTGGCTGATTATTTTTATATTAAGTCAACATTTGTCGATGATTTTTGTTTTGGTGAAATTTCTGATGGAAGTTTTTTCTCAGGTGTACAAATGATGGGAATTTGCTATTGAACTAAACGTCTTTTCCTTTTTCTTTTTTAACTTAGATGTTATAGAATTGTTTTTAATGTGAATTATGC
Source organism: Ambystoma mexicanum (assembly GCF_040938575.1). Lineage (NCBI taxonomy): Eukaryota > Metazoa > Chordata > Amphibia > Caudata > Ambystomatidae > Ambystoma > Ambystoma mexicanum. The sequence goes on from NC_090937.1 coordinate 942,002,020, forward strand.
TGAAGGATTTTTTTCTTATTTGTGTCGTGATGCTGTGTGGAAGCTATCTGTCACTTTTCTGAAAAGCGATAAGCTGTGAAAATTAAACATTTTGTAAAAAACTAAATGTCTAAATATAAATACAAAATAAATAATAATATTTGACAATAACTTTCATAAAATCTGTCACTAACAAGGCATCATTTTTTGCAACATAGGCAGGGATGTCATCAAACGCAAGTCTGGTGGGTTTGAGGGTTTGGAGAGGTTTACATATAAGTATCTTGGTCATTTTCAGATAATTCAAAATGAGCAAAAACTGATCCTATTGCTACATGTTTTTGCTACATGTTTCAGTTTGAGTTTAGTTGCTTTATGATCAATATCTTGTTGGATAGCTTCTATCTTTTTGTTTTAGAAAACTGTTGAAGTCATTGGCCAGAGTGGTAGAAGGGACTCTGAGGGCTGATACAATTATTTATTGTTAAAGAAAGTTCACAAGATCTATTTTAGTAAGAGGATTTAGCTGGAAAGATGGTTTTCTTATACATTTGTAAAGCTAGAGTTGTAGAGTCTTTTAAATGTAACATCTCTATATGTTTCCTCACTTTTTTCTCTTTTTGTCTGCAATCATTTGTGATCTGGAGTGAACCAGGCATTGGGATTTATATTGGGGTATTTCAATATTCTTGGTGCAATAATATTGCAAATTTCTTCCAATTTTCAGAAACCTGTTGCAAAAAGCTCTTTATGCCAAGAGCCTTCTGTTTCAGCTGCCAAGGCTATGGTAATCTTATCACCAGATATTTTGTCCAGGTCTCTCCTGGATCAATGCCAGAAACCAATGTCTAGCATTCTTTCCTTTATCAAACTGTACAATCTTGGCTTTTTTACAGAAAGTGCTGAAAATGAATCCATGTATGTATGTATTTATGTATGTTGGTGTGTTCATTTTTATAAATGCACGCATGCAAACAGTGTGTTGTTGAATGATGTGTGAATGTTCGGGTGAAAGTGTTGTATGTGCGTGTCAGCTGCCACCAGTACATTTAGTGGCCCTGCTCAGTGGGATCTCCAGATTTCGGGGTGTGGGCTGCTAGGGACATGGCATTCTTTTTTGCTTTATCCTTGATGTGCAGTACCGTGGATCAAATGTAAAGCAAACATGATATGTGAAGTGTTATTAAATGGCTACACTGGCCTTCAATGTATGTAGGGCAGTCTAGCCATGTAATAATGCTTATCATGTTTGCTTTGTTCTTGATGCCAAGTACAAAATGCCATTCCACAGTTAGAAAGTGCTAGTGTCAATCTGCATATACTTTCTGAATGTGGCATGGCATTTTTTTACTTGGCATCAAGTGTAAAGCAAACATGATAAGTGTTATTATGTGGCTAGAGTGACCTACATTATCAGTGCCAGTCTGCATTTACATTCTTAGCGTGGCATAACATTTTTTACTTGCCATCAATGGTAAAGCAAACATGATAAGTGTCATTACATGGCTAGACTGGGTAACATTAATGGTGCCAGTCTCCATATACAATTTATTTTTACTGTGGCACAGCATTGTTTACTTGGCAAAAGGGTAAAGCAAACATGTTGTATTACTTGGCTTGCCTGGTCTATGTTGTAATTGTGCAATTACCTTCTGACTGTGGCATGGCATGTTTTACTTATTACTTGGCATCAAGAGTAAAGTCAACATGATGAGTGTTATCACGAGGCTAGAATGGTTTACATTGGTGGCTAAAATGAGGCCATATATTCTTTGTGTACCATGACACGTTTGTTCGTTGCATCAAGGGTAAAAGCAAACAAAAGTATGTGGTTCACTGACCTATGCTAGTATAGCCAATCTGTATATACGTTCTTTCTGTGGCATTGCATTTTTTTACTGTCTGGGAGTCCTTAAATGTTAATTCTTGCATATGTTGTTGCAGCCTCCATGGATATGTATGGGGACAGCCAGCATGAAAATGTTTCATATACTGGCATATTTTGTGGGCAATGGCATCATTAAAATGCATTGGAAATGGTTGTATTAATTTGTGTTCATGTGCTGCCATACAAATCTGATTTCCAACTGTGTGGCTTTTACCCATTTTGTAACAGAAAGTACTATACAATGCACAATTTTAACCCATTATTTAAAAATGTTTCCTGGGGAGAACCCTCACGAACCCCCATTGTTGGGTTTGGGTTCCCTCACTGCACTTGGTCGCTCAGGCAATTTAACCACATACATGTATTCCCTTCCAGTTCAAAAATTCACAATATACCATTAATAACATGTCTTGTTATCTCTCAGGGCGCCAAATGCCTGCACAACATTAAGGTCGAATGGGTGGGGATATGGTCAAAGCACTGAAGTAGATGTATCCACGTAAGGATGTTTCATAACCATTTTCTTACTCATAGCATTAGATTCTTGTCTACACTAGGTGTTGATTTGTGAACCATGGGAGTTAAAAGCTATCAAAAGGGTAAAACACATAATTAAGGAGAAGTGAGGGGAGCTGGGGATAAGAAAACACAAGTAAAGGCAGAAGTAAAGGGGAGGCAAGGCGTCAAAGGGGAAGAAAGAGCTCAAAGAATAGTTGAATTGGAACCATGGGAGTAAAGGAGGAGGGTGCCTGGTTTAAAAGGGCAAATGAGTGAGGTAGGAGAGGTTCAGGCATAGTCGCTAAAAAATTCAACATTAAAAAATGATGACAAGTAAGCAAATTGTTCAATGAAAGTAAAATACTTTATTTTACAAACACAATAATTGGAATTGGAATATGTCAACTCGGCTTCTTAATCATCACTCATCAGCTCATGTGCAGTGCACCCACATCGCTCTGCATACGCCTGGATATAAATCGTAAAGTTTAAGAAAGTGTTGCATTTTGCTTGCGTTGTACTAGTTAATTATATGTAAAGATCCTGCTCAATAAAATGATAACACAACCATGCAACTACTTTTCCCTATTTCATATTTGACTCCAGTCTTTAAGTCATTCACACTCAAAAACACAGATTCTTCACCTTTGCCAATTAACTTCACTGGTATCAGATATAGTCAGACCTCTTGCGGAGGGCAAACAAAGATTGTATTCAGATCACTTTTGCAGAGACATAACTGGTTTAAAAAACATGTTTTAAGGTGTACTTTAAATTGCTTCAAACAAATCAATCTCGTAGACACTTCATTGTGTAAACTCGGCTATGCGTTCTTGGAAAGATGAACTATTTGGTTAGAAATCTAAGATGTATTTTACGACTGAAGTAGCCTATGAATGAACTCAGAGGAAGAATCATTCTGCAAACCATACCGTCTGCTGCCACTTCAAGCTTATTTTGTGGGATGGAATCTGAAGTATGGCAAGATATTCTAAACCGTGTTAATAAATATGAGCTTTAGCAATTTGCGATTCCGCTTGGAGCGATTTGGAAGTAATAAGTAATAAAGTCTAAATTCAAGGCGAAGACTTCCCCAAAAAAATATGAAAGAAGTTTATGTATCCTACAGGCTCACATTAAATGCATATCAAGAGTCAGGTTAGATAGCAACCTTGCCACAGGCTTGCTCTCAGAAGACCACCTTTACATTCTTAAGGTTCACTCGTACATGTAATAGGGGAAAAGCAAGAAAAGAGATTGCTGACATCATGGCATTTGTTTTTAAACGGCTCCTAAAGCAGATTTAAAAATTCACATTTTAGCTACAGAATTTTAATTTAACCAAGGTTTGTGTCAGCAATACACCTAATTCCTATTGCTATTTTATGCTTATGAAAATTGAACCGCATTACCACCACCCTGAAGGTGCTGCACTGCCTACCATTTCAAGCATGCATCATGCTCAAGATAGCCTGCATTACCTACAAAACTGTCACATCCAAAACACCACGCTACTTGGTAGGGAAACATACCATTTCCAGAGACCAAGATACCGCCAGAAGCCACAACACTGCTAGGATGAAAGCAAAGACTTGCAACGGAAAAGGCCTTTTCCTGTTGCCCACCTTGTCTCGGGAACAAGTTGCCAGTGCAGATAAGACTGATCCCTCCATCCCACACCCTATTAAAAAAAAAAAAGCCTCTTGTCAATCACTGGTTGCTCCACTGAGCCCTAATTCTCCCTTTCGGGTTCTCTCTTCCCCGACTCCCTTTATCCATGGCAAGTCCCCTGCTACCGCTGCTACCTTACTTGTGACCCCCCTAACTAGGTGGCCCCTAAGAATCTCACCCTATAGCTTTACAGCTAGGTTCATGCTTTATAAATCCATTCATTTCTTATTCAAAAGCTTATTTCTCACACACATCAGTCATTCTATCTCAGGTGACTTTCACCACTTTCTAAACACGAATGCCATTTGAAATAGTTCAAACACTTTACACTTTATGTTACATTACATGAGATTACATTAACGTTTGTCGATTGCATTTTGTGTATCATACATCTGTCACATTTGCTGGCTTGTAGCAAAGTGGGCTTGTTCAGTTGTCATTGTTGGCAGTGGCAGCTGGTGATTGTTTTTATTGTAAGGGCGTAAACATTTCCCATGAATGTGCATGTGCGATTCAGTATGGCGAGAGAGCCCGAACGTACCATTTTCTAGTGGGGGGGGGGATTCTATCTACAAGGACAATCTAACAGAAGCCTAGTCACCTAAAGTGCCGAGGACAGTTGTCCAATGCATGTTCATGATGTATTTGCCCACAATATATTCCAGTATTCTGCCAGTACAAAAACCTTTCATGTTGGCTGTGCCGAAACATGTCCATGCTGTCTGCACCAGCATATTCCAGTATAACCATATAAGTGCATAATCATGTTTGCATTGCACATAATACCAGTAATAATACTATAAGAAAATATGTACATACTTGATATGCCAATGTATGTCAGAATCCCTACATATTTCCATACTACTATTGCCTTTGCTCATAATGCCAGTAGAAAAATGATATGCTAATGTCCATTCTGGCTGTGTCACTGTACGACTGTATCCCCACTAAAGGACACTTATCAGACTGGCTTTGCCCATAATGCCAAATGCCAATGGTAGAAAACATGAACCCTTACCAGCACAACACCAACACCTCAGCACTCCCACTACCACTAGGACTGCTGCACACGTTAGATGATTCTCCAGCTCCTGCTAACTCACACACAGGAACAAGGGGCAGTGAAAGGTGCCAAACACCTCTCCCTTTCTGATTCCTGACATGTGCATTGGAGTTGTAACATTGCAACCCAATACCTCAGTCCCTCTCAAAACACAGGCAGGTACAGAACTTGTTGTCTAAACACATTTGGGATTAGAGTTATTTGGCATATATCCCAAATGGGACATGAAAGCCTGTGGAAGCAATATGCTCCAGCCTAGCAAGGCCTATTGCACATGTACTGGATTGGGTACTGTAGTCCACAGGGAATCCATGTTTCCCTACAATGCAATGCCAGCCCAGGAGCATGACCTCAACTGCTTCAGTGTTTCCACACTGATAGAAATATTATTAATGGCTCCTCATTTTGGGTCATCACCCTGTCACACATAATTGAATAGAAGCCAGTGATTGTGCCTTAGTCAGAGCCTGGGTATGTGGGAGGGTAGTGTATGTCCTAAATAGCATAAAGTCCACTGTACGCAGGTTGTAGCACCTGTACACTGAAACACCAAGATGTCTGTTCTATACATCTCAGTTGCATTGTTTTCTTTCATGGTTTGCAATGTCTCTTTTACTTTGTCCGAGCTATACACTTTTAAATATAACTGCAGCACATGTGCAGCCCTGGCCATGGTATAGGAGGAGATTTATAAGCATCTGGCAGGCAGGAACATGTGATCTTAATGGCAGCTGGGATTGTGGTGTGGACATGTGGTTAGGGTTTCTTTTCAGGCCAGCTCTGGGTCCCCAAGGTGTTGTTACATATCAATGCGAAGCACTGTTTGTCTGATAAGGACTACCTCTTACCTTAATCACTGAATGACAGTCCTCAAAGTTGACCCACACCAGGTAATTTGGCTAGGTATTTGACGACTGCCCCAGCGACAACCCCCGATTTATGTTTAAAAATAGGATCAACTTGGAAATTGTGGCCTCTTTAACCACTCCAGCTGAATCGTCTTAATAACTAGGAAAAGGTTAGGTCTTATTACTAGGCACAGGATTTGTTGGGATGGGAAGGCAACTGTGATATTGCTGATTGGTAGACTCCTTTTTCATGGTGAGGATACGCGTTTAGATTTGGTCTTGGTTCTTGTATTTGGCATACATTTTGTTCTCCAGATATTATCTAGATAGTTGGCTAGCAGCAGAAAGGAAATCTGTAAGCCTCCATATAGAGTTTTTTAAACAGATGACCCAAAGTAGTGCATCAAAGCTTTGAAAATCTGGCCCGCTTAATAGAAGAAGGAAAGAACATCAGAAACATACAGAATCATCTACAGGTGCTAGAAGTAGTGTTTAATGAAAAAAAGAAGGCATTTGAGGTAGCTTGCTGTACAGCAACTCTATGCATTCCTGATGATATAATGTGTGCCATTAGTAATTAAGTCTCTGAAGAACACTTATTGCCACAACCGTGACAATACCCATGCTCTATTTCTTACTGGCAGGTATAGTTGCATGCTGCCATAAGTGTTGTAGTAAGAAGGGGTACATGGTTGTCATTACATCACTCTACAGATCCACTCACCACAGCTCTGCTTACCACATGTACCCACCCTTTGTACTCCAAGAAATGAGTGAGGAAACACATGTTTTACACCAAGAACTACATCAGCATACGAAAGTTTGAAATGTGATTTAATATATTTGATTAGATTGTAGTACAGAAGAGCATTACAGGCTGAAAGTTGATTATCCAACTCTTACAAAACTTAACTCCTGTAAATAATTGAAAAGAATAAAACATACATCACAGCTGCTACGATTATTGCACTAGAAGTGCAAAAGCATGGTCTGTGGAAAAACACAGCCCCCAGTCAATGGCATAAAATAAATAAATAATACACAGTTCCAAGAGACTAAACGAAGTGAAGTGTTGGGATTAGGAGTTTTCCTTTGAAGGTCACAAGTAAAACATATTTCTAATGCCATCAGAACGTCACCCCTTGCCCCTCCTCCTCATCTTTATTATTTTGTGTTTTAACTTCTAGTAGACATTGGGTAGGGGTGTTCCTTCACCCCTATTTGCTTGAGGCAATTCTTGCCTATCATGAACTGGACTGCCCATGTGCACTAAACTGCTAACTACAGGTGTTGCGGTCTTCCCACAGTTACTAGTACAAGGTACACGTTCTTTGAACCGGCGGACGCAATACACCTTTCATCAACAACAAAAGTAGAACACAGGGAGGAGGACCACGCCCCCCCCCCCAGATAGAGAAGTACGACACAGGAAGTGTAAGCAAGGTGCCATGTTTACCCAGAACTGCAACACCACGTGGAATCTTTTGCCATGAACACAAATTATATGTTACTGTTTGTTTGGACAATAGAGAGGTGGGAACAGTGTGCCAGAAGGCCTGACAAAGGGGCTCTAGAAGTTTCAGGGTCAAGCTCCCCAGAAGGTATAAGAACAGAAAATGTGAAGGGAGGTATGTGGGTTAGCTGTTTGGGAATGGGTTAACAGGGAGACTTCCCCTTTATTGAATCTTCTGTGAGATCCACTTTAGATCTTCTTTGAAGCACTGTTGATACCATCTTGAGGGCATTATCTTTAAGAATCATCTTTTAAGAAGAAGGTTCAGTAGGGAATTCTTGTTGGAACCACACTTGTTCAACGTCCATTTCACAGGGTAAAGATAAGATATCAGGGAAGCTGGCAGCTCCCTCCCTAATCGCTTTTGGGGGACAGGAGTAGTGACTGTAGGAAATATTTCTTGTTACTGAAGAAAATTGGTACACAGGGAACTCCCCCCGACACTCCCAATACTGTGTCTGGTCAAGCAAGCAGCTATTAAGAACCTCCCTGGACTGGGAAAAGCATCATTTTCTTTAGTGAAAGGACCCACAGTGATGCAAGCCCAAAGATGATGCCTTCAGCAGTAATGTAATGATTGCAGAACCTAGCATATCCTGATTTAAGCAATAGTGAGCTACCCGAGCAGGCATTGCAATACTGCCAATATATGGCACACACTGACTTGTGCTCTGAGCTGCTCTTCACCTCATCAAGCCCCCCAGAGAATCTTGTCAAGTCTTGAAATGGAATCCACTCACCGCTGATCCCATAACTTTGAAACCACTTGTCACGTTGAAATATTAAGATTGAATGTTCATTATTTTCATCATCTTTCCCTGTTTGAGTTTTCTTTATGTTATAAATTCATATCTTAATTTATGTGAATTTGTCATTTTCTCCTTGCCTTTTTCTCTCTATTTAGTTGGAGCTGTGCAGGATGATAAATGCATCATGTTAGTGTTTCAACAAAGTAAACTCAAACAAGGAAAGAATTAATTTATGGGACAATTTTGCAATGGAAAGATGATTTAAAAGAGAAAACAGATACTAAGAGAATAAGAAAGAAAAACAAATTAAGAGATAAGAAAAGTATATTGAATACGAACTAGAGGAAAGCTTGCACAACTACAGGAAGGTTCATATGGCCCTAAAGAATATCATAAAGATGGGACAACATTTTCTAAACACATTTTTTTGAAGCACGTGTTGGTCGTATTTCCAAAAGTGATAATTAGACTTTTTAAAATGTACTTATTAAGATATATGGTTTGTTACAAACCTGTATCTATAACAAACAATTATTATGGACATGATTACATCATTACAGTCAGTTTCTTACATCCTGTGTGTCAAAGGCCTGATTAAGAGTTATGACAAATCATAACAATTGATTCAGAAAGAAAAAAAAAAACGTCCTTTAAGAACTGTATCGGGCCAACGCTTAATGTACATTTTTTTTCAGAATAGAATCTTCGACCACATTCTATCGTGTAAGTTTTCATTTCCAAATATGGTTCTGAGGAATCTTGTTCTTAACATAGTCAGGCCCGTAGATAGCAATACAATGTTGCAGTTGAGATTTTCACTCGTTTTCTTTTCAGCCTCTAGGGTTTCCTTTGTCGATAATATATTAAAGAAAAATGTCAAGAAATGGTCTCAATATAGTAGGCTCAGCAATTAAGTGAAGTATTTTGGGAGGCAATTATACGCCCTAGTTTCTCAGGTCAAATTTGAATGTAGTTTGTATTTGTTCCTTGCTTGATTCATCCTGCTCCACTTGCGCTCCCATAGCTTCCTCTTGACATGATCTGTGTTTATTTAGAACATTTCTTGGGTGGCTCCCAGATAATCCAGGATGTACAAACATCTTTCTGTCCACTGGTTTAAAGGAAAGTTTTCCCTCATGTTGTCTGTGCAAAGTATCTGATACAGAGAAGGTGTTTCCTTTATGAGATATTTTCTATATAAAGAGAGGGTTTCCCACACTGTCACTGCATAGATTGAGATCAAAGCTAGTTTGTATCTTATGATAGAAAGCCTTCTCTATAGATTTGGAATCCGCCTGCAGAATGTGTCCTCTAAAGCAGGCCACAATTCCCAAGGGCTAGACAAAAAGGCCTCTGCACAATATAACAGGATCAGGATGAGTTTAGCCTTAAAGAAAGTGAGTACAGGACAATTTGAATTGTGGCATATTTATTGTTGGATCGCCAGTCCTTGGGTTGTTAGGGTCTGGATTTTAGTTATTAACTCCAGTCGGTGAGGTTTGTCATTTATACTAGAGTTTATGCGTTTTATGCGTGTTCCTAAGTAAGTTATTTTGTTTAGTTGAGACAATTTCTCCCACCCTAAGAGCCATGTGAACCAAGGCTCAGGTCTTCCTCTTAGTGATCGGAAGATCAAGAGGTTTGTCTTTTCCGTATTAATCTGCAAGCCATTTCTAGTAGCATACTTTTGTAGTATCTATAGTCTTCTTTTAAGGCCTTTTGGGCAATGATCGAACATTATCAAATTGTCAGCGTAGAAAACCCATAACAAAGTTTGGCCATTAATTTTCAGAGGGTAGGCGTTAGGCAGAATTACTAGCAGTACCCTTTGGGAACACTACACACAATTAAGACTACAGGTGTAAACACAATCTCACCTTTGGTACAAGCCTGTACTACACAGTTATGTGGTAGCAGTGGCTGAGCAGCCAGACTTATCTCAAGATGTTACACAAAGGACCTGCAATCACAGTAGTTCAAACAAACACTTACTCAAGATTTCTTAGTAAAAGAATATACATTTATTTACACATTTAGTTAGAAAACATTCCACTAGTAATACGCAGCTCAATATCACACTATCATACACTACAGTACTCAACCAATACGTTTCTGAACAAGTTAGGCTCCCCTGAAGTGGGAGCAAAATGGCACTCCAGTAACTTTTAAAAGGGGTAGAAAGACAAAGGTTATAAGAATCAAAACACAATTACTTTCAGAGGCAGCGCAAATAGTTTTAGTTCACTACAAGAGGCAATTCAATTCAATAGGCCTGGGCCAAAATCAATGGTTCAGTGTCTTGGATTGGATATCATAGTTCTGGTAGTAAATGGTTAAGTCTTTGCCAATGTTCTTGGAAGTAGTTTGCAAGGAAAAGAGTTATTTGTCAGATTAGGAGCGAACAAGACTCCAAAGTTGGGAAAGTTTCACAAACGTTCACTGCAGCAAAGAGGATTTCTCTCCCACGCTTGCACAGTACCTTATGGATGAAGAAAAGCTGTAGCTGAAGCAGTTGTTACTGGCAGTTCCTCCAGATCTCGCTGTTCCTGAGCCTCAGTCATGGGGACAAGAGGGAGGATGTCGGGAGGTTCCTGCACCGCAGAGGGAAGAAGCCACCAGCTTGGCAAAACATCACTTTAAGGTATGAGTGCCTTAAAGTCCACAATCTGGTATCCTTCTCACTGGCTATCCAGTTTTCAACAGCACTCTGTTGAAAATTCGAACAGTATAGAGATGGTTTCCAGGTGGCTTGCGAGTTGATTGTTCCCACCAGCTCAAGGGAAGAAGTCGTCCGTGAAGGGCTTCTCTGTTGAGGGAGTTTCAGGCATTTCGGACCTGCAGTACGGCTTCACCGGGCAAACAAACGGTCCAGGAGTTGAAGCAGTCATCTTCCTTCAGCTCATCTTCGGTTCTTTCATTCCAGTGGTCGACTCTGATTTCCAAGTCCCAGAGACCTGCATTTAAACAGGTTTTCTCCCATTCATTCCAGCCTAGCTGTCACTCACCCAGCAGGGTGGCTGTCCTTTGCTGGACAGTCAGTCAGCCAATCACGCCAGAGTGCATTGAGGTCTCCTAGGAAACTAAGCACAGGGAGTTTTGGGCACCTCCCTCACATCCTATCCACCCCAGACACTCAGACGCCAGAGGAGGGCTTCTCCCAAACAGTAGGCACACCCAGTGTTCATAGCCTCGTGCAGGTCTGATAAAAAAAAAAGGTTGAATAGGATTGGGGTCAAAGGGCACCCCTGTTTCAAGCCTCTGGATGTATGGATTTCTTTAGATAAGCGCCCTGAGAATTCAGTCTTATCTGGACATTAGTCGAAGAGTACAAGGCTTTGATTTCTGACAACAAGTGCGGAAGACAGTTCCATGCCTCCAGTTTTGACCATAAAATATGCCTTTTAATGCGTCAAAGGCTTTCTTAAGGTTGATAAAAGACAGGTAGATTTTTGTGTTACTTTTTATGGCTATTCATTTCAAATGGTTTAAAAGGGACAGGTTTACTTGAGTTCCCACACCTTTTTATGAAGCCTGTTTGGTGAGGATCACTTCTTTTTGTTTTGTCGGCCCAAGTCTGGAGATATTTTTAAATTATTGCCACCTAGAGCTTGCTCAAAACATCCACGAGGGCAATAGGGCGGTAGTTGTTGGGATCCGCCCTATTGCCTCTCTTGAATACAGGGACTATAATTGTTGTCATCCATGTGTCAGGCACTGCTCCGATTTGTATCACGTGTTCTAATATTTTATAGATGAAGGGGATCCAAGCTTCTGGCATGGTCTGTCGCTGATTTTTTACACTTAATCAACAAGTCATGGTTTTCGAACGGAATTGTCCACGGTCCATCCAGTTTCTTTAAGAGGGGATTTTTAGTTTCTCCATGGGGCCTAAATAGTTTGTGCAAGAATTGTGTCCAGTTGTCCTCTGTCACCATGTTCATAAGATTAAGAGGATGTTGAGAGGATGTTTTACCATTCAGCAGCAGCCAAATTTTTCTTGCGCTTTTTGTTTCCATCTCCCTCAACATTAATTCAGAATATGTCTGAGGATTTGGGCTCTGTGCGAAAGCAGCCAATTTTTATATTTCTAATTTCTCTTTCTAAGTAGTTCCAACACAGGCTTGATTTTTAGACAGCAGATTTCCTGCAAGGCTGTCTGTGGCTGTTTTTTCATGCTAATGATTCCTTCATCAAGTACATGCTTGGGGTTAAAGGTAATTTTACCACCCTTATTGCCCAATACCCCGAAGTCCAGCAACAATGGGGCATAATTCACACCTTCTTGATTTGCTTCTTGCAGTTTATATTTGGACAATAGTGTAGAAACATCTCTTGGTTGTATGCACAGTCTGTTCCTCCCTTCTGAGTTTTCAATCTGTGTTCTATAATGTTCAGTTCTTCCAAAGGTCTGATGCTGGATGTCATTTTCAGGAGCCAGTGATCCCTTTTTTTCATGTCCAATAGTTTAACATGTTTTATGTTATGTTATGTTATGTTACTTGGCATTTATATAGCGCTGTATATATCATTGGTATGACCTCAAAGAGCTGGTAGGTTGAACGCCCTCAGGAACCGTAGTTCAGGTCAGTAGAGAGATAGTGTTGTATGGTGCGTGGGTGCACCAGATATGTGTGCAGCTGGTGTAGTTGTCGGATGATAGCTGCTTCTTAGCAATAGGTGTGGTGCTGAGGATATCAGTTGGATGTGCGCAGTCTGGTGGGTGGACACCCAGACTGGATTCTGACTGTATTAGGCCTGAGGAACGCCTATGTGATCAGCTAGGCCGGAATGTGCTCAGCTAGCTGCGTTTTATTAGGGTGGTGAGGTGTTCATGGTGTCGTATTCGTATGTGAACAGCTAGGCCGGATTATCAGGGGTATAGCTGTGTTCTAGTTGAATGATGATGTATAGTAGAGCGGAAGCGTAGTGGTGTGATATGATGGTTATCTGTAAAGTGCCTGAGACCAGGCACATGAACAGGATGGTGGGGACGTAGATAGCAGCATACAGATAAATACAGGTATATATGGGGATACAGATATATAGGCTATAAAGGGGGATACAGATATATGGCAACAACACGGGGAACAAGTGCACAGTGATACCGACTTTCAGTGCAAATTCATAGTCGATTTGCCAAACTAGGGTGATACAGTTTTAAGATGCAGAATGCAACACAGTGAACCTTTAGGGCACACTCAATAGCGCTTGACCATAATATCTAGAAGCAAAATTCAACACAGTGAAATTTTTTAAGGCATATTCAATATCGCTTGACCATAATATCTAGATGCAGTATTCAACACAGTGAAACATTTAGGGCACACTCAATATAGTTTGACCATACTATCTAGATGCAGAATTCAATACAGTGAAACTGTTGGGGGATCCTCAATGTTGTTTTGCCAAACTGTCTGGAAGTGGAGATCTACACAGTAAACTTTAGGGCACACCCAATAGAGGTTGGCCATAATATCTAGAAGCAGAATTCAACACAGTGAAACTTTTAGGGTACACTCAATATCACTTGACCATAATATCTAGATAGCATGGGACGTGCTAACATTCGCAATTCCATCTAAGTGTGGCACATGTTATCATTCATGATTCCATCTAGGTGTTGCACATACTATCATTTATAATTCTATCCAAGTGAGGGATATGCTACTAATCGTAGTTCAATCTAAGTATGGCACATGCTACCATTTACAATTCCATCTGAGTGAGGGATATGCTACCAATATTAATTCTATCTAGATGAGGCACATGCTACAATTCAGAATACCGTTTAAGTGTGGCATATGCTATCATTCACAATTCCATCTAAGTGTGGTACATGCTACCATTCACAATTCCGTCTAAGTGTGGTACATCCTACCATTCACAATTCCATCTAAGTGTGGTACATGCTATCATTTACAATTCCGTCTAAGTGTGGAACATGCTATCATTTACAATCCCATCTAAGTGTGGCACATGCTACCATTCACAATTCCATCTAAGTGTGGCACATGCTATCATTTACAATTCCATCTAAGTGTGGTACATGCTATCATTCACAATTCCATCTAAGGGTGGTACATGCTTGATGCACATGCTACCATTCACAATTCTGTCTAAATGTGGTACATGCTATCATTTACAATTCAATCTAAGTGTGGTACATGCTATCATTCACAATTCCATCTAAGTGTGGTGCATGCTTGTGGCACATGCTACCATTCACAATTCCGTCTAAGTGGGGTACATGCTATCATTTACAATTCCATCTAAGTCTGACACATGCTACCATTCACAGTTCTGTCTAAGTGTGGCACATGTTATCATTCACAATTCCAGCTAGGTGTTGCACATGCTATCGTTTCCAATTCTATCCAAGTGAGGGATATGCTACTAATTGTAGTTCAATCTAAGTATGCCACATGCTACTATTTATAATTCCATCTGAGTGTGGTACATGCTACCATTCATAATACTGTCTAAGTGTGTTACATGCTATCATTCACAATTCCATCTAAGTGTGGTACATGCTTGTGGCACATGCTACCATTCACAATTCCATCTAAGTGTGGTACATGCTCTCATTCACAATTCCGTCTAAGTGTGGTATATGCTATCATTTACAATTGAATCTAGGTGAGGGATATGCTACAACTCATAATTCTATCTAGATGAGTCACATGCTAACGTCCGCAATTCCATCTAAGTGTGGCGCATGCTAACATTGTTACATCTGTCTCAATATGAGGCTGGCTAATCGTCACCATTGTCTCTTGGAGTGGCATGTGTTAACATTGGCAAGTATGTTAGTTTGTTATGCAGGACAACATTTACAGTCCAGCCTTGAATAGATTTAGGTTGGTGGTCAAATCTCTCTAGGTGTGCATGGTGTACATCTTTGGCAGTTTACCTTATGGGAAGGTAAATTAGAGTGGCTGGGGCTTTCTGGAGTAGAGTAATCGCTCTACACCCTACCCATGCCACACTTACAGTTTTGTTGGTGTCTGTTCACTGCTGGATTCACTGGCTTCCCCTGTGGACACCTGCAGACACTTTCTGGAGCCGCCTCTGTTGGAGCTGCCCTTGGCCTTAGAGCCCTTAGCCGAAGGGCTGCTTGGGCAAAGGGCTGCCCTGGGAATGTCAGTTATGGGTTGGGGAACACGGTCCAAGGGACCAATCAGAGCAGGGGGACCGGGTCGGGAAGTGGGAGGGAAGGGAATTAGGTAGAGGGTTTGGAGTAGGAGAGGGAATGCAAGAGGGGCTTCAAGTGCCTGGGGCCTGCAGAAATTTAAAAAAAGGCAAACAGAAAGGGGCACTCTCACCGCGCTTCTGCGCTGTACAAAGTGGAGCCTTTGCAACTTACAGGTCGCTAGACCCTGGAAACACTGTCCAAGGGACCAATCAGAGCAGGGTGGGTGGGTCGGGAGGTGGGAGGAAGGGAATCAGGAAGAGGGTTTGGGGTGGGAGAGGGAACACAAGAGGGGCTTAAAGATCTGGGGCCAGCACACATTTCAAAAAAGGCGAACAGAAAGGGGCACACTCACCGTGCTTCCACGCTGTACAAAGTGGAGCCGGTGCAACTCATGGGTCGCTAGACCCTAGAAAGACGGTCCAAGGGACCAATCATAGGAGGTGGGGGGGTCAGGAGGCAGGAGGGAGGGGAATCAGGAAGAAGGGTTTGGGGTGGGAGAGGGAATGCAAGAGGGGCTTCAAGGGCCTGCACACATTTAAAAAAGGCAAACAGAAAGGGGCACACTCACCGCACTTCCACACTGTACAAAGTGGAGCCGGTACAACTCACGGGTCGCTATCATGTTGTCTGACACAAAGCAGTGGTCTAGGGTCTCTGACTGGGCCCCATTTGTCCAGGTGGGTTTCCCAACAAGGTATCCCCTGGTGTAGCCATTCAACATCTGAAGGTTTCTTATTTTCATTGCAGCTATCCAGCTGGCCACTTGGTTTTGAGAATTGTTTGCAGATGTGTCAAAGTCTGCAATGTCCCTTTTGTCAATACATGAAATATTTAAATCATTGCATATGATTATTAGTGGCGGATACAATTGGGTTAAATTGGCTATCATAATCCTTAACTATATACGTAACGGAGTCTATGCAAAGGTTTGGTAGTATTGCCTTCAGGTTCCAGTATAAATTAAGGATTAGGAGCCGTTTAGTTACTAAGTGGGTGTCATGGTTGTGCTTCAGTAGAGTTCTTTGGATAAAGGGGTTCAGAATCCAGGGTGAGACGACTTTGTATCCCATCCTATTTTTCACCAGGGTAAGCAGACCCGAGGACAGTCTCCCCTTAGCTCCCCTTTATGCTGGGTTAAGGTAGATTTCATAGCCATCAAAGTTGGGTGTTGCCATCATCCATGTTTCCTGAAAGCATAGGACCTCAAAATCAGAGGGTAAGATAACACAGTTGTTCAACAAATACTTGAATCCACAGGTGTTCCGGGATCCTATAATCCCGTCCCAATCCAATACTGGAATTTGACATTATTTGTTGTATGAATTCTGAGACTGCCTTCTCCAGAGGCACTGTTCCATTTGTAGGTGTTTAGAGGAATTTGGTAGATGTTCTTTCACAGTTCTGTCCACTTTGTTTGTACAACTGAATATGACCTTTAGTGGATAATTCTTGTTAACAGGGAAGATGTTGAGTGTTTCCACAGTGTTCCTTGCTGATTTATTCAGTGTTGTTGTTTCTTAAATGCTCTCCCTTTTTACTAAGGGTGTGCTTTTGGGTGCCAATGTTTACTTTGATTGTATTCCCATTTGGGGATTTTGTGGTCTATAATTTCCATTGTATGGCAGACAGCAGAGACGTTTTGATAACACTAGAATTTAGATGAAGGACCTCTTTATCCATTTGGGTATTGTTCAGGAATTCTACTGTCTTGATTACCTCACTGTTCATGAAGTGGAATGCCGGGATATGGTAGAGTAGACCGACCACATTGTGACAGTTTAAGATCAGACCGTTGTCTGTTGGTAATGAGCGGACTAAAAGGAGACATTTTTCACTTACGTTTATCCCTGCAAGATTTTGTTCTGATTTTGTTTTATCGAATCTCATGAATGACAGGTTAGCATGACGATCTTCTTGATATTTCACACTTTCCTTCCATGATCATTATTAATTGGAGTTCGGTTCAGTTAATTCCTTCTTGAGTTGTTTTTCTCTTCAATCATCTTGCACTTTTCCACTAAAGTGACGAAAGGCACTTTGGGCTCAAAATTCATACCTTCTGCTTCATGGTTTCTTGTACCACTTCGAGCCGATTTTCTAATGGCATTTTATGATTAGTATTAGTCATTTCCCTCACTTGCTTGTCCTCCATAGAGTAAGTGGAACGATCTAATAGATCTATGTCTTCTTCTTCTCTGGAAGTTTTGACTGAGTTCAGCAAGGATCCATCTAGAGATATTATTTTAGTTTGCTTTTTCAAAGTCAACTTGGGAGATATGAGTTGGGGGTGTCCATTTGTTTCGCAGAAACTGCCTTGCACCATTAGATCTTCCTGTTCTGATTTGCTGAATATTTTTAGTTGTTTTCAATTGTGTAGTCTCCTTGTTCTTATTAAGTAGCTTTCTTTTTTTCACTTTTGAAATATTCAGACCGGGTGTTCCTAGAGTTGCAGGAATTGAAGTGCTGGTTGTTTTAACCACAGCTGTGCTTTCCACTGGAGTCACAACAGATGTGGCAATTGTTGCCAGTTCTTTTAGATTTTCTAGGGAGATTATGTACATTTCATTGTTTACTGCTTTGATTTTTTGCAAGAGAGCATCTTTATTTCCTGTCATATTACGCTGTTGAAGCTTTAATAGTTCTGAGTCTTTTTGGGCCGTACCTTTGACTTGAGATCCGTTACTGGACAAGTTGGTCTTAAGGAGGGAGTCAGAGCTTGTTTTGCCTCTTTGTTCAGTTTATGCATGTGTGGCTCTGTTTTGTTTTTTTAAAATTTCCAACAATGCACTCAATAAGGCTTTTTCGTCCTTCCGCTCTAGATCAAGGGAGTCCTGCATTTTTTTTTGTTGTTGGATGACTATTGCTGCTTCGTGGTCCACTCTTGCTTCTAGCGATGTAATGAAATATTTAACATGTATCATCTTCAAGTGGATCATGGCCAGCAGTGTTGTTTGATCCTTTTTTATTTTTCATTGATGCTTTCATATAATTTGATGAATGCTGCTAAAGAGATGTTTAATGAGGCTAATACTTTGCAGTGGGATTTGAATTTAGCGAGTTTGCCACCTCTCCAAGATTTCTAGGTGTGAAGACTGAGTCATCCAAAGATGAGGATGATGAGACAGATACAAGAGTCTTCACTTCTTTTATTGTTGTGGATCTCACCTTTGAACTGGGTAATGGAGGACTTTCAGGATCAGCTTTATACGGCTTGGGTTTGATATGTCTTTCTGTAGCAAGGTCTCTTTTCTGGGGAGGGTACTCTGAGTTGATCGTGTTTTTAGATGAGGCTGTGGTTTCCCTATACTGTTATTTTGCATGATTTAAAGTACAACTCGCTGAACGAAGTTTCACTGGTTTTGCTTTTGAATCCAATTTGTCTTTAATATGTCTTTGGCTGCACGCACAGTCAAAGGTGATGGCAATTCTTTTGTGTTCAGTACTTCGTTCTAGGAAAGTTTTTGTAATGCCACATGCTGGACCTGAGTCTGCAGGGATAAAGGTTGTATGTCTTTTTTCAAGATAGGTGGATGCGTTCGAGTTTTTCTCAAAAAATCTTTAAAAAGTTGGCTTTTAATTTGTCTATTGGGAGTAGCATTGGCTTCATGCTTTTTAGGAGTAATGTGTTTAATTCTGTGGTTGGGGACAAGTCGAGTTTGAGTATTTCTGCACCTGTTAGATCGAGGCTCTTGTGGGTTGTAACTCAGTTTCCTGTCTTTTGAATGGAAATTGAAGCTAAAATGTTGTGAGGGGTTCAAGAGGCCGTAAAAGCTGTTGGCTCGCACATGACAGTCTCGCAGGCTCTATTAGTTGGCAAGATGCATTTTACTTTTGCTTTCAATGCTTTAGATAAATCCTCGCTTTCCAGGCTCATCTCCGAGTCTTTCTGCCAAGTGTCAGAGGGCCTCATTATAACCCTGGCGCTCCCGTAATGAAGGGGGCGGTACGGGACCAGCCCCCTTCATTATGGGAGCGCCAATTAAGAGGTTCCCTTTGCGGGACCCGTATCAGACGTCTGGTAAAACCAGACATCTTTTTCGGGTCCCGCGAGGGGAGGAGGGAGGTAATAACGGGCCACTTGTAATGTGCCCGTCATTACCTCCCTCCCCTTTCCCATTGAGCCCTATGGGGGCTCAAATTGGAATGGGGAATGGTTCCTGCAAGGAGGACAATTCCATCTAAGGGTGGTACATGCTTGATGCACATGCTACCATTCACAATTCTGTCTAAATGTGGTACATGCTATCATTTACAATTCAATCTAAGTGTGGTACATGCTATCATTCACAATTCCATCTAAGTGTGGTGCATGCTTGTGGCACATGCTACCATTCACAATTCCGTCTAAGTGGGGTACATGCTATCATTTACAATTCCATCTAAGTCTGACACATGCTACCATTCACAGTTCTGTCTAAGTGTGGCACATGTTATCATTCACAATTCCAGCTAGGTGTTGCACATGCTATCGTTTCCAATTCTATCCAAGTGAGGGATATGCTACTAATTGTAGTTCAATCTAAGTATGCCACATGCTACTATTTATAATTCCATCTGAGTGTGGTACATGCTACCATTCATAATACTGTCTAAGTGTGTTACATGCTATCATTCACAATTCCATCTAAGTGTGGTACATGCTTGTGGCACATGCTACCATTCACAATTCCATCTAAGTGTGGTACATGCTCTCATTCACAATTCCGTCTAAGTGTGGTATATGCTATCATTTACAATTGAATCTAGGTGAGGGATATGCTACAACTCATAATTCTATCTAGATGAGTCACATGCTAACGTCCGCAATTCCATCTAAGTGTGGCGCATGCTAACATTGTTACATCTGTCTCAATATGAGGCTGGCTAATCGTCACCATTGTCTCTTGGAGTGGCATGTGTTAACATTGGCAAGTATGTTAGTTTGTTATGCAGGACAACATTTACAGTCCAGCCTTGAATAGATTTAGGTTGGTGGTCAAATCTCTCTAGGTGTGCATGGTGTACATCTTTGGCAGTTTACCTTATGGGAAGGTAAATTAGAGTGGCTGGGGCTTTCTGGAGTAGAGTAATCGCTCTACACCCTACCCATGCCACACTTACAGTTTTGTTGGTGTCTGTTCACTGCTGGATTCACTGGCTTCCCCTGTGGACACCTGCAGACACTTTCTGGAGCCGCCTCTGTTGGAGCTGCCCTTGGCCTTAGAGCCCTTAGCCGAAGGGCTGCTTGGGCAAAGGGCTGCCCTGGGAATGTCAGTTATGGGTTGGGGAACACGGTCCAAGGGACCAATCAGAGCAGGGGGACCGGGTCGGGAAGTGGGAGGGAAGGGAATTAGGTAGAGGGTTTGGGGTAGGAGAGGGAATGCAAGAGGGGCTTCAAGTGCCTGGGGCCTGCAGAAATTTAAAAAAAGGCAAACAGAAAGGGGCACTCTCACCGCGCTTCTGCGCTGTACAAAGTGGAGCCTTTGCAACTTACAGGTCGCTAGACCCTGGAAACACTGTCCAAGGGACCAATCAGAGCAGGGTGGGTGGGTCGGGAGGTGGGAGGAAGGGAATCAGGAAGAGGGTTTGGGGTGGGAGAGGGAACACAAGAGGGGCTTAAAGATCTGGGGCCAGCACACATTTCAAAAAAGGCGAACAGAAAGGGGCACACTCACCGTGCTTCCACGCTGTACAAAGTGGAGCCGGTGCAACTCATGGGTCGCTAGACCCTAGAAAGACGGTCCAAGGGACCAATCATAGGAGGTGGGGGGGTCAGGAGGCAGGAGGGAGGGGAATCAGGAAGAAGGGTTTGGGGTGGGAGAGGGAATGCAAGAGGGGCTTCAAGGGCCTGCACAAATTTAAAAAAGGCAAACAGAAAGGGGCACACTCACCGCACTTCCACACTGTACAAAGTGGAGCCGGTACAACTCACGGGTCGCTATCATGTTGTCTGACACAAAGCAGTGGTCTAGGGTCTCTGACTGGGCCCCATTTGTCCAGGTGGGTTTCCCAACAAGGTATCCCCTGGTGTAGCCATTCAACATCTGAAGGTTTCTTATTTTCATTGCAGCTATCCAGCTGGCCACTTGGTTTTGAGAATTGTTTGCAGATGTGTCAAAGTCTGCAATGTCCCTTTTGTCAATACATGAAATATTTAAATCATTGCATATGATTATTAGTGGCGGATACAATTGGGTTAAATTGGCTATCATAATCCTTAACTATATACGTAACGGAGTCTATGCAAAGGTTTGGTAGTATTGCCTTCAGGTTCCAGTATAAATTAAGGATTAGGAGCCGTTTAGTTACTAAGTGGGTGTCATGGTTGTGCTTCAGTAGAGTTCTTTGGATAAAGGGGTTCAGAATCCAGGGTGAGACGACTTTGTATCCCATCCTATTTTTCACCAGGGTAAGCAGACCCGAGGACAGTCTCCCCTTAGCTCCCCTTTATGCTGGGTTAAGGTAGATTTCATAGCCATCAAAGTTGGGTGTTGCCATCATCCATGTTTCCTGAAAGCATAGGACCTCAAAATCAGAGGGTAAGATAACACAGTTGTTCAACAAATACTTGAATCCACAGGTGTTCCGGGATCCTATAATCCCGTCCCAATCCAATACTGGAATTTGACATTATTTGTTGTATGAATTCTGAGACTGCCTTCTCCAGAGGCACTGTTCCATTTGTAGGTGTTTAGAGGAATTTGGTAGATGTTCTTTCACAGTTCTGTCCACTTTGTTTGTACAACTGAATATGA
Source organism: Ambystoma mexicanum (assembly GCF_040938575.1). NCBI lineage: Eukaryota > Metazoa > Chordata > Amphibia > Caudata > Ambystomatidae > Ambystoma > Ambystoma mexicanum. The sequence continues at coordinate 942,024,155 of NC_090937.1, forward strand.
CCTTTAGTGGATAATTCTTGTTAACAGGGAAGATGTTGAGTGTTTCCACAGTGTTCCTTGCTGATTTATTCAGTGTTGTTGTTTCTTAAATGCTCTCCCTTTTTACTAAGGGTGTGCTTTTGGGTGCCAATGTTTACTTTGATTGTATTCCCATTTGGGGATTTTGTGGTCTATAATTTCCATTGTATGGCAGACAGCAGAGACGTTTTGATAACACTAGAATTTAGATGAAGGACCTCTTTATCCATTTGGGTATTGTTCAGGAATTCTACTGTCTTGATTACCTCACTGTTCATGAAGTGGAATGCCGGGATATGGTAGAGTAGACCGACCACATTGTGACAGTTTAAGATCAGACCGTTGTCTGTTGGTAATGAGCGGACTAAAAGGAGACATTTTTCACTTACGTTTATCCCTGCAAGATTTTGTTCTGATTTTGTTTTATCGAATCTCATGAATGACAGGTTAGCATGACGATCTTCTTGATATTTCACACTTTCCTTCCATGATCATTATTAATTGGAGTTCGGTTCAGTTAATTCCTTCTTGAGTTGTTTTTCTCTTCAATCATCTTGCACTTTTCCACTAAAGTGACGAAAGGCACTTTGGGCTCAAAATTCATACCTTCTGCTTCATGGTTTCTTGTACCACTTCGAGCCGATTTTCTAATGGCATTTTATGATTAGTATTAGTCATTTCCCTCACTTGCTTGTCCTCCATAGAGTAAGTGGAACGATCTAATAGATCTATGTCTTCTTCTTCTCTGAAAGTTTTGACTGAGTTCAGCAAGGATCCATCTAGAGATATTATTTTAGTTTGCTTTTTCAAAGTCAACTTGGGAGATATGAGTTGGGGGTGTCCATTTGTTTCGCAGAAACTGCCTTGCACCATTAGATCTTCCTGTTCTGATTTGCTGAATATTTTTAGTTGTTTTCAATTGTGTAGTCTCCTTGTTCTTATTAAGTAGCTTTCTTTTTTTCACTTTTGAAATATTCAGACCGGGTGTTCCTAGAGTTGCAGGAATTGAAGTGCTGGTTGTTTTAACCACAGCTGTGCTTTCCACTGGAGTCACAACAGATGTGGCAATTGTTGCCAGTTCTTTTAGATTTTCTAGGGAGATTATGTACATTTCATTGTTTACTCCTTTGATTTTTTGCAAGAGAGCATCTTTATTTCCTGTCATATTACGCTGTTGAAGCTTTAATAGTTCTGAGTCTTTTTGGGCCGTACCTTTGACTTGAGATCCGTTACTGGACAAGTTGGTCTTAAGGAGGGAGTCAGAGCTTGTTTTGCCTCTTTGTTCAGTTTATGCATGTGTGGCTCTGTTTTGTTTTTTTAAAATTTCCAACAATGCACTCAATAAGGCTTTTTCGTCCTTCCGCTCTAGATCAAGGGAGTCCTGCATTTTTTTTTGTTGTTGGATGACTATTGCTGCTTCGTGGTCCACTCTTGCTTCTAGCGATGTAATGAAATATTTAACATGTATCATCTTCAAGTGGATCATGGCCAGCAGTGTTGTTTGATCCTTTTTTATTTTTCATTGATGCTTTCATATAATTTGATGAATGCTGCTAAAGAGATGTTTAATGAGGCTAATACTTTGCAGTGGGATTTGAATTTAGCGAGTTTGCCACCTCTCCAAGATTTCTAGGTGTGAAGACTGAGTCATCCAAAGATGAGGATGATGAGACAGATACAAGAGTCTTCACTTCTTTTATTGTTGTGGATCTCACCTTTGAACTGGGTAATGGAGGACTTTCAGGATCAGCTTTATACGGCTTGGGTTTGATATGTCTTTCTGTAGCAAGGTCTCTTTTCTGGGGAGGGTACTCTGAGTTGATCGTGTTTTTAGATGAGGCTGTGGTTTCCCTATACTGTTATTTTGCATGATTTAAAGTACAACTCGCTGAACGAAGTTTCACTGGTTTTGCTTTTGAATCCAATTTGTCTTTAATATGTCTTTGGCTGCACGCACAGTCAAAGGTGATGGCAATTCTTTTGTGTTCAGTACTTCGTTCTAGGAAAGTTTTTGTAATGCCACATGCTGGACCTGAGTCTGCAGGGATAAAGGTTGTATGTCTTTTTTCAAGATAGGTGGATGCGTTCGAGTTTTTCTCAAAAAATCTTTAAAAAGTTGGCTTTTAATTTGTCTATTGGGAGTAGCATTGGCTTCATGCTTTTTAGGAGTAATGTGTTTAATTCTGTGGTTGGGGACAAGTCGAGTTTGAGTATTTCTGCACCTGTTAGATCGAGGCTCTTGTGGGTTGTAACTCAGTTTCCTGTCTTTTGAATGGAAATTGAAGCTAAAATGTTGTGAGGGGTTCAAGAGGCCGTAAAAGCTGTTGGCTCGCACATGACAGTCTCGCAGGCTCTATTAGTTGGCAAGATGCATTTTACTTTTGCTTTCAATGCTTTAGATAAATCCTCGCTTTCCAGGCTCATCTCCGAGTCTTTCTGCCAAGTGTCAGAGGGCCTCATTATAACCCTGGCGCTCCCGTAATGAAGGGGGCGGTACGGGACCAGCCCCCTTCATTATGGGAGCGCCAATTAAGAGGTTCCCTTTGCGGGACCCGTATCAGACGTCTGGTAAAACCAGACATCTTTTTCGGGTCCCGCGAGGGGAGGAGGGAGGTAATAACGGGCCACTTGTAATGTGCCCGTCATTACCTCCCTCCCCTTTCCCATTGAGCCCTATGGGGGCTCAAATTGGAATGGGGAATGGTTCCTGCAAGGAGGAATTACCGGGTCCTCCTATGTCGGAATGACCCGTTAAATCCCCATTGCAGGAACCCGGTAATGGAGCCCGGTTTGGAGGCAGCCATGGTGCTAATAGCATCATGGCTGCCTCCAAACTCGTAATGAGGCCCAGAGTCTTTTAAGTGCACCTCTCCAAGATCCCCAACAAATTGTGAAGGGTGTGCTGCACCAATTGTTTTCTCACTATCGGCAAGCATTTACAAAGAGGCTGCTAAGCTTGTCAATTTACTAAATTAAATGTTAGTAACAACTGGAATGTTAGTATGAGATTAGACTCTCAATTGCACACAAATCAATGCTTCAGTTAATTCTAAGGTATGTACAAAGTCAAATGTGAACTGGTGCAGATTAAAAAAACCAGAAAAAACATGTAATAGAAAAGGAAAGTGTATCTCACTTAACTTTAATGTGCAAGGTTGTATCTATACTTTACACAGGTTTCAAACGTCTGAATGTTGTTGCAGTTGCAAACGTGCTAATTATATTTTACACATTCAAAAGTCTGCATTTTGTTATAGTTGCAAAGGTGCTAATTATATTTTACCCAGTTTTCAAAAGTTTGAATTATGTTTAGAAATGTAACATAGGAAATATATATGTTTTCTTGGCATGGAGATCCAGTGAAATTAACAAATGATAACATTTTATAGAATGTACTGTTTGACTCAAAAAATAAATAACACAGACAATTGTCAAAACAGTGTACTGTTTTTTTTTTTAATGATGAGGTGCAGTTTTGCCATACACAGGTTTTCTCACAGAGTGTGTTACCTAGGAAGATCCTGACTGCTTGACTGTCACTTTGTGCGGTTAATCTGAAAAAATCATTTGGCTTAGCTTGGGTATTGTATTTTCCAGCAAGAGAGTGCTTAAGTCATATGGTGAGATTGTCCACAGAGGTTGAACCACAGAGCAAGGCCTTGAATAACAATCTAGTTGAAAGATACTACCCAAACCGAAGTTCTGCTTTTGAAGATGTGTATTTATATAAGATTGCTCAGTAGAACAAATATTAAAAGACTATACCAAAACATGGTGGTACTGCGAAATTTGCCCTAATTGATTAAGAAGGGTACTTGGTAGAATCTTCCAAAGCTAGCCTTAATAATGAGGTAAAGTCATGTCGGACGACGTTGAAGAGAAAGTCCTATTGGATGGCTCGCTGCTCTTTACTCCTTGGCATGCTGGGTTGTCGGAAGGACTGCAACAGTTTTCAGGAAGCAATCAATGCAGAAGAAAGCACCATCACTTGCCATAACTTTGGAACTTGAAAGGCATGCTGGAGGATGAAGTAGCGATATACATTTATTTATTTATTTTATTTGATACATTTACTTCAGAGCACAAAGTCCAGAGGCATTTACACGCTAGTTACAGAAAGTGCATATTCACATTTAGTTGTTACAGGTAGGTAAAGTTAAGATACAGCGCAGTGCTGGGTATGTCAAATTAAGTATTTGCAGTCAAGTACATTCAGTGTAACATTCAGGGTTACATTAGGTAGTTACAGTCAAGTAGAGTTCAGGCACAATACAAGGCTGGTTAGGTCAGATTAGGTTGTTGCAGTAAGGTAAAAATTCAGGCACAGCGCAACGCTGGGTAGGTCAGATTAGGTTGTTGCAGTAAGGTAAAATTCAAGTACAGCACAAGCCTGGGTAGGTCACATTTGGTTATTGCACTAAGGTAAAATTTAGGCACTGCGCAAGGCTGGGTAGGTCACATTAGATTGTTGCAGTAAGGTTAAATGCAGGCACAGCACAAGGCTGGGTAGCTCAGATTAGGTTGTTGCAGTAAGGTAAAATTCAGGTACACTGCATGGCTAGGTAGGTCATATTAGCTAGTTACAGACAAGTATAATTTGGGCATAGCGTGAGGCTGGGTCGGTTATATTAGGTAGTTACAGACAAGTAGATTTCGGACACATCTCAAGGTGGGTAGGTCGCATTAGGTTGTTGCCGTAAGGTAAGTTTCAGGTACGGTGCAAGGCTGAATAGGTCATATTAGGTAGTTACAAACAAGTAGAATTTGGGCCACTGCGTAAGGCTGGGTAAGTCACATTAGGTTGTTACACTAAGGTAAGATTCAGGTACAGCGCAAGGCTGGGTACTTCATAGTAGGTAGTTGCATTCAAGTATAATCAGGCACAGCGTAGGGTTGGGTGGGTGGGTATAATTGGTAGCAAGAGTGGTAGGCATGCTGGCATAGCCTTGCATCCTGTTGCAGGGGGCTATGTCAGGTATACAGACGTAAAAAGGCAGGATAGGTGCACGTATGCATTGGCACGGTCTAACCTCGAGTTCTGCAGCATAGCATCAGCAGAATTGCTGGATAGGCAGGATCGGAGACATGCCTAGAGTGCATGTTCAAAGCAAAAGCACAAGGAGGATTACAGCAACCAGTATTACTACATCAACAGTAATGTAGGCTCAAGGGGCCAAAACATAGTAGTCATAGTCAGTGTTAACATAGGGAAAATGTTCGGGAGTAGCACACAATTGCAGGCAGTAATCAGCGGTTGTAAGGTGTAGTAGGGGAATAATGCCAAATGTTCTGGTGAATCTGCAGGAAAGGCGCAGATCTTACCTCTGTTCGATCTGCATCCAGCATTCTGGCAAGACAGGGAAAGACAGGACTGACGGCCTTAGAACCAGGCCTTGTATCTGGGGACAGCTTTGCCTCCCGGCTAGAAGCCAACCTTCCATTTGCTGTGGGGCTTGACCAATCGGGATACAAGGGACTGCCAGGTTGTTCTGTTCAGGAGAGGCAGGCAAGGTGGTGTGTCGCTCCGGCTGCCATCTTGCTGTGGATTTCCGTTCAATGTTGCAGATGCAGGTCGGGTAGTAAATGAGGGTGCCGGTGTAGTGAAGGCACATCCTCCTCTGACCACATCACAGGGAAAGACATGACCAACAGTATTAGAATCTAGCCTAGTAACTGGGGCCAGCTTTGCCTCCTGGCTAAAGGTCGACCTTCCTGAAACTGTGGGCTGGACTTTTCGGGATACAAGTGACTGCCACGTGCTTCTGTTCAGGAGAGGAGAGGCAGGCAAGGTGGTGTTTCACTCTGGTGGCCATCTTGTTGTGAATTTCGGTCCAAAGTTGCAGATGCAGGTCGGGTTGTAAATGAGGGTGCCGGTGTAGTAAAGGCACATCCTCCTCCAACCACATCACAGGGAAATTCCCAAAGAAACTGTGAGAAACCATAACACAGAAGAAAGCAAAATTAGCTGTACATATGGTTAAAGATTCTATTCAACCAGCTAAGAATTAAAATATATGCTATGTGCAATCGGTATATCTGTGGAATGAGAAACAAATCGGCATTTATGTCACGATCATGAAGAAATAAGACAAGGTATGCCTCAAGAAAAAAATTTGACCATGCAGTGACTTAAAACCTCTTCTTCTTCTGTACATGTGCAGGACAGAGAAAAGCTTTCTCAGATGAAGATTTGAGGCTTTCTTAAATAAATAATCCAGGAACAAAATGTCTTGTTTGGTTACTGCATCAACCAATTTGGCTGCATACTACATTGCTGGCATCACCCTGCACCTTATAATGTTACCAGTTGTACATCAGAACAAACTGATTACAGGAGAGGCCACACAAGAATTTTGCCAGGTTTTTTATGCTATGAAGGTACTTTTCTTTGTTGAAGTCAGCATTGGTTAATTTGATGTGAGCCTTGAGAGCTTGAGAGTGCAAGAAGAGTAATAGACTGGATATGAAAAACTGTTTGGAGGGACACACATGGTTGTGTTGGGCGAGCTCCTACAATTAACTCCAGTTAAAGGTGAACCAGTTTTCTAAACTCACACTTCGCACAAGAGTCATAGAACTTTCATTAGCATTGGAAACAGGAACCTTTGTTTGATCTTCCATTACAAGGACTTCACACATAATGGGCCTTATTACAAGCATGGCGGTCCGGGAACTACGGAATCGGTAAGCATGCTGGTACCGTAGATCCCGGACCGCCATACTACATGCTCTGCTCGCGGATTTTCCTGGCGGGTGTAATGGCAGCTGCGAGCAGAGCACGTCGGATGCACCAGCACAACTATGTATGCCGGTACATCCGATCTCCCCATCCCCATTCAGCCCTATGGGGCAGAATGGGGATCGGGAGGTCCTTGATTCCGGCACCCTCAAATGGGCAATTACCGGGTCCGCCGAGCTCGGCATGACCTGGTTCTTGCCCATTTGTGGGTGCCGGAAAAAATGCAACTCCGGCGGCAGCCGTGCCCTTAATAATGAGGCCTAATAGGAACCAATCACTCAACTCTGGATGTGCTCATGTATTGAAGGCCCACCAAGTTGGGATACTGACTTAGCAAGCTACAGTAATGCTCAATACAAGATTGGTTAACAAGTTGTATCAAGAAGGCCCACAACTCATATTGTGAGAATTTCACCAAACAGAAAGTGTTGTCAGTGTGTTTGATGACAATATTGTCAGATTGTATAAGGGAAATGTACCAAATGTTGCTGCAATTATGGCGATATTTCAAATACTGCGGCCTTGTGCAAAACAAACATCATCACTCTCACTATACCGACTAAGGGGAGCGAGGGTTGCAGGGTTGTCCCCTGCTCCCCTTTGTTGGTGTAATGGGGTACAGGGGTTTCCCCTGGTTCCATTAGATGGTAGCGGAGGACAATACAAAAAAAGGAAAAAAGGACCCTCCAGCACCAGTTCTGACCCACTCTAGTGGGAGAGAACTTACACCGAAGGGTTAGAGGAGAGACAGCGGCACACACAGTGTGCCAACAGAAAAGGTAAGTGGGTACGGGGAGGAGGTTAAGGGGGTGTGGGGCACAGTGATCTATTTGATCACTGCACCATGCAGTAATGGAAGTCAGCATTTTGAAAGTCGACATTATGGGCGGTGCAGTGATCACAGAGATCTGTTAGAAGTACGTGGCATGACATGTAGTATAATTTAGCGTGTTTTGGAGTGCAGCGCCACTGCATGGGATCACAGTACTGCTGTAAGGTGGTACAGCAAGCCATGTGTTGCCAGGGTAACATATGGACAGGTATATGAAGACAGGCTATCTATGTTAAAAGAACATAGATAGCCTGTCTTCATATACCTGTCCATATGTAGGGACTGTTCTTTTATTTGTTTTCTCACCTGAAATGCCTCAATTACAGGAGAAACATTAGCTACTTAATTCATTAACTTGATTAACAAATACTAACACGATTTTAACTCCTTAACATTATAATGTGTTCTCCATATGCAAAATGAGGCATGCTGAGATTCATTTTAAACGTGTGTTCAGATTTTTTTTTCTTTCTCTCTCTTTGCTCTGTCCACGGTCTTTGCAGGAAGCAAACATTTGAATAGCAGGAAATCAGTTAGATACAGTTGCTACTGTAAAAGTGAGCCATTGTTGAGGAAGGAGGGTAGACTATTGTGTATTTTGATTGATGACACGTCACCTTAGGGGCTTTAACAGCTGTTTCTTGAAGCAGCTCGGGAGAAGGAGAGCTAGAAGACATTTTGCGGGGTTGCAGTGAGGTCGCCTTTGTACTGCGGCTGTGAGGAGCTGGACCACTGACCTTCAGAGATTGGGGTTTCCTAGTCACTTGGCACCGGCTTGAGAAATGCAGATTGCAGATTGAACTGCATGTTCTCGCTGGGTGCTTTGAAGAAAAAAAAAAGAGAGCCCTGGGTCACTGCCCAAAGACGACAAGCCAGGAGACTTTGCGTGCTGAAAAGCTACTTATAGCTGGTAAATATACAAATGGAGGGAGATTGCTATGACTGCCTGACGGATGATCTACTATTAGACAGGCAGTGTAGCGATAGGGAATTCTCCTGTGTTCAAATGCCACTTTATAATATTGCCATCTAAATGACTGTTCTTTTTATTGTTGTAAAGTGAAATGCCTTGTATTTTTGCACTTGTCTCTCTTCTGTTTATTCTAGAAAAGACTGCCTCGCAAAGCTGGTAATGTATTATTTTGAAATGAAACTGCTATAAATCACAGCCTGTGTAAAGTTTTTTTTTCCTGCTTCTGTTTTTCTCTGGTGTATTTAGCCCATATCACATAATAAAAGGGAAGGTTAATAGGTGATATATGTGCCAAACTTCCTATGCAGATGAAGTAATGTTATGAACAATTATAAATAGCTGTGTGCGTGATTCCACTCAGGGTATGTGTGTGTGGCTTCTGAGTGGAATATAATGCAATAGTCTGCTGAGCGTATATGAATCAGCAGAGAGAGGCCTATGGAAACATAGTCTCACTAATTTAAATAAATTTGTGATACCACCACATGTTATTGTGAATACTCCATGGAAACATAATCTCACTAATGTAAATAAATTAGTGATAATACCACATGTTATTGTGAATACTACATGGAAACATAATTTCACTAATGTAAATAAATTAGTGATAATACCACAGAGGTTGGTGAATGCTATATGTGAAAATTGTGGTATCCATAAAATGTAGGCCCAAGGTCTCTCTAGTGATCACACGAACAGATCAAGCAAGAAAAAGGGGGTTTTGTATATTGGGGACCACAAGTAGAACCGAAAATCATGCTCATCACTATGCCACAACGAAATGTATACCAACCAAATGTATTTGTGTACTGAAATGATGCATAGCCACTATACCATTATAATACCAAACCCAATCTAAATGCAAGGGGTGATTATTGCTAAATTATTTTTGTTTTTGGCGGTAAGAAAATACTGCCAGGCCCTAAATCTACACAAAATACCCAACAGACACGACCTATGTGTGATCAAGTCATTGTACGGTTGAAGAAACTAGAAAAGTCAGTGTTATGTACAGGTTAGGAGATTAAATGGCCCTTTATCTAGTCCGTTTCATAATTTTGTGCTGTAATATTATTGTAGACTATGGGTTGGTGAATCGTACTATAGTAGGCATTTAATTATATAAAGATGAGATCGAAATCATGTTTTTAAACCTTCTGTTTATTGAGATGTTGACAAAAAGTAATATGATTAAAACAAAACTGTTTAGCACCTAAATGCATGCAACTTCATTAAAAGAGAAATAAACACAGGTGAAATAGAATAACAGTGGGGGAAGAGGGTGATGAAATTACATGTACAAAGATCTAGCAGAAATTATCATTGGAGATCAGAACATTGTGGTACTTTAAATGGCCCCTATCCCTCTAAACCATCCTACCCCTAGCCAATTGGAGATAGGCACATCTCTTGTTAACCAATGGTTTGGTGAGAGATATATGGTAGGGAACAGTCATCTGTGTGGGCTGGCTTTCCTGATCGTCAATATAATATATTGCATGGCTTCATAGAGGGACGTGAAGATAGAGGCACTGTTGCCACATTCTGTCATTGACAATATGTTTACGTATTTGATTGTTGCATATGTGGGCTCTTTTTAGATTCCCAATGGACTGTTTTTACCCAGAACCAAGAGGATCAAAAAGAGTTCTACATGTACTTAGTTACCTTCACTAGAAATAATATTCCTTTCCCTTCCGTTGCAGATATATAAACCACAGAATGGAGCAGATGCAGTTTTTATAATCAAATTAGAGGCCATTGTGCATTTTCCTTTTAATATGTTTTAATACTGATCACAAAACTTATAAAAAAAACAACTTGGAGAAAAGTTAAAAAGGAAGACAACAAGGAAGAAGAAAAAATAACCATCAATATATTTCTCCTATTTTCACAGTGAGTTCTTTGTGCATGCACTTTTTTATTGTCTTCAAGTTTGTGAAGCAGTCCTACTTAGATATGGTTCTTTGCAATCTATTATTAGCACCTGGTCCGGGATAGCCAGTCTATCAGATCCCTCTACACCCAGGCATTAATGGCTAGTGACAAGTGGCCCTCATTACAAGTTTGCCATTCTGGAAAAAATGTTGGTAAAAGTGCTGATATTTCCATGACTGGCACTTTTCCCGGACCGGCAAACTGCAGATTTGCCAGTGTGGGTTGATTGATTTATCTCCAGCCAAGAACTGGAGGTAAATTAGGCCCCCACAGGCGACAAACTGCTGGTATTCTGGCACTGGAGTTACTGGTGCCGGAAATACCGACAATCCCCTCCTTGGAGTCCAATAGGACTCCATGGTATGGTGATGTACGACCCTTTCCGCCACCTGCAAAATCCCAGTAATTCCAGGATATCAGGCGGTGGAAACAGTAGGTCAGTTTGCTGGTATCCCACCAGAATTACCAGTGGGATACCGGTAAACCTGTAATGAGGGCCAGTGTTTGGACAGAGTCGCTGGCTTCTCCCCTGTGTGATGAGTTACATTTTCAACACTAGGGCCGGGTAATAACTCGCATTGCCAAACCTTTCTCGCCATCAAGCTATTTGTAGTGATTCTAACCCCTCTCCATGTCCACCCATGTTGCTTGAACTTACCTCAGTAGAAAGTCATCAAGCGTACCAGCCAGCCATCTGAGAAATGGCATTCCTTTTCTTTGATGCAGTGGCACGAGGCTGGATGGCCCATCCGAAGAAAGGGAACACTCTACTAGCGCCATGTGAAACATTATGGAGTGCTAAAAGTGTGAAATCACATTTTCACGGCAGACTTGGGTGTTAACAGTTTTAAGCCATTGCTGAGACTTGCGCTTTGATCATGACTAGCCATGGTCAGGCTAGTGGACTTCTAATGGCTCTGTGCACATGTGAACATGGGAATTAACACCATGGGCCTCATTCCAAGTTGGGCGGTAAGGGATACCGGGCACCGGTAAGGAAACCGGTGCCGGTAATCCCTTACCGCCCAATTCCAAGGTCCCTTAGTGGGAACCGTAAGGGACGTGTGGTCTGACCACACGTCCCTTATGGGTCCCACTAAGGGACCAGGGCGCTAATAACAGGCTTGCCATTCGCCAGCCCGTTATTAGCACCCTCCCCATTTCCATTGAGCCCTATGGGGGCTCAAATGAAAATGGGGAATGGTTTGTTCAATGGGGACTTACTGGTCCCTCCAGGGTCGGGATGCACGTGTAAGTCCCCATTGAACAAGACCGGTGCCGGACCCGTTATTGGAGGCAGACATGGCGCAAATAGCGCCATGGCTACCTCCAATCTCGGAATGAGGCCCCATGTTAGTAATGTGGTACTGCATTTCAGCACGGTACATATATATCTATTTAACATGGTTATTGGATAAATATTGCATTTAGAAGAAGGTAGATGAAACCTATTTGAAATTATTATGTGTTAGCGCTAGAATAGGTTTTTCTTTTTTTTCTTTTTGGTATTTTTATAACACAGATGATCACTTCTGATGTATGTTTCATGTTACATTTTAAAAGTCCTCAGCCATTGTAGAAAGCTAACACAAGAAAAATAATAGAGTGCAACAGCAGAACATCTGTCGTAGGTGTGGTGAAAAGCTGCCCAAAGTTAGAAAATATGTTGTTCACCCAATGATATTATTCTTTAACATCTTGTGTAGAATAAACAGGTGTGCTCCAGCAGGTTTTCTTTAATTTGGGCCAAACTAGGTTGTAGGAGCCAGAGCTTGTTTCCAGCCTTGTAAGTGGTCTTCTGCTACATCAATTTGTATGTGATGATCTTCACATTGTGTTTCTGAATTTTCTAATCCTAGCACTGCCCTGTTCTGCTGCATGTAGAGGTGTTTGGCTATCGATGATGTTCCAGTTCAGTAGCAGTTCATTTTCCCACAGCGTAATGTCCAATAGCACTAATCACAAACCATATGTTGGGTTTGTACTTTTTTGGTGTGGCAACGTCGCCAAACCCGGGGTTCTGTATATGATTCAGGTGTCTGATGGTCATATGATACTTGTCTTTGAATAGACGGGTCATTGCTCTGAGCTACTTCTTATTGCACCTGTAAATGGTTCCTTGCCATTTTGTTCTCTGTAGAAAAGCTGAAGTTGCCTCCCATCCAGTGCAAAGTCAAGCTAGCAATGTAAACAAATAGAACATTACTTCTTGTTTCTGTTGCAGTACTGAAAAGAAACTGAAGGTGGCACTCTACCCAGATATATTCATACTATTTCAGTCACATCATCAAAAGTACAGATCCATGTAGATCAGTGATTCCCTCAAGGACGATTCTGCTGATAATTGACCATAAACAGTGTGGGTAAATTAAAATAGAAGTCAATCCAGGCCAGCACTGTACAAGCAATGATGATGCGTGGAACATGTTTTCAAAAAAGCACTGTGTTTGTGTTGCAAGAACTGCAGATCCAAATGTGGATCTGCGCATATGTTTCCTAAAGAGAGAGTGATGGTTACATGGTGATGACATTGGCGGGTTATTAATAGCACAGGATTGTCATTGTATGTTGACATTTATCTTGATCGTTGCTTCCCCATCCTTGCAAACTGTGATTCCTGATTTCATTTGCTAAAGATTTTGTACCTATGGTTTATTGTTCTGCATTATAGTTTCAGGTTCTAAATAGTTAGGAGATGGATGCTGAAGGTGCAAGATGATATATAATTCAACATTTTAAGCAACCCTCATTGTGGCCATGTTTTGCTTCAAAAGACACATTCCGAAAAGCAGATATGAGGTATGTGGTCTGGAAAGAATGCGTCCTGAAATAAGTAGAGATATTCCAGGATGATTTTCTTTTGGGAACTCTACAATGAAAATAATATATAAAGCCAGCACAATAGCTATATGTCTTGCCTTTTGTTTTCTCGAACATAGCAGTATGCAGCTGTGGGGGGAGATGAATATCCACCAAAGGTGATATTTTAGTGGTGGAGATGTAATAAAGGTGTACAATTTCAAAACAAATGAAAATTCAGTAAAAAACTTGCGAAAGAGATGTTATGGTTAATTTAGGTTTGTACAATGAGGGCGTTTTAGTATATGATGTTCAGTGCAGAAACATTAAGAAACACCTTCAGCTATAAAAAAGACGTTTGAAATGCAGAAAAGAATATAGGTGGACGTATGTAATGATTGAGCTTATACTTAAACAAAGCATGCAAATGTAGTGTAAAAAAAAACGTAGTTAACGGGAGGATGAAAACCGACACAGCGTGGCTTTCCGAACAGACCACAGATCAGGACGGAGACCTTAACCCCTGACTTCAATACAAATATAAAATCGAAGCAGAGCACTGCAGGATATCAACAATAATAGCACAGAAGAATACAAGAACATGTAAATCCTGAAATATACAAAGCCGTGAAATGTTAACTTGACCTAAAAAAACAAGGATGGAAACATCAAGAATACACCAGATCTAACCAATGAAGGACTAGAAGATTTATTATTTACAAAGCGTTTTGAAAAAACCTGACAGGGATAACTTTTTGCCAAACAAAATCTGCAGTTATCCATGGATAAGTGCACACCCTCCTATTATTAATTCATGTAAATTCATCCGTGAAGACGCTGCATAATCTCCTCCAAGACAACAACCCTATTTGAAGGGTGTGTGCTATAGACACAAGTCAGCATGTCAGAATTCATTTATTTTAAGTTTATTTGATCATATTTTAATTATAGAAAACATTTACAAAAGAGCATATCAAATCTATAAAAAAAAACAGTTGTCAAGAACACACATTTGATCACATCAACAAAAAAAGCTCACATCTCACATATCATTCCTTACATACTCTTTCATCCCCATACATACAAAAGACACCATTCATACTTGTGCAAAAAACGCAATCCTGATAATTTTGTTCTGTAACTCAGAACATCCCATCCATTTGGGTTAGTATTTTAGTTGTTCCAAAAGTGCCTAATTAACAATATTTTTAAAAGTAAAACACTGGGTAGACGTTCCAAAGTGATTACTTATGGACACAAATTGATCCCCATATTTTATCTGTGTAAATCCAAGTTAAAGCCAACTCTGGGAGGAGTAGCCTCTATGTTGTTGTCGACTCGAGTTTCGGGTTGCCAGAACGGTCTATACAATTTCCGTCTGGTGCACCTCATCAGGACATATACATTACAAACAAAAACACAGTTTCTTAAAAGAGAATTCAAATTGATGTGAATTGACTTTCGTTCAATTTCAAAGAGCTAGTTTCTTTCGCTTCACAAGGTGTTCAATAGTGGTGAACCAAGTATGTTTTTCGGAAAGTCGCTTCTACCGTTGACCGAGGGCAAAAGAGAGATGAGTTTACAATCCTTCTCTATAGTTTCCTTCATGCTTTCTTTGACATTTATCTTCGCTATTGGGAATCTTGAATGAATCTTGACATGCTGCTTTGTCCTGGGTAGCACACAAGATTACTCTGGGCGTGTCCCAATATCAGGTTAGTCTACCCATATTTGTAACAGGTGAGGCCAGAATACTCTCCATGAAGTTTCTGGAAGGGGAATGGTATTGACTCTCATGGGACGTCATCCAACCCCCACCCCTCTCCCGGAGAAGGAAGGTACAGCAAAGACACCCTTCAGTTAAAATCAGAAAAGATCAAAATTAAAAAGTGAAGGGATGAGAAAACAATAAATGAAAAAATCAGAAAGGACAAAGAAAAAAAATCAGAAAACAAAAAGTTATAGGAGGAATAACTATTCCCCAATTTGACTATCATGAGATACAGGAAGGCACACCATCTTGATAGGTAAAAAACGATTTTTTTCTCACCCAAAATGTAATGGCTTCAGATCTAGTCTCCTCATATATTATTAGCAGGACCCAGCTGAGGCTAAATTTCCTTCTTAGTTGCGATATTGATGTGTCTGCAATGAAAAATGTATATGTATCCTATCATGACATTGTTGTCTAAGTTGTAGCAGACAACACGATGATGGTCCAAATGGTTATGCCAATAGCAAACCCATGTGTCACAGACACCATATTTTAGGTGCAATTGCGTCATGATTTACATTTATGCGCAGAGATGTTGTTTCCTCCCCGCCGGATATATTGCAGGCCAGTTGTTTCTGGGGAATTGAGCCAACGACACGTGATCCCTGTATTCTTGCACAAAGAAAAACACTGGATGTGAACAGTGTCTCACGCTCAGGGTGTCAGCAACCACTAGAAATTGAGAGGGAAACCAAAGAAGGGAAGCCAATTAACACTGGAAATTGGCAACACCGAATAGTTCAAACAATTGTTACTACCTAATGCTGCAGCCGTGTTGGAGTTGCAAAGACAGGGGCACATCACAACTTCAAAAGCAATCTGTCTAGCTTATTGTGATTGTGTCAATGCCAGCCCTTTCTTTGAGTGCTGGGCTACAATAAAGCATTGTGAAGTGCCTCGCCGGTCGTAGGACCCTGCCGCGCGACACGAGGCCCCCAGGAATAGAAAAAATCCAGCTACTGCCCCCCCACAAGGTGGGAGGGAGAAGGAATGGGAGCTGGAAGAAACGCTCGCCACCAAAGGCAGCCAAGGCACACAGTTGCCATTGCTAAATTGGTCTGCGATTTCAAAGGCAATGGGAGGGGAGGGAGAAGGAGGGAGAAGGAGAGGGGAGGTGGAGGAAGGAAAAAGAGAGAAAGGTAGCCCGCCCCTCATGCTCAGTCACAAAATCCTCGCGTTTTGGGACAAGCCCCGCCGGCCACGTATGATAACTTTTTGGCCATAAGAGTTGAGGGCTCACCAAACCAACATGTTAGGATATCAAAGTAACAAAGTTACTAGCCCACTGCACTTTGTGATGTAATGAAACAGAATTTGCACATATATTTGAGCAATATATAAACTGCATGACGTGAATTATTCTTTACTAAAGGGAGGAGTATTTGGAGCACAAAATCTAACCACCAAATACATTCACTATTTAAGGTAACATATGCAATCATAGCTCACACTCCCTCCATGCATTGCTCATACATAACATCACCGATGACATCCCAAATAGTATCATCAATGAAATCATTGAGGACATCACATATGACTTCACCAATCTTTATATATCTGACAGAAAATGTTTTCTGAGGGTTTTGTTTAGCGTATGGCAGCCTTCTAATACTTGCGCTTAGGCCATGTCTTAGAACTGTACAGGTCATCAAACCTGATTGTGTAGCATGAAACTAGATTGACATACACTTCCCAACTCTACCTATCCTGGCCTACAGCATCTATCAGCACCAGCTAACATAGTCAGTGGTGAGGGGTAATTGAGTTGTAGGCCAATATGTATGCAGGGTAGCAGCTAGGCCTCTCACACATTGAACCATGCTTGGCAAAGTGTTCTTATTGTGAGCAAAACTGTATACTGACATTCTGTTTGACTATAATAGCCTCACAATACATTCCTAAGGGACACAGCTACAGCATGAATAATGGTATTAGAGCCTGCTTCATATTGTGTACCAAGGCAGGGTAAGTGCACATCCAGTGCTATGAGAACTCTGATCAAGGTTAAGCTTTGATTCAGGCACTAAATATGAATCAATCACTAGATATGTGTGTGGATAGAGAGATTATATTTAGAGCATTGGTGCACACACATGATATGCAAAATCAGAACACATTTGGTAGTAAGGTGACCACAGCATAATCAGAGGATTAGTGCCCGTCATTGTGCATATAAGTATACAAATGGTGTGATCTGTCTATGCTTGGTGTATGTGCATAGTCTTGGGAGGATAGTTTAGGGGCAACGTGCTCGCCTTAGAAGCAAGATGACAAGGAGCAACACAGGTTCGATCCCCTAGTCAGTGCTTAGAAACCGCTGCGTATTAAGCGTGTAATAAATAACTATCACATCATATCATCATGGATAAAGGTCAAATACCAAGGACAATGAATGACGTCTATTCCTTAAGATCTGCATGTACAGCACTTCCAATATCTTTTTCTTAATTCTACAGGTCAAGGCGTGTGCTTACTGTCACCAAACAAGGAGAGCTTCATAGACCATAGCCATTGTCTAGATCACAGTTACTGTTTAATTTCTTTGCAAAGTATTTTAAGTGTTGCTATATATAAATGATGTTAATGGTGTAGCCATTTATGATGTCATCAGGTATGTCATTGATGACGCAACATGAGATATCAGCATTGGTGTCATTATGAACAGTGCATCATGGGAGTGCAAGTTATGGCTGCGTTGCTTACCATAACTGGCATATTTGTATGGTTTTTAGACTGTGCTACTTCCAAATTGTCGCTTGAACTGACGTTTTTCACTGACTTTGCATGGTTTTTAAAGCATACACATAACTGTAAGGTCCCTTCAACTAACGTGCTAAACACTAATGTTAGAGGATTTTATAACTGAGGCCGTTTCATATTGTTCCTACACCAAATGTCATTTATTGAAAAAAACTATTTTTTACAACTGGAACTTAGCCTAAACCTACTTTAACAAGGTCTTTTCACTGACTATGCATATTGTATGTATACATAGATGACGGTAGGGAGAAAGAGAGACAGAGAGTCAGCGGGAGAGAGAGAGAGAGAGAGAGAGAGAGAGAGAGAAAGGGGGGGGGGCGAGGAGAGGGATAGAAAGAGAGAGTGAGAGAGAGCTATATAAATAGAAAGCCAGTCGAGATGGAGTGAAATTCATAGAGCAGACACAACACCTGTGCAATATCTAACCTAAGTGATAATCTCATAAACTGACTTTTAACAGAGTAGTGATTTAATGATGAGATTTCTCAGAGCAATCGAGGTTAATAGCTATAACATTCTGTGCAATCGAAGACAAAGCAACAAGTCGAAGCACAGAGTGCCAGGCGTAAAGGAAACTGTAATAAGGTCAGGGAGCACAGCAGGGACAGAGCTGAAAGCAAACACAACAGTACAGGAGGGAGATAATTAAATGAAAAAAGCGGCCGATACCCAACTGCTAGAAATGTGCCATGCAAACACCAGACAGTGCATTATAAAATATGGCCTGTCGTTTTTGAAATTATAATTTGTTTTTACATTTGGTTGTAACTGGACATTAGATAGTACCTGAAAAAGGAACTGTTCTGAGGGCAACATTTCACATTTCTTTTGATCAATGATTATTGTACATGCACTAGGGTTTTCTCTTTGCACATTGGGGAAGCCTACTAGGACTTAGTATGGATGACAGATATTGAGCTTGTGTCCAACCTCATGCCAAATTACTCATCTGTTGTGCAGTTGTCAAAGAGTACAATTTGGTTTGCGTTGTCTTGCAGACGAGCTTTTACTTACATGGCAATTGTTAGTTCAGAGGAAGAAATACATTTTACATTCGGATAGCAGGATTTATTTTTATTATTTAACCCACTCCAGCGTCAAAAGAAATATCGTATTTGTTTGTGAAAAACAACAACAATCTCATCGTTATAGGGCATCTTTTGACAAAGTTACATTTAAAAGAAAAGATCAGCACTCAAGTTTGACAAAGGATGTCACATTTCTGTATTTATATGTGTGATAGAGTCTGCTACATCATGGGCTTTGTCTTTATTGCATGTGTCCTTAAAGTGATAGCAGTTTCAGAATGCACGCTTTGAAGAGCAACTGTATAATGTCTTCTTTATTACAAATTCTACTGCATACTGACTTTCTCATCCCAACTCCTCCCCTTCCTCTTAAAACTCCCACGTGACCGCTCTGTCCTTTAAGGGGGCAAAGACAGGTAATATCACCCCCAGACAAATGTCCTAATGTCCACCTCAACACTCTTCTATAAGGCGAGGTGATCTTCTGATTGTGCAATGAGGTCTCTCGCTTCTTTTGCTGGGCAGGTTAACCCCTGTCATCTCGACCAGCTCACTGCCCTGTGACGGGTCTCTACAGAAGGGACCCACAGTTCATCCCTTGGCTTTCGTGGCTAAGCATCAGGCTCAGGGGGTGGAAAATTGTGAACTATTCCTCGTGACTTCTCGGTCTGTAGTTTGAGCAGTCACCATGGTGCCTTTGATGGCTACGATATGGAGCGGTTTCTGCGCATAGCAGGCGCCAGTTTTCTTTGTAGTTGCTTTTTGCACAAGAACTTAATTGCCCACGTGGAAGTCCTTGGGCACTTCTCTTCTCCTTAGGTCTGTGTCCATCCATGCCGTTTCTTTCCTCTCGGTATGCCTTCTTACAATTTCAGTGACTCTTTCCTCCTGGTCACCTGGATGTCTTAGGATAAGAGTGTGCACCTTGTACCATATCACTAGTTTTGCAGGCTCCTTTTTGGTGGCCTTGTGAGGTGTATTCCGGTAATCCTGTAGCAGACTGCATCGCGCTTGGTGGCGGTTGGTGCCTTCTATTCAGGCTCACTGGATTGTCTTTTTAATGGAGGACATGAACCGTTCGGCCATTCCATTTGCTTGTGGCCATCTGAGGGTAATCTTCTGGTGGGTGAACCCCATGTGTTTGGCGAAGGCTGCAAACTAGTGGCCGTTGAATGGGGGACCATTGTCAGATTTGATTGTCCTTGGGATGCCCCACTTGCTGAGCACTTCATCGAATGTTGCTACTACATGGGCATAGGGGGTAGTCGCCATTTTCTTGACGATTGGGAATCTTGTATATTCATTTATGAATAACAGGAGATATTCACCTGACTCCATGGGCCCATGAAAATAGACTGCTACTCTATCCCACGGCCGGTCTGGGATGTGCGTTGGTTGTAGTGCAGCAGGGGCCTCTGCTCTCACTGTGTGTTGACGTGCTAGGCAGTTCTTGACCCAGCTGTCAACCATCGAGTCGAAGAAAGGAAACCACACATGGCACCACAGCTGTCTTTTCATGTTGTTGGCACCCCTGTGCCCTTTATGGGCCGTTTTGATCACCTTGGCTCTGAGTGTCGGTGGGATGACTAATTGGCACCATCTCAGTAGGACAGCATGGTCTTTAACAGCAAGTTCAGTGTATATCCTTGCAAGCCTGTCCAACTCCTCTGTGCACACCCCCAGGTGTCTTGAAAAAGCACGTTGGTAGTTCTTCTATTTGTTATTGGTTGTCAGGCTGATGGCTAGCACCACGGACTGGTCGGCAACAGATGTAGACGCAACCATCTCGAGCGAGATCGCTGGTGGGAGTGCATTGGTGGCCACGTAGTTAAGATATTCTGTGTCGCCTTCTCTGGAGATTGGCATGCCTGCTGGGTGGTGTGACAGATAGTCGGCTAGATTATGGTCACCACCAGGTCTGTGAATTATTTCATAGTCATTTCCTTGTAGCCTGATGCCCCAATGCTCTATCCTGGGCGGCATCTTGGTGTGTGGTTTCCCAAACAGGGACAGTACAGCCTGGTGGCCCGTGATGAGTGTGAATCTCTTCCCAATGATAAAATTATGGAAGTGTTCACAGGCCCAAACTGCTGCTAAGCTCTCTTTTTCAGCCTGTGAGTATGCAGATTCTGGGGCAGCCAGAGCTCTGCTCGAGTATGCGATGATGGGCCTGGGGTGTGTGTCAGGCCCACTTATCTATGCCAGGATGGCACCTAGCCCTACATCAACAATGATTTCCATGTGCCAGTGGGGGTAGAAGTATGCCAGGTGATGGGCTTCGGCCAGAGCCATCTTGATGGAATTGAATGCCTCTTGGCACTCAGCTGACCAGGTGAAAACTGTCTTTCTACAGTAGGCGGCGTAAATGTTCGGTGAGGGACACATAGTGGAGTATATAGCACGCACAGTATCCGGCCATCCCTAGAAAATATTGAATGTCTGCTACTTGCGTAGGTTCTGGTAGGTTCAAGATGGTGCTTACCTTGTTTGGGGCTGGTGTCATGCCCTCCAATGAAAAGATGTGTCCGAAGAACTTCAATTTTGTCTTGCTGAATCAACACTTCCCAATTTTGAGTGTCAATCTTGCCTCCTGGACTGCTGTGCATGTCGCCAGTAGTGCAGCGTCATGCTCCTCACAAGACTTGCCGATGACAAGGATATTGTTGCTGTGATTCAACGTACTATTAATCGGTCTAAGCACCTGTCTAATGGCTTCCTGAAAAATGTCAGCTTCCAAAGAGAATCATGTTTCAATACATGGGCCAGGATGCCATTCTCTCTGTATGCCGGTGTTACCCATCCTCATGTCCACACACAGTCTCAAAAGTCCACCCTCCTGGGGCACGATGACTATATACGACACCCAGGGAGTCAGGCCTGTCATCGGCTCAATGATGCCATCATTGAGTAGCTGGTGGAGTTCTTTTGAGACTGCCTCTTGCAGGTGAAATCCCACTCTCCTGGGATGTTGGGGAATGGGTCGGACAGTACTGTCAATGTGCAGTTATGTAATGGGGGCTCCTTGAGTTCC
The DNA here is from genome assembly GCF_040938575.1 of Ambystoma mexicanum. Lineage (NCBI taxonomy): Eukaryota > Metazoa > Chordata > Amphibia > Caudata > Ambystomatidae > Ambystoma > Ambystoma mexicanum. Next base: position 942,046,047 of record NC_090937.1, read on the forward strand.
CCTAATCCTTCGCATAGGCATGGGAAATTTGCTAGGATTGTATCCCTTGTGTGGAGGGTTTGTCGCATCGGGATGGCATTCATGGTGAACACATTCTCCTTTCTTTCGCCTGGTGGTGCGATTGAGTGGATCACATCGTCTTCATGAAAATGGATATTGATGAGGCCTAGGTAGGATGCAGTATGGTAGCTCAAAAGGTGGGCTCCTAATCCCATGGATGATGGTGGACACCGTCAAACCCTTGTGTATGAGTTGACGCTTGAAGTGTCCTATGGATTGAAGGGAAAGTGTTGCACCCCATTGGAAGATCTTCGAGTTTGTTTTGGCCAACTTCAGTTTTTCAGGAATCTGTAGGAACTCTTGTTCACCCATGATGTTGACGGTAGCACCAGAGTCGATCAGAAAGCAGAAGTGTCTGTTTCCAATCTTTAGAGCTATCCTGGGCAATTCTCTTGCCTCTCGGTCATCCAGGATGAGGTTAACATATTCGTCCTAGTATGATTGATCATAGTCATCTCTTCCAAATGAGGGTGTTCATTTTTGGTATGCATCGTGTTCCTGATACATTTTAGGGGGTCCGTCGTACTCATCTTCAAGATGTGTGGCTTGGTCATAGGGTTCATTTGGGCATAGTCCAGCGGGTGGTATTCTTCTATAGCTCTCATGTATTGCTGTGGTCCTGGTTGGTAAAATCGATTTTGGTAGGCCGGGCCTTGGAGAGCATGACCATAAATCCTGTTTTGTGGTTGTGGAGTCATTCGTGGGGTGGGGAATGGCCTGCCTTCCCTGCAAATGGACTGGAAGTGTCCATCTCTTCCACAGTTGGTGCACCTTTGAGAGAGCACGGGGCATGTTCCTGAGTGTGGGAACACCGTTCTGCATCTGTAGCACTGCATTTGAGGTCTGGGCTCCTCTTTAGGGTGCAGCTCCCCTGTCACCAGGTCACTGTGTCATTGGTTGAATAGCCGCAATGAGTTCAGTTTTGTCTTGTTTTTGTGATGGGGTGCCTGTCATGGATGCTGCCTGTGGGTCCACTCTTTCAAACATTCTCGCTAGCTTGCATACTTTGTCAATTAAGAGAGGTTTCTTCAACAATTGTTTCTTGATGGCAGGGGACAGGCATCCCTCTATAACTTTTAGCCTTATTTCCTCATTTAGAGAGAATGCATTGAACTGACAGTGTGTACCTTTGACTCTCAGGCGGGTGATGAACTTGTCGACTGTCTCTTCTCCTCTCTTAGTGCACTGATTAAACATGTAGCGTTCATAGTCTCGATGTGGTTCAATCACAAGTTTCTTCTTTATGGCATTTATCAGCGAGGGGAAATCAGGTTGCTCTCTGGGGGAATTGTCTTAACGATTGTCTTGATTTCACTGCCAACAAGGTTGATGAACATGTCTTGTAGGTTGGGTGAATAATTCTCTTCCCCAGCTGCTTTAACAAAGTAGTTAAAGTCTTCCATCCATTGAACCCACCTCAAGCCTCTATCTGCCTGCGGGGTCATGGTGAACGGGAGCTGTATCCACAGCAGGGTAGATTTGGACCTGGGCAGAGGGGATGGTGTCCCTGGGTTGCTCATTGTGGCAAGTGTGGCAGTTGAGGTATGTGTGCCCCTCTATGCACAGGCTCCCTCAGCAGTGGTTGCAGTGGTGGTGCATGTGGGACCTGTGTGCAGGGCCTGGTGTACAGGATGCCTTGGGGGCACTGCTGATGTTGTAATTAGAAACCCTTCGGGAATAATCTTTGGTATTGCCCCTCTTCCTTGTTGATCCTTATGGGTACCCACTGTATAGGCAGTGCATGGGTTAATTCGATGTGAGGAGGTTTTGTAGGATTATAGTAGGCCCACGTGCATTCGCTGTCACTGCGTGATGGGTGCCGGCAAGCGTAGCACATCCCCCTATGGCTGGTAATTGCTGGAGCGGCTGTCATGATGAGGAGACAAGCCGAGATGAGGGCGGGATCGCTGTTAATGCAGGGAGGAAGAGGCACCGTCTGGGAGATGGGCCGGTGTGGGCATCATCAGGAAGAGACAGGCTGTGATGATGGCAGGATCACCAGTAGTGGAGGGAGGAGGATACACCCACCTGCGGGCTTTGTGTGGGTTCGTGTTTCGACACGTGCAGCAGAGATGACCTCTAGTGGAATGCCGCATGGTGTATGCGGCTGATGGCTGTGTTTCTCTGCACATAGAGGAGTGGCGCTGCAGTGAGGGCACCTGGAAGGTATTTCTTCTACAGCACAGGATCGGGGGCAGGACCGTGCCGCAGGATCGCTGGCACTCGGGATGTGCATCGACAGCACACTGGAGTAGGCGGTAGTAGTGCTGGGGAAAGGTGCGGTGGGACCACCCAGCAGCTCCAGATCACAGAAGACTGCCTTGTCACCAGTTGTTAGGCCTCTTGGCCTAAAGGAAATAAGGACACAATACTGGAGCAAATGTATAACGTCTTTTTTATTACCGCTTCTACTGCATACTGACTGTCTCTTCCCAACTCCTGCCCTTCCTCTTACAACTCCCACGTGACCTCTCTGTACCTTAAGGGTGCAGATACTGGTGACAGAGGGGACTCTACATTCATACACAGGACACACAGGAACGTGTATAAAAGGGGGATGTTGATATATCTACACAGCATGGCTGAAGCTGGTGTGGATTCTGTGATTGGATAAGGTGCCGGGATAGTGCAAGAGCCCTTGTCGGGGAGTGAAGATGAGGCTTGAGTGTGGCCTTGAGCGCAAAGATACAAGTAGTATTTTTTGGGGCCAGGGACTTTCAGTGGTGGCAGGCAAGGAGGGGGAATCAGCAGAAGTGAGAGCGGTGAGTGAGGGGCAGACACGTTAAGCACAGGACATGCAGATGGGATAGCTGTAGCTAAGGGCAGTTAAGAGGGAAATCCCATTAACTGATTTAGCAACAAGAAGAAGGAATTTGAAGAGGGGCCAGTGTTGCACGGAAAGGTAGCCAGCGTCAAAGCAGTAGGGAAGGGTGGGAGCAGAGTGGAGGAGGCTGTACAGAGTGTGATGTGCAAAGCTGAAAATGTTGTTGAAGGGGCGAAAGAATAGAGAGGAAGGGCCACAATGATGCTGCAACAGCAGATGATGTGTCTGAGTGCTAGGGTGGAGAGGAAAGGTTTTATGAAGTGGTAGGAGAAAAGGATGCAGATTTTTGCGATGTTACATGGGTGGAGCTTGGCTGCAATAGCGGTGAAGGGTATAAACTGGTGGGGTTTAAGGTTACTGGTGAAGAGATCCCCCAGGGTATGTGCCTTGTACTACGATAGGCGGTCAGGAGGAAAGCACACCTGCGAAGGTTAAAGAGGAGCAGCATTCTGAGCAGTGAGGTAGTTGAATTAAGTCCTGGAGAAGATAAGCATGAGACAGTGTAGCACCGTACAGACAGGTATGGCAACATGGCAGTTAATGATCGTTGAGGATGGTCCAGGGAAAGGAGGGAAAAGAGAAGAAAATCTGCATATCATTGGCAAATAGGTAATGAGGGAATGTGAAGGAGACCACCTTGCCAAGGTAGTAGGCATCAAGTAAAAAGTGTAGTAAGCAAAGGGCTGAGGTTTAAGGGATTGAGAAAGGAATGGAAGTGGAGGTCTCCATTTTCCTGGAAATGTGAAAAGATTATGGAATAATACCAACCAGCCTTTTCTTCATAAAGTTTTTAACTACATGTTCAAAGAATGAATAGAATTGATAGTAAAAGACACAATGACACAGGCAGGCGTGTTGTTCAAATGTTCCATACTAAAATCAGGGAAATAATGTGCCTGGTTTGCATGTGATCATTTTAGCTCCAGAATAGACGATAAGCTAACATTTTGTAAGCTAACGATCACAGACAGGTTTAGGGCAACTGGACCAGGCTGCATGGCCAACTCTGTTTTAGACATTGATTGCTAGTCGGTTGCAAGGAAGCTAAAGCCTTTTTTCTCTGAATCTTATTTGTCATAGACATATTCACATTCATGAAAAATATCTCGAATAAGCCTATTTTTAAGAAACGGCCAGGGGATACAACTGCATCACGTAGATGACTTTCTACAATCGACGGTGCCCGCATAGCGTTCTGGAGGGTTTCAAAAATGTTAAATGCATCTTACTTCATTAAAACCTTAAAGACATGGCGATCGAGCACATTTTACTCCTTTTGATAATTGACCTACTTATTGATAATGGGGTCAGGGTGCTCAGGGGTGATAAGCCAGTAAAGACAGGGAAAATTAGGATAGCAAATGACTTGTAACAGGAATGCATATTGGCACTCCTAAAATTTAATAATTGTATATCTGATTTACTAAGCCATTTTAATGAGGTTGATGGATTACCCCATAAGACTAGTACTCATTGCTGTTCCATATAATGTTTGCCTGCTACTATTGTAGTCTTCTCAAAGACACAAAGGTGCTTCAGTTATGCTAAAATTCCAGGAGGATGTTGTCAAAACTGAATGAAATACAGGTGTAAAATAACAAGAAATCAATTCGACATTTTGGTAGAACTAAAGTTGCATCCAAGCGGTCATATAAACAGACATCTATTGAAGGCATCTAGCTGTTTGTACTCACATGTAGGATGAAATGGTAAAAACATACAGAATAACAAGTGACTAGAACTTCATTACAGGGATGGTCGTCAGCAAGGAAGCTCTTGATGAAAATGTCTGGGGTGGTTCTATATAACTATAACTTCAATAGTTTTGATTATAAAACGTGCTTAATAACAGTGACTAGTCGGCTCACGAGGGACTGGGATTCAAACCTGTGCTGTTCTGTGTTGTCTTGGTCCAAAGGCAAACGGGTTGCCCCTGAGCTATCCTCCAAGCCAATCAACTGGGAAATTGGCTGGTTCCCAGTTTTGTCATATGCTGGAAGATAATTGTTGATGTCATTTGTTGAATTTCTTTTTCAATACAGCGATAGGTGCGATAAAACCAGCTTTACTGTAGAAGCCGAATCATCAAATGTTGTCTTTCGCTTCCAATTAGGTAATGAAGCAGTACTCCAGCAGAGAAGGCATATGGAGCTAGTGGAGGCTATGTTTTAGTGGGCTTGTCTCTGCACAAATCTGAATCGAAGAGTAATTTGAACTGTTACACATTTTGTTACTACTCAGAATCAGAGACCAAGGCAAGTCTTTAAAACAGAGGTCAAAGAGTTGTTTACAAGGACTAGTTTGGAAATGGACATTGAGACGGTGATTGGCTACTAATCTTTACATCATTTTAGCATGGGGGAAAACTTAAGGTCCAACAATGAATCTGTTAGATTTAACTCGTTCAGTCTCTTTCAGCTACATTTGAACCACGTGCCTCAGCTCTAGCATACTAGGAAATTTGCTATGATTGCTCTGGATATTTGATACCAGTATCCCTTTGCCTGGTCTTCATTCGATTTCAAGTGTATGCTACAGAATGTAAAAACGCATTATATTAAAATTGACATATGCCCGAGCATCTAGATTAAGGAAAGGGATGGCTTTGGTTGTTAAATAGTTCTGAAAAAAGACACAATTATATGGTGATTGACTTTGTTTGAAGAATTATGGTGAAGTGTATTGAACTGTTAAACAATGGAAGGTTCTTTACGAGCTTCCACGTACAATACATTGAAGGGAGTATAAGGTAAAGGCTGAACAACAGGTGGAGCCACTGATGTTTGAAACAAGTCCTGCTTGTTTCATACATCATAGTTTATAGAGATGTTTTATATCGATACCTTAGATGTCAACTAATTCAATTTCACCTACTCAGAAATCTTCACATTTTTCTACTTTAGGTGAAGTGGATTTGGTGAAATCACAGATATCCGTTTTATATTGTGCAACAGTGTACATTCTTAAACAATAAAATGGCTTAATTAAGTAATTAATTGATTAGTTTTTGTCAGTGAGATGAAAACCACTTATTATATGACAATCTGCAACAGCTGTAAAACTGAGCAAGAGATTAAACGTTAACCCAGGCGCAATTACATCATACATATGTTTATGGTGGTCAAGAAGGAAAGAAGGAATCCATCCATTCTGTACTTGTTACCTAAGGGCTAGAGCAAATACTTGTATTTCAAACTGTAACAGTGAGTTTGTGGCATCATGCTTTCACACAACCAACAAAAAAGTGAAAAGTGGTTTTGCACTATTAATAATACATTTGAAACAAGGAACATAGCAGACTAATCTTCCCATACTTTTCAATTTGTACACTATTTGGTCAAATCATTATTTCATAAACAAATGCAAAAACAACCTGCTTGTGCAGTTGGAGCCTACCGGGAAATGGTGGAAAGGGCTAGTTTACAGAAAGGTGTCTGATAAATTTAGTATGGCGACCATTACCATTTTTCAACTTGCACTGTACCACTGTTCCAGCATAGAACATAATGGAGCTCATGCTCCATGTCTGTTTAAATTTGTCCACAGTGGAACTATTATGCAACAAGTCACCTCTGAGCAATGCTCCTAAGAGGGGTGTAAAGGTGAACCAGAAGTGACCCGAACAACACAGTATCACAGTCCAAAATAAAGTGAATAATAATAAAACATGCCATTTGCAAGTGGAACTAAAAGGGATTACTGTACAAAAACCCACCACAGAAGAAAGACAGAGAAGATGCGACAGACTGGAGAAAGTAGCAATTTGAGCTTAGTTCATTGGTGGTAGGTAAGGTACTAGAAAAAGGATATCTTGGTGAAGACACAAATGATTGTAACCTAACCAATCTCTACGACCCAAGTGGATTGTGGGGGCCGTTCATTGTCACTGTACCTGAATTTGGTTCTTGATGGGCTGACGCATCAGACCCGGGTTGAACATTGATGCAAACTGATCAGGCTCAGTCGGACACGTAGAATTGAGGAGGCTTTGGCGGTGGTTCAAGGGCTGCATGTTGGGGTGGTCTCAAGAATGCTTCAACGTTGGGCTAGCCGTGTCTGGCTATAGCTGCTGGCAGAGGTTGATGAGTGAGGCTCCAGCGGTTCAAGTTAGTGGGCGGCGGTCCTGATGTGATGATCAAATGGGGGCATCTAGGTTCAAGCAATGAGGCGGCCTTTCTTAGGATATCTGGTCGGAGCCATGTGGTAACCTCTGGGTAGGATCGGCTAGTGACCCTACAGATATTTGGTTCTGTTTCCAGCATTGAGCAGACATTTCAGGCCGGGCATTTGCCGGTCTCTGCTAGGACGCAATTCCATGTTGGGCTGATGGAGATGCAGTGCAATCATTCTGCTGGTCAGACGAATGCAGATACCAGAACCTTCTATCTCATTAAGGATGCAGAAAACACAGCCTGACCGGTTTGGTGTGAGTGAGCAGGGAGCTTCAGCTCGTCGGCCCTCAGTATTGCTCTGAGGCCTTAGAAAAAGGCATGAGGACAGGATTCTCCAGTTCAGGGTCTGCTCTTCTGGTACACAAGATCCATTGCAGATTGGTTGGTCGAGTCCTGGTCACTCCTGATAGTCCCTGGGAGTGGTTAAGGGTCAGATCTTCCTTCTGTCGTGGATGGCTCCTCATTCAACTCCGTTAGAGGGCTTTGGACAGTGCAAATGTCACAAAGGAAGTCTAGCTGAGAGTCCCTAGAATGTCTGTTTGGCGTTAAAGGATCCATGAGGAAAGGGAGATATTATGTTGAAGGGGTGCAAAACTGCTTTTTTAAGGCCATACATCTTCAGGTGATTGGCATAAGCTAGCCTGCTTTAGAGGACCAATCCCTGACGGGAGTGAACTTTTCTGTCTTGATCTTGCACCCAAAGTGCTTTGCTGAAGGGGAAGCACAGGAAAAAGGAAAGGGAAAGAAAGACAGTGAAAAACAAGGTTGTGGAAGGCGTATTCCATTGGCCAGATCACTTCTGCCTATCCTACTCCCACCTGTCACCTCCTACTAACAACAAAAGACCTTTAGACATGAAGCACCCTGGCAAGAGGCTACTCCTCCTGAATGAGTGCGCTCCTTCGAAACTTAGGCCTAGGGCCATTGCCTGTTGCGCAGTAGTGTCTGGGTGAAAGGGTTAATGGCCCTTACAAAGAGAATCAAAGTCCTCTGGGTTTCTGCCCTGCCGGGTGGCATTATCAGCTTGTCTGACCCTAATACACATTCCCTTTCACAGCAGAACTGACTCATAGGAGCTGACACGTGCAATATCAATTGGTTTGTGACGGCCACCATCATATGTATCGCCATGCACTATGCTTAAAATCAGGCATAGCTCATTCTTAGAGATTAAACTGCCACAGCATGTGGTACTCATGATCGTCATAGCAGTCAAGTGGGCATCTTGTGACCTTTGAACCTGCTCTGTGCCACGGGCAGAGATGGTGCTTCTGATCAGGCTACTGATGCAGCAGGGAAAAAGTGCACTTTGTTTTTGGCATGGAGTCGCGACAACAGGGATCTGGTTAGTAGATTACCCCTTTGGAGGAGGAATTAACCGCATCATTTTAGATACTAAAAATCAAAAAAGCCATGGTTGTGCACCCTTGCCAGATGGAAATTCCTCACAATATGCTTATGTCATACTTGGACTGTGCAATATTCTTCTTCAATGCTAGTTTTTCCGAATCCTTTGCATATGATGTTTGGAGATCCTTCTCAGGTGGCTTTTCTTCTTTTTTCTTCTCACTTTCCTGTCTTTTGTGTTTCACACCGTCACGTATCAGTCTTCCATGAATGAAGTCTTTCAACGCTTGCCAAACTTTTTTATTCCAGTACAGTACCTTCTCTTTCGTTCCATGAATTCAACAGTATCCACACTATTGTTCATAATTTATCATGCTGATGATTATTTTCCATATTTGTCTTGTCTAGTTGTCTTGTCACCACTAGTGTAGCAGAGACCCCTGCAGCCCCTGCGGGGTGGGGGGCCCCACCACACCAGGTCTGGGGCGGCCCCGGCCCAGTCCTAACCTTCAGGGTGTTGGCTTGGCTGGGGCTTGAAGTGAACGAAGGAGGCGAGCAGTAGGGGTTCGAACTAACTGTGACATTCAGCACATGTCACATGCCACCTTCAGCTCCAACTCATTTTCCTACGGCATCATCGCTGCCCATATACAGGAACTAGGAAGCTGTCCAAGCTTTCTGGTTCCTGTTTGCGAGCAGCATGGAGCAGACAAGGGTGGCCTGGAGTGACTGACCAAAGCTGGAAAACCAGGTAAGAAGGCTTTTAAAAAATGTTTTAAAGTGATGTGAATTTTGCTTCGTGAAGTGCGTGTCAGATGTATGTATGTGCTATGGGCCAGTGAGTGGTGGGTGACTGAGAAGAAATGTGATAGTGTGTGTATGTTTGAATGTTCTGGGTGGGTGGATCTGTGCCTGTGTAGAGAATGCAGTGAGAGTGGATGTAAGAGAAGATGTATTAGTGAGCGGCTGGTGGGTGAATGAGTATGAATGTGTTAGTGGGTTTTGGAATGTTCTGGGTGTGTGTGTGCCTGTGCAGATAATGCAGTGAGAGTGTATGTAAGAGAAGGTGTAAGAGTGAGTGACTAGTGGGTGAATTAGTATGAAGGTGATAGTGTCTGTTTCAATGTTACCGGTGGGTGTGTGCCTGTGTAGATAATGCAGTGAGAGTGGATGTAAGAGGTGTATGAGTGAGTGACAGGTGGGTGAATGAGTAGGAGTGTCATAGTTTGTTTCTGGAGGTTCCGGGTAGGTGGGTGGCCGTTGCCTGTGTAGGTAATGCAGTGAGAGTGGATGTAAGAGAAGTTGTATTTGTGAGTGGCTGGTGGTTGAATGAGTAGGAATGTGATAGTGTGTGTTTGAATGTTCTGGCTGGGTGGATGGATGTGTGCATGTGTGGAGAATGCAGTGTTAATGGATGCTAGAGAAGGTGTGCGAGTGAGTGACTGGTGGGAGAATGAGCAGGAATGTGATAGTGTGTGTTTGAATCTTCTGGGTAGGTGGGTCCTGTTTGGAGAATGCTGTGTGAATGGGTGTAAGAGACAGTGTATGAATGAGTGGCTGGTGGGTTAATGAGTAGGAATGTGATAGTGTGTGTTTGAATGCTCTCTTGCATGTCTGTGCAGACAATGCAGTGGGAGATGACTGGTGGGAAATGAATTGGAATGTGATCATTTGTGTTTGTTCTGGGTGCGTACTTTCCTATGTGGACAGTGCATTGTAAGTGAATGTGAGAGAAGGTGTTTGAGGGAGTGACTGGTGGGTGAATGCATATGAAAGTGATGGTTTGTGAATGTACTGGAGGGGTACATGCTTTTGTGGAGAATGGTGTTTGAGTGGACGCGCGAAAAGGTGTATGGGTCAGTGAGTGTGGTGGGTGAATGAGTAGGAATGTGATAGTGTGTGTTTGAATGTTCTGGGTGGGTGGTTGCCTTTCTGTGTTACTAATGTAGTGCAAGTGGATGTGAAAGGTTTATGGGTGAGTGAAAGGTGGGTGAGTGAGTAAGAATGTGTGTGTGTGTGAATGCTCTAGATGGGTGCCAGTGTGAGTGCATATGAGAGAAGGTATGGGTGAGTGACTGGTGGGTGAATGGGTATGAATATGACTGTGTGCAAATATTCTGGGTGGGTGGGTGTATGCAGTGGTGAATGCAGTGTGGATGAATATGAGAGGAGATGTATGGGTGACTGACTGGTGGGTGAAAGGGGGTGAAAGGGGATGTGTGGTGTGTGTGTGTGTGTGTGTGTGTGAAAGTCCCTGGAAGACTTGGGATCACTAGAACATTTTTGACACATCCTTTCTTGACTTTACATGTTTTACTAGTAATTGCTGCAAAGCCAATTTCATGTGTTTCATTACCTACCTAGACTGGCATTTTGGTGCAGCCAGTCTAGCCATTGCTTACTGTGGCATCACATTTATTACTCAGCATCTTTTCTAAAGCAAGCATGATAAGTAGTATTACCGCACTAGACTGACCTTTTGGTATAGCAGCCTGAATATTTCTTACTGTTGCATGCATTTTTATTAACTGAGCATCTGTGTTGAAGCAAGCACGATAAGTCTTCTTATGGGTCTAGACTGGCTTACATTGGAACCAGTTTGGACATGTTTTCTTATTGTGACATGTTACTTTTAATGGCCAAACCTATGGGAGTATGTTCCTACATACGAGTACTGGCATATATTGACAGAGGCAGCTTTGTGCCTAGTGCCAATAATGATACTATAAAATACATCTCAAAGCGAACATGAGTATGTTCTTATATGGGAATGCTAGCATATGTTGGTGGAGCCAGCATGGACATGTATGGGAACAGCCAGAATGAGAATGCTTTTTATACTGGCATACATTGCAGGGACTGGCATGACAATGCATTGGGATATGCACCTGTGCACTTTTTGTGACTTGCACTTTTTTCATGAGTTACCCTACACCCTAAAAATGGATTGAATACTATCTATCCTTTTACCCACATTTTCCCAGAAAGTGTGCTGTTTAATCTACCTTTTTAACCCATTATTCAAAACATTTTCTCAGGGGAGGGGGAAAAATCCCCAAACCCATTGTCTGTAGTTAAGTCTTCCTCGCTATGCTCATTTGCAATTGCATACTTGTGGGAAATATTTACACACTCCAATAAAACCACTCACCAACTACCACTGGTGGCTGGTATATTTGAGGGCCAGGCACCAGCCTTTTCTTTCTATGCTAGGTAAAACATTTAAGCTTTGATTAAAAATGATACTTACATCTTTCACTTAGAGCAGTGCATGCCCCTGCAGTGGCATAATCATCATGGACATTGCATACACGTGGTTGTCCGGGCCGGCCCGGGGATTGGTGTGTCCTGTGCTTTAAGGAGCTTGGTTGGGGGCCCTCATCATGGCTCACTGAGGGGGACCCAATTTCCTTGCTACGCCAGTGCTTGTCACCTCTTCCTTGCTTCCTTGTAGGGTCAAGTTTATGAGTGAGTGGCCAGTGATGTCTATGTTTCCTATCATGGTGGACAGCATTTGTTGTGAGATGGTACAAGTCCTAAGAAAAAAAATCAAGTCAAGGGTGGACATCATGCAGTCAAGAGTAAATGTGTATTCACCACCTGTTGTGTGCTGTATTGTATTGTATTGATACATTAGGCACTTTCGCCAAAGTGCTGAACCAAAATTTGCAGTACAAATTAAACATGAATATTCAACATAAAAACCAATAGTATGAGAAACTAAGAGCTAGCAGAAAGTAAATGAGTTACAAGTTGTGAAAAAAAGAGAGACTATGTGGGTATAGACCCGATGTGAAGATGGCAATAGCTCCATAGAGTAGGAGCTATTAGAGAGAATGAACACATTTGAGTTTAGGCACAGGCTGGCCCAGGAACAGTTAACAGAGAGAGTGACTGAGATCAAATGGACCGAGAAGGGACCCCAGATAGCAGAGATAAGGAGGAGCAAGTCCATGAAAACATTTAAAGTCAGTCAAAGAATATGAAACAAAAGACAGGATTCAAAGGCGTGCCAATGAAGGGAGTGTAATTTCAGGTACTAGGCGACTGAGGAGAAATTCTGCAAAGGGTGCAAATAGAAGAGTTAAAAACAGAAAACAGAACTGAGAGGGGCCAGATGAGAAGCTAGGAGTCCAGCAAGAAGACAGAAGCAATAATCAAGATGGGTAAACACTAAGGCAGTAACAAGTAGTTTGGTAGTATGAAAAGGAAGAAAAGGATGAGCCTTACAAATGTTAAAGAGTTGTAATCTACAAGAACAATGTTAAAGATGTGAAGACCAAATGAAACAGAGGTGTCAAATATGACACCTAAGTACCTTGGAGAAGAGGAGAAGGGGAGAGAAGAAGGGGGGGAAAGGATAACAGCTGGTGGCAGAGGAGGAGGGATAGAAGAAGTAGGAAATAAAAGAATTTCAGTCATAGACGCATTAAGGTGTAAGAAGTGGGAGTTCATGCAAGATTGGATGGCTAGGGAGCATTCGACTGTAGGGTGTCAGAAAAATAGGAGAAGGAATCACAGAGCTGAGAGTCATCAGCATAGACATGTGCAGAAAGACCAAAAGATGAAACAATAGAAGATAAATGGGAGGTATATAGTGTAGAGGAGCAGGCAAATGCTTTCTTGCCAGTTCCAGGACACTCACCACCGTCACATTTGAACAGTCAAAGAAAAGCCATAGATGGGAGCCACTGCATCATTATATTACCACATTGAGTGTTTGAGAGACGTTATGCACTCAGACAGCCATACAGAACGTACCCTCGCACTGAAAGTGTGGAAGGATGTCGTTTGGAAGAAAGCTACATGGAAGGATGTTGCTTGCCAAGATGTCAGAATGCATCAATGAATATTATGAATGGACGTTAAAGAGAAATCTGACGAGGACAAAGTGGTGTCATGAAGAAGATATATGAACCTATGTTGAAACACTATGAAATAAGTAACTATGTAACTGAAGCACTAAGAGTAACATGAACCTAAAGCTAAAGTAATCACGGATCTAAAGAAGATGAAGAAACTTACTGACTGTAAATACACAGTAACGCAAGGTAGAAAGATTACGTGGCAAGGACAGCCATATTAGGAAAATGTATGATGACTCATGTTGAATTTAACTAAGCTACCCCAGAGACAGACCGAGGCTGTAAGAATGAGGAGATGCGGAAAAACAGCCCTGTGAGCAGATCCAACGATGAGTCAAGGTTGGCCCAGAGCGAAGATGCTATTTTAGGGGATAAACGCAAAGCACAAAGTGAGTACATGGATAAGCTCTGAATGTGCGACATTCTTTATAAATGAAGGAAGATGAAAACCTCTTTGCAAGACAATCTGCAAGTCAATTGCGAGTGTATAAAGTTCATATGAGATAGAGTGCGCAAGTCTCTAGAGGACAAGGGGAGCAACAGCACCTTGCATAATTAAATCAAATAGCAATATATGGAAGGCTGAAATTGACAAATCCGTTGTAATTTCACATGTGACTCAGCAGGCTAGTCATTAAGCTAAGATAGTGGTGTGCTCACACTCCCTTGAATGTTCCAGGACAGTGAGCAACTACAAATGGAAGACTTTTGGCTTATGGCCTACTGATGACACATTATGGGCTAATTGGATAAAAATTATGAGTAGTCTGATGGGATTCAAACACCTAGGTTTCGTTTCACGTACGTGCTGCTAAGAAGCTAAAAGTCCAAGGTTGGGATAGAATGCCAACCAATCAGTGGGGTTGGGAAACAACCTAGCATACAATGTTGCAGGAGCCAATCCACTTATGTTTTGTCCACCATAATCAGTACTATAGGTATTTAGAGGGGGTTCAAGGCATGCCCTACAGACAAGGGGAAGCCAATGCAGCAATGATCCTTATATGTTCTATAAGTTGATATGTCCCTTCCACCAATCTCTTTCCTTGATAGGTTTTGTGTTTTTCCACATAGAATGACGTAATAGATAATGCATATTGGGGTATAAGACCTCCATGTAATCAAACTTGGTTGTGAGATCAGTCTGATGTCTGCCAGTTGACCCTGCTTTATTAAACTGAGAATAAAGCCGTACTTTGCCATATTCTTTGAGTCTGTCCGATTATCTGGTCTTAGTTCTATTATTTAAATTCCATCTAGCACAAAAGACGCTTCAGGGTGCTAGAACACAATACAGTGAAAAGAAGAGGTCCCAGGATGGAGCCCTGGGGAACACCATAGGTCAGGGGGATGGTAGGAGACCTTGAAGCACCCCAAGAGACAGAGATGGAACGGTCAGTCAGATATGATTTAAATCAGTAAAGAGCAGTGCAAGAAAACTCCACAGAGCGTAGAGAAGACAGAAGAGTAGGATGGTCGACCATATCAAATGCAGAAGAAAGGTCAGGCAAAATTTGAATGGATGAGAGCTTAGAGTTCCTTGCAGGCAGAACAGTGTTGGCTACAGAGAAAATTACAGTTTCCTTAGATTGGCATGGGCAAAAGACAGATTGTGTTAGTGGGAGAAGGGGGTGCAAGTCAGGATAAGAGGAAACACTTGCTCAAGAATTTTAGAAAGAAAAGGAAGAAGATAGATAGGAGGATAGCTTGAAGGAGGTGAAGTGTTTAAGGAAGGTTTTTTAGGGTGTGGCAGAATAACACCGGTTTTAAAGTCCACCAGGAAAGTTGCAGATGATAGAGAGATGTTAATCAGAGAAGTCAGATAAGGAAGTAGGATAGGAAATATCTCAGTGATGAGATTGGAAGTGTCCAAAGGGGAAGCAGTCGGATGTGCTTTTGCAAGAAAGGAGAAAGTATCAGTATCATAAAGAGGGGAAAAAGAGGAAAAGGAAGAGGAGACAGAAGGATGACTAAACAGATGTATAATACTAAGGGGCGGAAAAGAGGATCACAGTTGCACCACTTCAGTAATGCAATAGCCAGCTCAATGAGTGTGAGAGTTGGCATGTGACCTCCAAGGTTCTTGCATAGAAGGTTCTGACTTTATGCTATGTAAAGAGTGGCTATCTTATAAGTAGTTCTAGTTTGTGATTTTGTATCCAGATTGGGTCTAATACTTGGTTGAAATATCCCCCTAGAATTAAATTGTTATGCTGTGTTGAAACAGTGTATTTAGGATCTCACTTATTTCCTGTACTGATTTGTTTATAGGCAGGTACACATTTGCTATAATCACATCAACCATTATTGTTCTCAGTCATATGACTAGCAATCTGCTTTCATCATCTTCGCTGACCATTGTTAGCTCCTCAATCAAGATATTGTTGAACAATATCACCAGCCTCTTGGATTATTTTGTGTGTGTTATATAACAGCTTGCATGTGTCCTCTTACTGATTTGTGGGGTATCTCCTGTAGCAATGCAATATTTGATTTTGTTAATTTTAGAAAGGTCATAATATTTGCTCATGCTAGGTTTGGATATTTCATTTGCGTTCCATGAGGTTATCATAATCCCTTCATCCATTTTATTTAGTATTAAGCTGCTT
Source organism: Ambystoma mexicanum (assembly GCF_040938575.1). Classification (NCBI taxonomy): domain Eukaryota; kingdom Metazoa; phylum Chordata; class Amphibia; order Caudata; family Ambystomatidae; genus Ambystoma; species Ambystoma mexicanum. The sequence goes on from NC_090937.1 coordinate 942,061,924, forward strand.
GATTGTTCAAGCTTTATATGGGACCTACTTGCAAGTTGAGCCACCCAGTAAACCATTAAGTGGGTCAATAAAGCAGCAGCGGGCGTTTGTGTTTAAAATTTAACCAGCATCAAATGCCACCTCTGCTCACAGTATTTCCAAACATCTGCAGAAATAAATGACCATGTTGCCCACTTTCTCAATCCTTTCCAAAGGCCCCATGTTGAACATTTTATTCTCCTCTTTTAAGAGAAGTTCTTGTGCTTTCTTTTTGTACAGTTAAAGGACTTTGGGTGTATTTTAAAATGTGTACCTTGACCTCTGCTGTAGAGGTGAAAATCAATAGATATTCATGTTGGAAATCTATCTTGTAATATAGAGGAATGTATTACTGTCAGTAGTTTGTAGGGATTCTCTTGAAAGAATATACCCCAATCATGAAATATGGTGAGTGGTAAAAGCAGATATAGGCCTCATCATGAGTGTGGCGGAAAGGCAACAACGGCGCTGGTAGTGCTCCCGGCACCATTGTTACCTCTCCACCACACTACGAGTTCTGCTTGCCAGTGCCGGACTGCACACCTGGTCTGACCGATGCCGGTGCAACCATGGTCCCGATCCCCATTCTGCCCCATATAATTACCGGGTCCGCCAAACTCGACATGACCCGGTTACTGCCCTTAATAAGGGCACGGCTACCGGCAGAGTTATAGTGAGGGCCATAGATTACAAAGACTGCTGGTATTAATGATCCAGTCAGTAATGAGTCCTTAAGTCAATGAAAACAGATTCCTGTGAATGATTGATTAGTGTACCTATTTGTCCGGATATTAGTTTTTATAGTCATATTTTGAATAAAAATGGTGTGTCATTAAGAGTTAGGAAGACGTCTTTTCCGGGTCCTGCGAGGGGACGAGGGAGGTAACAGCGGGACACTTGTAATGTGCCCGTTGTTACCTCCCTCCCCATTCCCATTGAGCCCTAGTGGGGCTCAAATGGGAATGGGGAATGTTTCCTGCAAGGAGGATTTACCGGGTCCTCCTATGTCTGAATGACCCGGTAAATCCCAATTGCAGGAACCCGGTAATGGAGCCCGGTTTGGAGGCAGCCATGGAGCTAATAGTTCCATGGCTACCTCTAAACTCGTGAGGCCCTTTGTGTTGGATATTATCTCCAATTCCTAGCAACTGCTCGTTGAGGGAACTTTGGACCCCTGGACAAAATGCATTATTCTAATGCTTGCCCAGCCATAGTTGCATTCCATATCAGGCTCAACAGAAGGTCCTTGTTGATGGTGCTCAGTGGGGAAATAATATGCTGCTCACCAAATTTGGCATTAACGTTTCTTGTTTGCGCCTCAGTTAAAAGGTATATTGCCTTTTCTTTCCCAATCAAATGGTCATCAAGCGATAGGCCCATGTACACACTCAAGGCTTAAAGCACAGCATTTGCTCAATTCCACACCTGATCCAATATATCCCCTGTATCTTTCTTCTCATGATCAATACAGTTTTCTGTTGTACTAGATGAATGGCTGCACCCTTGGAAACGTTTGGGGACTGGGAGGTCACCCGGAAGGCAGACAAACAATGAAAAACTGATAGGGCCTCATTACGAGTTTGGCGGCAGACATGGAGCTATTAACTCCATGGCTGCTGCCAAACCGGGCTCCTTTACCGGGTTCCCAGAATGGGGAATTACCGGGCCATTCTGAGTTCGGAGGGCCTGGTAATTCCTCCCTCTGGGAACCTGGGCCCAATGAAAATGGGAGAGGGAGCTAACAATGAGCGTATTACGACCGGCCGTTAGCTCCCTCTTCCCCTTGCGGGACCCGGTAACAGCACCAAGTTTTACCAGGCGTTCTTACCGGTCCCGTGAGGGGACCTCGTAATTTCACAGGATGAGTTTAACGGGTCCGCCTCCATTAGTGGAGCCCGTTAACACGTTCCGCAAAACTTATAATAAATAGTGTCTAGAGGAAAGTTCTAGCTCAATGACCACTGGACTGACAGTGTACTGACATTTCTAGCCTTACAGCTGTCTTGTAAACTAGTTCCTGGTTTGGTAGAGTAGTCAGGTGTTAACATTTGGACCATTCATACCATGAGAGATAGAATACTGTATCACTATACATGATATCATTTGCTAAATATTCCTTCATGTAATATAAGCCTGTCAGAGCAGTTCTATGTCGTTTTACCGACAATAGTTTTTTTCCGATTGATTTTTTACCAAAAATAATCCATTGAAAAAACTCATAAATTTTTGTTTTTTTTAATTGATGGGATTTCCCCCATTTCCCTATGTTATTATCCCCACCACGAACTCTGCCCCATCCCTTTTAATGCCTTACCCCACTCCCAAATATATGTCAATTCGTTTTTTTGATGAAATTTGGACAGTAAAAATTCCATTCAAAACTGTCAGCAAAAGGGTGTTGTACCGTCAGAGCATATCCGTTTAGCAGTCGTATTGTTTTATGTTGTTAAATGTGTCATTAGCAAACAGTTGCGATCCTTATTGTTCTCTAATGCTTCAGGGAGGGGAGCCATGTGGCGGGTATCCTATGATCAACATTATTTGCAATTTCTGCAATCATTACTTGTACTTTGCCACCAGTGTAACACTTAACCAATTTGTTGTGATGTATTTCATGTACATCTGATTTTTTCGAATCCATTTGAGTACTGGCAACATCAAGAACCATGGTATGACCTATTGGGATGTTCGTGTCTGAACAGTGGTAGCACAGGGTGCTTTCTGATAATCTTCGGATGTACAATTTGGGAGGGAGAAAAACATGGGGGGCAACCTGTTCTTTACATTTGGGTGTAGACACAATACAACCCAACAGAAGGTCCATTGCACAACCACAAGACCCAATATGTGCATAGTTCCCTCCCTGCCATGCAGTACATCTTTTTGCACCATGCCCAACTCTTCACCTCGGACATTGATAACTTTACTCGGAATAACGCATAGGGATAGCCTTTTTAAAAAGGGACCTTTCTCCCTTTCAAAGTGTGTGTTCCAAAGTATTAAGTCACGTATTAATAACAGGAAAAATAAACAGCAATAGAATGTTATGTTTCACCAACTGGCTCATCTACCCCTGGAACACTCAATTTTCTACACTGGGAGGCAGGACCCCAGGTGGGTAGCTCTACAGTGTTCACGGTTAGCAATATCTGATAAGACCCCCCCTCTATCTAGGGTACAGCAACATTGTTGGCTGGTTGACCTTCACATGAACATAGCCACCTCGCTTCAGTGAATGGTATACCTCCATTGAATCCTGTGGTAAGGTTTATTTTAATGCAAGTGGATGGATGTATTACTGGTAATGAGTATACTTTGGCATCATGTTTTCAGTCAAATAGAGAATTAAGAACATTTGTAAGTGGTGATGTGGAAATATTTGCATTGTGTGACCCATGAAGACTTCATAAGGACTTAAATTGGTTTTCCTCAAATGCTCAAGCGTTGTCAGAAATTGGGTAATTTGAGGCCTGTTTCACTGCACAATTTAGCTTTTCTATTATTAATGGTGTTTTTGAACTCCCAGCTATTCCGGCTCACTGAGGGTGGTGAGGGCAATGCAGGTTCTCTTGTATTAGGGGTGCTGAGCAGAGTTTGTTTACAATTTCTCTGACAATCTCATGTCACTATTTATACTGGCTGGACTCCAAATTGGGGCAAAACATTTAATATTAGCAACATAGCTACTTTTATAGCATCAGCCTTGCGAAAGGTGTATGGATCAACTTAGCCCGAAAGGTACCTACAATGACCATTAGGTACTGGTTGTTAAAATGGATTTCTGAACTCTGTCCTGGAGGGGCAGAGGTTCAGAAGGCCAGCCTAGTTTCTTGGAACAAGGTAACCTCTGGACAAGCCAGACCAATCAGGGTAGCGATGGCGGCGGTCAAGACTAGGTCTCAAGAGGGGTGAGGGTGACTGAGAGCCCGCAATGAGCACACAAAGCAAGGACGCTTACAAATTACTCCAGACATGCGTTATATTAAAAATATAGACACATTTATTACAAGGCCTTTGTAACATCGACCATAGTAAAGAATCACGATAAAACTCAAGTAAACCAACACATCACAATCAATACAATATATATACAAGACCAAGGGGTCTAAAGAGTTAGAAGCACGAAATATGCGGACCACCTAGATGGGGAGGAAAACAGGCAGTGCAAATAATCGTTAGACCCAGTTCGACATCAGAGGCCACCTAACTAGAAGGAAGTCCGAGCCCTACGAAGAGTGGAGCCTTGTCCTCAAAAGTACCTGCACACGCGGGTGCCAACAGGCAAAGGAGAGTCTCTTCGGGGAGATCAGGCAGTTCAGAGAGGTGAACAAAACGATGATGAACAGTTCCCTGCTACTCAAGCGCAGCCTCCACTTGTGGGAGAAGCAGGGCGCGAGTGCGGAAAAGGGTTGCTGTTTTTGACAGCGGTGGAGAGCCACAGGCTCCTGCGGGAGGGTGACCGGTTAGGGTATAGACTACTCACCGGTCCCCGATGCAGGCAGACCTAGGCTTCTCCGGTTCCGTTTCGGTACTGGCAGGTTCAGATGCGATCAGCAGGATGTCTCGACGCCGTGTAGATTCCGCGACAGCAGGAGTCAGGTTCGAGGGTGTCCCACATGCAGCGAACACGCACAGGTTTGTTACCACAGCAGGGCAACTCGGCAACCGCAGGTATTCCGGTCCCAAAGCACACGTCTCACTTCAAACCTGGGAATGCCAAGTGTACGAATCGTGTGAGAGTGCCGAGGACACAGGATTAGCAGTAATCCAGACAGTGTGTCAGTCTAGAAATACGCATACCTCTACTTTGAGACCGCAAATGTATTTTGGTGGCCGTGGGCCAACCGTCTCATGCACGATATGACAAAATATAGGTTTTCGAGTTTGCCAATGAACGGCCATTTTGATGTAACAAGAATCTCCATTTTGTTTTCTAACCATTGCTCATTGCTTTCTGTTCCTATTGCTTCGCTGTATATTTCCCGCTTACACTGCTCGACTGTGAAACATTGTTGTCTGTATGTGAAAAGGACAAGAATATGTTAGAATAATACCGCTAAAGGCTTGAATTATTCTTTTCTTACAGCCCCCCTTTGCTGAGCCCGCTAGAGCATGTGGGCTCCCAGGACGCGAATAGCACCTGATAGGTAGCAAGGTCCGGAATGCAACTCCCCCCATATGTAGTTCGCTTCCAAGAACAGAAGCGTTGTGTTCTATTCAACAACTGAAAGATGCCTTCGCACTCACAAATTGCAAATTGTTACTAGAATAGATGTTTGAAGGTGTCATAGTGGTCAGAGATGTCCATCATCACACCAAGTTCAAAGAAACCCAATAAAGGGGGGTGTTAAACATGTCATAGCTGATTGTTTGATATGCATTTTGTATATATGTAACTAATGTACGTAATTCACTCTTTTGCGTCCCTCGAGGTCTAGAGATACACGTCGCGGGCCGTGAGACCGAGTTGGCCAACTGAGACTTTTGCTTTGCAATAAACCCTAGCTTTGGGAATACAACCTCGTGTCTGGCGTATCTATCGTGTGTGGTGACTCGCCTTGATTCCATAGACGTCAGGGTCCCCTAGGGGCCCCTTTCAAGATGGCGCCTGAATAGGGACCCTCCCCCACTTGTTCAATCGCGTAACGTTGTAATTGAGTAAGGCAGAGAACGGCGAGGACGGGACGATCGAGCCGGGATCATGAGGTGTTCGGGGCGCCCTGTAGAAGTGATGAGAGACTCCTTTGCAGATCTGCACACATCTGATCCCTGATCGACGTGCCTGGCTAGAGAACAAGGAGGCGAGGGTCCCGAAACGAGGCGGAAGCCAAGAAACACAGACATGACGTCCTTTGGTGCGTCAGTATACAGACGACTTGATTTATCAGGTGAGTCATTCCCCGATTCAAAGTATCCTGATATTGGTTGAGAGTTGACTTTGCAAAATCTAACGCCCTAGGTAAGGTTGATTGTCAGGGGGAAGGTTGAAACATGCCTGGGGTATTGTCCACCCTAGCAGGGTTTTTCCGCTGTGGTAGACAATCTTTGGAAGATGGCCAAATTGTACCACCTGGGGGAACGCCGGCGTATGAGATGTATGTGAAGTATGGAGTGGGTGCGATAATATTCTGTGAGACTTGGCATAGGCAAACCAGAAAGCCACAAGACCATCAGTGGCCGATTAATGGTAGTTTTGAGATAGCGAGGATAGACAACCTGGAAAGGGTTTTGATAAGAAAGGAAGCGCGTCCTACATCATTTGAGACTATTAAAGACTGGACAAAGGAAGCAATGCTCCAATTTAAAAGCAGAGCAAAGCATGCGCAGAGGCATTAATCGAAAGTTGAAGTATCGGATGAGAAAGAAGAGGAGGAGTGGACTGAGAGTCTAAGAAGGGTAGGCAGGTGAGACCAGTTGAATATAGAAAAGATATACCCACAATGAGAATTACACATAGCAGATGAATTGATAGAAAGTATATTGACCCATACAAAACAAGGCCCAAGATCAGAAGTAAGACCAGACACGTCAGTAGCTATTGCCCAGACCCCGCCCGTAGCTCAAGCTCCCCCTCCGGTAGCTCAAGCCCTCTCGCAGCCACAAACCGTGCGCGTAACACTTCCTATTAGCCAATCAGGCCCACAACAGACACTCCCTGTTCCCATAGTCCCATCCGCACCTCCCACCTCAGATACAGACTCGGTACCGTCCGTTCCTCCCGGGGTTGAAGTTGAAACCGTGGGGGCAAGAAGCGGGACTGACCAACGGGGGTGCACGAGGGTAACCCGCAGCGCAATCAGCAAAGAAAGGAAGGTGGAATTGCAGCAACAGGCAGAGATGTATATAGACGGGAATGATGGGACGGCAGCAGTGGCTTCGATATATGACTTCCATAGAAGCAACGAAAGACAGGTAGTGTTGGAATGCATGGGTGAATATTTGGTGGAGAAATGGAAACAGCTAATTGGGAAATTACCACTGCAGCGATTGTTAGATTTGAATGCATTAGCACGCTGTAGGGAGAGGGATGAAGAAGTGAGAGAACATGTATATAGACTTTTTGAGCTTAGAGATTAATTAGATAATGATTATGTCGAAACGTTTACTGCACCTGTTAAAGTGTTTACTACACCTGCATACAGGAGTAGGGATATCGGGAGACCTGGGATGGGGGAAAAGGGGTCGCATAATAAACGGCAGCAATTACCATCGCCGGGGCAGAAGGAGATGGTGAAAGAATTATCGTTGCTAAAACAGGTGGGGGCAGACTTGAAAGAATGTCTAATTAGAACACAGGTACTATTGCAGCAATTAACAGGACATAATAGAGGGCGAGAGAACGCACAAGGAAGGAGTAATTTGAATATGCATGGGGGAACAGAGGGACCGAATCAGTATGCCTATTGTAAAGAGGAAGGTCATTGGCGGGCGCAATGTCCGCATCTACAGAATAGAAATGGGTCTGGTCAGAAGAGACAGCATAGAGGACACCCAGGAGCAAATAGACCAAATAGGAATAGTATGCAGCAGCATCATAATAACGGAGGTAATCAAAACCAAGGCCAAAACCAAAATGCCCCCAACCAGAGTCAGGGACAGCAAAATCAACAATATGGAAATCATAGTGGGGGAAATAGAGGGAAGAGTGGAAATGTTTTCGATACACAGCAAACACGTATTACAGCAATAGTAATGATTACACATCGGACGATGTGTTATTTCCCCAATAGGACAGCCCAGGACAGGGGTCGGAACCAGTGTCTATTCCCGTGAATCAGAGAGGACCCTACGTAGAAATGAGAGTCGGGAATGAGGAGCACCGCTTTCTTGTAGATACAGGAGCACAGAAGTGTTCAATAGACCATCACTTGGTTCTGGACATACCACTGTCAGGGCGAAAGAATATTTCCGTAGGGTTCGCAGGTACACCAGTCATAAACCCAGTGTCCAAACCAGTCCCAGTTACCATAGGACCATTTACTGAACATTGTCCTTTCCTTCTAACAGAAAATTGTGGAGAAAATGTGTTGGGATTAAACTTGTTGAAAAAACTAGGTTATGTTATACATTGCACGGCAGACGGAGTGTTTCTAACGATATGGCCACACGATGCCCCTGTGTCAGAATTCATATCCGTAGCGTTACCAGGGGAACTAAGTAAAGTACCAACCTGTATATGGGCAATGCATGACAACGATGTAGGATGTTTAAAGATAGAGCCAGTAAAGATTATTTTGAAAGAAGGTGTTACCCTACCACGAATACCCCAATACAAAATTTCGGTTGAAGGTGAGAAAGGATTGAAGAGTATTGTTACAGATTTGGTGAAATTAGGGGTAATCGAGGAAACCACAGGCAGTACATGTAACAGCCCGATTGTTCCGATTTATAAAAAAGGAGGTAATGAGGTACCATACTGTTTCATAGTTGATCTACGTGCATTGAATAAGGTAGTAGATCCGCAATTTCCTCTAGTGCCAGACGTCACCACAATATTGACAATGATACCTGTTTCAGCAGAATATTTTAGTGTAGTAGATTTGAAAAACGCATTCTTTAGTATTCCAGTGGACAAGGACAGTAGATATTTGTTCGCGTTCACATTAGGAGGACGATCATTTACATTTACGCGGATTCCGCAAGGTTACACGGAAAGTCCAAGTATTTACAGTAGAGCATTAAAAGAACAGCTAGACATGCTGGAATTAACCGTGGGTTGTGCACTTTTGCAATACATAGACAATCTATTGCTAGCTGCAGACAAAGAGGAGATTTGTAAAGAAAGCACTGTATTACTACTGTCACACCTAGCGGCACATGGCCATAAAGCTAGTTTGAAGAAATTTCAGTATAATCGAAAGGAGGTGGTTTATGAAGAAATGTCAGTATAATCGAAAGGAGGTGGTTTATTTGGGCTACCTACTTTTGAAAGGAGAGAGAAGACTAACGCCAGAACGCATAGAAAGTATTTCTTGTATGCCTATTCCAAAGACACAAAAAGGAGTCAGAGCCATAATAGGCATGGCTTCATATTGCCGATAATGGATTGGTAATTTTGCTTTAATTGTGAAACCATTAGTCAATTTAACTAGAAAGGATGCGGTTATGCCTTTGCAGTGGGATGAGGAATGTCAGAAAGCATTTGATGGATTGAAAACTGCATTATGCTTGGCTCCAGTTTTGGGTACGCCGAACTATGAGAACATTGTTAGACTATTTATGTGTGAAAGTGAAGGATGTGCATTGGCGGTTTTGACACAGGAACAAGATGGAAGAAATAGGCTGTGCGGCTATTTTTCTTCTGTGCTGGACCCTGTAGCGCGCACACTACCACGATGTTTGCAATCTGTCGCGGCGGCTGCTGCATCAGTGAAACAAACAGAAGGAAAGGTATTGGGGCACACTTTAATTCTGATGGTGCCACATGCCATAGACGTTCTATTAAATAGGACACAGAGGCAACACCTCACCTCTGCTAGATTGACAAGATATGAGATTATCTTGTTCGCGCCCCATATCCAAATTATGAGGTGTAGCGCTTTGAATCCTGCAGTATTAATGCCACTAACCATAAAAGAAATTGGGATGAATGAATCACCCCCCCCACGATTGCTTAATGGTCACTGAGGAAGAAACCAAGGGAAGAGTTGATTTAAGTGATATTCCAGAGAAAGTGCCGGATGGAGAGTTATTTTGTGACGGCTCATGTTTTAAATTACCAGATGGCACAACAACTGCCGCATATGCTATCACTGCTCTAGAGAGTGTTGTAGAAAGTAAAATAATCCCCTATAATTCAGCACAAGCCGTGGAAATAATAGCATTGACCAGAGCTTGCGAGATTTCTGAAAATTTGAATGTGAATATATATACTGATAGTCAGTATGCTTTTGGAGTAGTTCATAATTTTGGTCGACTATGGGCTGAGAGAGGGTTTCTGACATCACATGGCGCCAGAATTCAACATGGCCCTTTGATTGTATGATTGCTGTCTGCACTCACGTTTCCAAAGCGCCTAGCAATAGTGAAATGCGAGGCACATAAAAAGTAACATGCAAAGTAGGAGAGGGAAACGCGTTTGCAGACAGAATTGCGAAACAAACTGCCACTGATTTGAATACCAGAATGATGACGGTTCAGACAGAGGAAGTACCCTGTATGATAGAAGATGGAGTTGCCACTGTCAAAGAAATGCAGGCCGAGGCTACGGCCGATGAAATACAGGGGTGAGCAGAGGGATCTGCTGAGTTGGATCTGGAGGGTTGTTGGGTGGACAAGGGCACTAGAAACTGGATGTTGCCAAATTCGTATGTGACTGCAATGGTCACAATGGCCCACAGCCCTACACACATCTGTGCGAAGAAAATAATACAGCACCTTTCTACAGTTTGGAAGAATGCAAACATAAAAAAGAATGCAGAGAGGTTGGTGCAGAACTGCATCACGTGTTTACAACACAATGTAGGGAAGGGAACAGTGACTCCAACAGGAAGTTTTGGCCCGCCCTCCATGCCATTTGAGGTAATTCATTTTGATTTCATAGAGATGGAGAGGTGCCAAAACTTAAAATAGGTCTTGGTGGTGATCTGCGCATTCAGTAAGTGGGTGGAGGCATATCCTTTGAAAGACTGCACAGCAATGAGTACGGCAAAAGTAATGTTGAAGGAGTACTTTTCCAGATTTGGCTTGCCCCGAGTCCTGTGGTCTGATAAAGGACCGCATTTTGTGGGTGCAGTGGTATTACAGATATGTGCTGGTCTCCAGATTGATAAGAGATTCCATAGTTCAAGGCATCCGAGTTCTGCCGGTCTTGTGGAGAGGCACAACGGGATTCTTAAATCAAAGATTAGCAAGATTTGTGCGGGAAGCAAGTTCAGTTGGGTGGATGCATTACCAATAGCACAATTATGCATGCGTACGTCTGTACAGGCTAAAACTGGGCTCTCCCCATTCGAGATCGTAATGGGGAGGCCGGCAAATGTTTGGTGCACACCTCAGCCCAAGCGACTAAGTGAGATAGAACATCCGGTGCTTAGTACTTATTGTGGCCTTTTAATGCAGAAATTGTGTTGGATTCATCAGCAGGTGCAGGAGGCAATACCAGTGAGATACACCGGTCCGGGGCACGCGCTGGAGCCAAGAGACTGGGTGCTGCTAAAAAACTTTGAAAGAAAGTCATCATTAGCACCCAGGTGGCGCGGGCCCTATCAAGTACTTTTGGCAATGCAGACGGCAATACGGGTGGATGGAAGAAAGTCGTGGATCCATGCCACCCATGCCAAAAAGATTCCAACGGCACTGAAAGACTTGCCTGACACTGATGACCGGAAAGAGACAGCGGTCCCAGAAACGAAAGAAACTGTTGCCAGTGAGCAGCCACCTAATCTGCCAAAACGAGAAGTGAAACTCGAAACAAAGCCTGAGACGATTGCCAAAGAGGGGGGAAGGGCAAAGAGTGCCCCAATGTTGCCCAGCAGAATCAACATCACTGCTGATCGACGCGAAATCTGCCTTGCAAATACCAGCAAAACCAAATCGTGTACCCCTTTGGCGCCCACCAGCACTTGCCAGCACGCCAAAGAACGGATCTGCATCATTGGCGCGGCGCTCACCAGCACCTGCAGTAGCGCCACAGGCTGACTTCGAGCCTGAATCTGGAAGTGCACCGGCACTGTTCGTGGATCATACGATACCAGGAGCAAGGCGATACAACCTGCGGCCTCAGAAGACAAAGTGATCCGCAGTTCTTTTTGGTGGTTATGTCAACCTCTGGTTCAGCTCATGGACGGAGAAGGAACCGGTGGTGTAGAGGAGAGAAGCGTGAGAATTGTGCAAGTCGGACAATTCAAGACTCGCGGCTCCTCGGTGCGATCATAAAAAGTACATGTGTCCTGAACCAGAATGGACAAACTGGGCGCACATGGTACTATGGCAAGTGAGATAACCGATTAACAGTACATGTGTCCTGGACTAGAGCAGACAAGCTGGGCGCACATGATACTAAGGCGATAAGATAACTGATCGAAGGTCCTCTGAGCAGTATAAGAGGGGACAAGTGATCTCGCCTAAAAACGAATAATCGAATCCAGGCTAAAAAAGAGACAGGCAGAACTGAACTGTGACAATTCCATTGAACATATTAACAACAGAGCAAGCGCGACGAAGAGAGATATCCACAACGAACTGTGATAAAAAAGAAGAAGGACGATGAGAAACATGCCGGGACCGGTTCCAGCCTCCTCCTGCACCACCACCGCTGAGAATGAGTCAATTATAAAGACTATAAGCTTAAGAAAAACGCATGGTAAAACGAATTGTATGCTGGTACTAACGATAATAATGTGCTTTATGAGCGTGGTAGCACCAATATCGACAGCCCTAATATTATGGTGGGTAGAAACAATACACCCATTAGAAATGTTTTTGCCAATAATTAATATATCCATTACTGAAAGCCCGGTTCAGGTGATCACTTATACCCTACCCCCAATGGAAGAAAAACACAGGGAAGGTTTTGGAAATAACACCTTATTGCTGATAATGAACATGACACATGCAATCCTGAAGAAAACAAACTGCTGGGTATGTGCCCATTTACCACAGCATGCCGGGAAAGGAATAGGGTGGTATGTGCAGCCATTACCATTAAGTTCTGCATGTAGTGCATCTTTAGGTGCAATGTTCTATGGGAAATGGAATGAGAGTAATACAGGTCAATTAGACAGAACCAACATGAATGAGTTTGAGGAGATAATAATGAAGCCTGTGGGTTGTTCCATTTTCCATAAAGCACAAGTCATAGCCCCAGAGCCTACGAGGAAAAATGCACGAAAGATAACACGACAAAATAGACGAGATAGATTATCCCCACCAGAAAAAACATCTGTAATGACATTTCGTGTAAGAACAGAAGGGGACAAAGATGCAATTCCCCCATTTTACACGGTGAATTATAGCCCAAGAACTGTCCCTTTTTATCTAAAAAATAAAGGCTCTTTTTTAGTCGGAACATATGCTGGCTGTATGAATACAGTGGTACTAAAATGGGAAATAGAACCAGTATACGTAGGTGATCCAGTTTATTTTATATGCGGAGAGAAAGCATACCCTTGGTTGCCCAGAAACTGGGGAGGTACATGTTACCTAGGGCTACTGTTCCCAGGAGTATTCCTCTTAGAAACAGCAGCCATGGCCAGATTATCCAGAACTAGAGTCAAAAGGACTGGCAAAGGTGTTTTAATAGCAACTGATGTAGCAAAATCATTCATTCCATTCTTAGGGCAGATAGTGAACTCCTATAATATAAGGCAACTGTCCAGAATCCTAAAGAATACAACAAACACAACAACAGATATATTATTTAACATGACGTTGGAAGAAAGAGGAATCAGGTTAATGACGCTGCAAAATGGAATGGCTCTCGGTGTGATCCTGGTTAATCGTGGGGGAATTTGCAAAATAGTGGGATCAGCATGTTGCGTTTATGTCGATGACTATTCCCCCACGATCTTTGAAGCAATAAAGAAAATGCACGTCCTAAGCTCTGAACTCCCTACTGGAGAAGGGAGCTGGGGAATAGGATCTTGGTTTTGGGGAATACTATGATCTTGGGGATGGAAGTTGATCTCAATATTACTAGTGGTGTTTGGAATATCCCTAACGTGCTGTTGTTGTATACAATGTTTACCCATAGTTTGCGCTGAGGTAACTGAGGGATGTACGGAAGGATGTATGCATATGATAACAAAGAAAAAACAACCTCATGATCGAACTGACCCAGACCCAAATGAGATAAGAGCAGTAAAAGAGATGATGGCAATAGATATTAATGGAGACAATGATGTCCACGATAGCATGCAAGACTCAGACATAAGTACTTCAGATTCATCATCACTAGAGGAGGTTTCAATAAATAGATGAGACGTTTGGCATACGGCCAAAGGAGGGTTTGTCAGTCTAGAAATACGCATACCTCTACTTTGAGACCGTAAATGCATTTTGGTGGCCGTGGGCCAACCGTCTCATGCACGATGTGACAAAATATAGGTTTTCAAGTTTGCCAATGAACAGCCATTTTCATGTAACAAGAATCAACATTTTGTTTTCTAACCATTGCTCATTGCTTTCTGTTCCTACTGCTTCGCAGTATATTTTCCGCTTACACTGCTCAACTGTGAAACATTGTTGTCTGTATGTGAAAAGGACAAGGCCGCAGGGCCATGAGGATAACAAGAGTTCGCTGAAACACAAACGTAGGCAGCGCCAGGAAGAATGCCCGGCTCCCTCCCGAATGTAGCCTTGAAGCAGAGCTGCAGGGCATCTAATCATTGCACAGCTGCGAGCCAGTCTCGTTATATGGTAGAATATGTTAGAATAATACCGCTAAAGGCTTGAATTATGGTTTTCTTATGGCCCCCCTTTGCTGAGCCCGCTAGAGCATGTCGGCTCCCAGGACGCGAATAGCACCTGATAGATAGCAAGGTCCGGAATGCAACTCCCCCCGTATGTAGTTCGCTTCCAAGAACAGAAGCGCTGTGTTCTATTCAACAACTGAAGGATGCCTTCACACTCACAAATTGCAAATTGTTACTAGAATAGATGTTTGAAGGTGTCATAGTGGTCGAAGATGTCCATCATCACACCAAGTTCAAAGAAACCCAATAAAGGGGGGGTGTTAAACATGTCATAGCTGATTGTTTGATATGCATTTTGTATATATGTAACTGATGTACGTAATTCACTCTTTTGCGTCCCTCGAGGTCTAGAGATACACGTCGCGGGGCGTGAGACCGAGTTGGCCAACTGAGACTTTTGCTTTGCAATAAACCCTAGCTTTGGGAATACAACCTCGTGTCTGGCGTATCTATCGTGTGTTGTGGTGACTCGCCTTGTTTCCATAGACGTCAGGGTCCCCTAGGGGCCCCTTTCAGGCGGTGACAGAGCAAGGTCCCTGTGTAGGCTGATCAGTCCACTGCATGGCCCATGGACGCTTCCGAAGGCTTACGTACAGGATTTGGTGAAGATGTCGAGAATAGTTGTTCCCACTATTCTAAAGGGTCGAAGCACCAGTTCAGGCCTTCTCGTTCGATCAGAGGCAGAGGGGTCTCACCGGATGACAGCAGTGCAGGGTGCCAAACCTTCAGCGGGTCACCAGCGATTCCTTGACCCAGCTCCTTAGTTGCAGGATACTTGGCTCCTTATTCTTTGTTCATGAGAACTCAGGAGATCGACATGGTAGTGGTGTTTCCAGCCTCCTCTTATCCAGAGTTCCCTTTGCGCCAAAACGGAGAGGACCCAATGGGAGATCTGCTCACAAAACACTCACACCATAAGTGGACCTATCACGGACCACGCTGGTCCCATGCATTCAAGACACTCTAGACTCTCTGGCACCCAGGATGTGTATCGGGAACAGACATCCCAGCCCACATCCTAGAGGCACGCACAAGACATGCAGAAGCCCACGAAAGCGTTGTGTTTCGCGGGAAAGTGCATGACCAAATAAGGACTGACGCGGGTCGGCTCGACCTGGGGGAAGGTGAAGGGGCAAGACGGTCAGCGAACAGGACAAAGAACCTTGTGGCATGGCCATTTTGGAGGCAAGGCCACCCATTTGGGCCAAACACGGGAAGCGCAGTTAACATGGCAAAAAGGGGTTCAAAACACAAAGAAACAATAGCTGCCACCAGTCCCGTCCGTGACACACTTGCACATTTCATGATAAGTCCAGCGAGAGTTTCTAGGGCCATTGGAATGACTAGAGACCCAAGAGCGCGGTAATGTAAGTTACGGTGCACTCTTGTTTCATGTTGCTCAAAAGCTGCAACATGAGGAAAGGACTAAGGGAAACAAAGTCCCCCGGTACTGACTGTCTTAAGGGCATGTCAGTTTCCCAGTTTCCCCGTAATAATGGAGCGAAAGCCCAGAGGAGTGCGGCGGAAGGCTGCGCTTCTCTGGCAAAGTCTAGATCAGGGTGTAAAACAACAGCAAAAAGTTTGGGGGTTGCCACATGAAAGGAAAATTACCTACAATTATGAAATCTTTCCTAACACTGGTCATTACAACATCTTTGCAATGGGATTAAGTCAATGTGACCGTTTACAAAAGAGCTCCTGGGGCAAGGGTGTTCTCTTGGAGTTGCTTTCACCATTGTACCTACATTTTGCTGCTTGGTAACACAGTCCATCTGGGGAATTAAAGAACAACCTGGTCTGTAATATTCCTGATTGTGGGAAGTTATCATACCCGCTTTCCTAAATGGGCTAGTCCACGATAAATTTGAGCCACGTGGGATAAGAACACTTTTGGTGTGACTGAGTGGCCATTTTCATCCTGTCAAAAATTATCAGGGTGAATGTGACATCCCACCTTTGTCCAAGATCCTTTTGCTGATTGTAGGGCATTGTTCTTTATAATATCTAACTGAATGTTTATGTCTATCTTTGAGTTGTTAATATTAATACAAATTAATTCTGAGAGCTGGAAAGAACCTCCTTTGTATCAGCAGAATCTGCTAACACATTTCCTTTTGCTCCTTTTTAACAAAGAGGTTGCTCGGCTGCAAACTTGATGATGACAATTTCTTTTGGCAACATAATTGGAATCTGCCAGGACAGAGGAACATATATTTTTGATCAGAGAACAATAATGTGAGGAAGCCTTTTTGCTTCCATAGATGACCAAAATTGTGGGCAATCCCAAACGCATACCTTTACTTGGCGAATATGTTGACTATTTGTTGATCAGCCAATAAGCATGCTCTACCGAGAGGTACTAATTTGGCAAGTTGGGTGGAGAATTAATTTCGTAGTTGGGCACTTTCTACCACAGTTTTGGGGGACAGACTGCATATCCTGCCACAAGACTCCCTTTATTATCTCAGAAACATGACCCATAAACAAAATAAATCTAATTAGCATTGTGCAAGGACATTCCAAGGATGTTTCTTCTTAGTTGTGCGGGCTCATCAGTAATGGCTATACAGTCATGGGGTGCTCGTTTACTGCAGTAAATAACCGAGAAGCAGAATTTTTAAATGGGAACTGAAATATGTTGTGTTTTAATTTTCAACATCAGTGTGGTTATATCATCTTATACAGTAACCTCAAATAGGGATCCCAGAACAATACATACACATTGCTTTACTGCATATGTGGCTGCAAGAACAGATCTGAGCCAAAGGGGAAACCTAACAGCTACTGGGTCAAAAGTTGGCCTATAATATTACCGCTAAGAACACTTTTAACCAGGTTTTTTAGTAAGAACTGCCAGTGACAGCCCATTCCTCTCTTGGAAATACAAAATATACTTTTGAATGTAATTTGGTAAACCTAAATCATGTGCTGCTTTTGAAACTATTTTACCTGCCAAGAGTGCCTGGCTGTTGAGAGGCAGTGTCTGTGGGATGTTGCCTGTCGTTTGATCCATCTCACTGATATAAAAACAAAGGCTGATACTGTAGCGCTGCTGCTGCTTTTGAAATAAGTTTACCTGCTGTGGAACTACGGTGCCCAGAGAGACTGGCTATTGAGAGGTGGTGTCTGCGGGGTCTTGCTGGTCCTTTGAACTGTCTCACTGATAGAAAAACAAAGGCTGACACGGAACAGCAACACGCACGTTGGAAATGGCTGATGTTGCCTCGCTGGATGGTTCAAACTGATGCCGGCACAGTCCCTTACAACAGAAGACATGGAGGAAGAAGTTCTTCTGCAAGTCATAGAATGTGTTGTGGCTTCTAAACAGGTTTACCATCTGAGCCAACCCAGATCTTTGCCACAGAAGACAATGCGTGTACCTGCAACTGGAGCAGCAATGATTACTAAAAGGGAGGGCGGACCAGTACCCACAGGTGTGACTGAAAATTATCTAGTAACTGAAGTACTGCTTCTTTAAAGAGTTTGGGTTCCAAAATGGTCAATGAGATTGTTTCCTCACTTATACTGACCCAAAATGAACTGTCACAGCTGGATATGTTTAGGCCTGTTGGCAAGTTAGCATTGGTGGACTTGGTTGCTGTGGGTGATTTGGGACCAATACATAGCAAAGAGTTACGACAGGACGGGGCAAAATGGTGAGTTTGGAACTGTTGGGTTTGATTACCTTACTGTTGGCTGAGACTGTACGTGATGGGAAGAATTGAAGCATTGAGCCACGGGTATTGGTAATCGACTCATTAGATATTCATACGGGACCCACGATGCACACTGATTTGATCCACTCCCTTATCACGAGAAGACGAATCGGCAAGGGTGCAGAATGAGAAGGTGGGAGACAGGGCTGATGAGAGCAATCTAAATTTGGCTGAATATGGTGGAAGTGTTTCAATGTTCTCAATATTGCAGAATTCACTTGTAGCATTAAAGGGTACATGTGATGTAGTGGAACGCAAATTGCATTTACAGTCTTTGGTTTTGAATAGATTGGTAGATAGAGAAATTAAAGAGCAAAATGTGTACAAAGAAGAAAGCACTTACACATGTGATTTAAGAAGCTGGGTTAACCTAAATCCTAGGACTCCACAATCGAATACACATTTGGGAATATTATAGAGTCAATTTCGAGTCAACGAGAAAAAAGAGGAACATTTAAAAAAAGAAAAAGGCTATCAAAGTGGGTAGTGTGATTGATCTGTCTCTTAGTATCACTGAATGCTCACCCCAAACATATTTGACAGGAATTACAAAGTCGCATGGTGACATAAGAAACTATCTCATGCACCAAAAGGGTGACAATAAGCCAAGAGAGCAGGACTTTGTTGAGTACAAGAGATCGACCAGGAAAAGAAAAAAACAACATGGAAACCGAGGTGTTCCTGATGAGGTGCTCTTAGATATTGGTGGTATTTTTCGACTCATAGAATTGTTGGGCCAAGGGGTTCTTAAAGATGCCACATCACAAACTACAAATCATAGTGAAGAGAAAGTAGGGTCAGAGGCCAATTACAGTGTAGAGACTGGTAATTGGGTGGTGGTGTGTCCTTTTGTGGAGAGTGGGGTGTGTGACAAAGTTTGTAAAAATGTAATGTCACGGGGCCGCCGGCATAGCATGGAGACATGCTCCTGTTGAGCTCTGTGTCTCATAACGCGGCGGCCACCCCTTTACCCTGCTGATGTGGGCTACGCTACTCTGGAGGGGCGACTGAATCCCTGAAGATGGGGGCAGCCGGTGCTAAAGTGGCAGCCACCCCCAGCAACCCCAACACCAGCACTCCTGGGCCACACGTGGCAGCAAGTAAGTGGCAAGATGGCGCGGTCTGTCACTGATGCTGGGGTCTACCGACATGGCCTGTGACTGCAGTATCTGGCACTATAGACACCTTGTGAGCCCGGATCCCGAGGGCCAGAACGGAGCATTTGCAGTTGCTCCCTCGCTGGCATCCTGAGGCCTCACAGCTGACACAGTGACATCTCCAAGTTGACCTTGGAGCTGTCACTGTGTCAGCTGTACAGTACAGATGAGCTCCATAGTGGGCTTGCAGGTGAACAGCGTTGGAGGAGGCGGGTCCACGGCAGGGTCTGAGCTGGCATTGTGCTGCTGACTGGCCCATTCATAGTGGGCTGTGGCAGCAGAGCAGGCCCCCTGCTGGTGGATAGAAGCTGACAGATTACTGTGAGACCTGAGCCCTTGCCACCAGACAGAGATGGTAGCAAAGCCCATTAATCTGCCCACTCCAGGAATTTGTGTATGAAGAGGGTGGAGGCCTGGTGAATGAAAAGCAACAGTCCAATCTGAACATGGGAAATGCTTTTTTTTACTGTATTGACTAGCCCATGCTCACAGCACAAGTGTCCAACCCTAAATGTCGTTTTTCCTTTGTTGCAAAAGGAGGTTAGATGATAAAAGAAAGATGGCGTTCATTTAGAGTTTCAACACAAGTTTATAAGAATCTGAACAATGGCCAGTTACCATGATAGGCACACAAGGGGTGCATAATGCACAGGACTTCCTACAAATCAATGCCAAACAACATTCTGTAGATTTTTCTTAAGGGGTCCAAGTATGGGCATACATTATTGAGTGTGCAATGTGAATATTGCAGGAGCAACCCAGTAAGAGGGGAAAACCTACCAAAGACATCATCCAGCTAATAATGCCTACTTAAGCAGGGGTGCACTGAAGACCCGTATCCTGGTGGCTACAGAATCTGGGGTGCCCCAAAGCAGCACATCCTGGAGAAGGACAGCAGGCACTACCCCATGCTTAAGCAAGTGGTGGTGGGGGTATATATGCTCCACGGTTGAGGCGCTATGAGGTTCTGCTGTGCACTGAACCTAACCAGTAATAGAGGCATCACAGAGCCTCCCTGAGACAGCTTGAAACTGAGCCTAGGTTGGCGAAGAGGGGTTGTACTGGCGTTAAGCCGATTTACACTGCTCAGATACAATCTAGATGTTAGCCTGGGTAGGTCTAAAGGGTTTTGTGGAAGGATGGAATGGAGGCCATTATTTGACATTAGCTGACTTGTTCAGGGGACTTCCCCCTCTCATTTAAAGAGATGAAGACGAAATTCAGCTTGGACGAGAGGGAACGGTACCGATATGTCCAGGTTAGACATTGGATTACACGGAAGGGAATCCGAGAGACGGGTGGTAGAGCGCCCAACAGATTGAAGACATGGATGAAAGAAGGGATTGTAGGGAGAAGGGGGTTGTAGGGAGAAGGGATTTGCTCATATATAAGTTGCTGGAAGGGTTAACCCCGGGGGACAGGCTCTCATGCATGGAACAGTGGGACTGTGATGTGGGGGAGGGTATCCTGCCTGAGGCTTGGGAAGAGATATGGTGCAGAGCGCACAAGGTATCTAGGTGTGCTACAATAAAGGAAGCAGCATACAAACTATGCTTCCGATGGTATCTAACCCCACAGAGGCGCCATATAATGCACCAGCAATACTAGCCATGTGTTGGAGGAAATGTGGGAAGGTCCGGAACCTGATGCTCATGAGGTGGACCTGTCCAAAATCCCAGTTATATTGGAAAGAGATTCTGAGGCATAAAAGCGCATTACAGGGCTCAACTACCGAACGCTCCTCTGGTTGCCCTTTTGGGAGCAGCGGAAGAATGGTCTTGCAGCAAGTGGGTCGCAGGCTAATCTGCGTATGCATATGCTCATGGCGGCCAGAATGGTGGTGGCTCACCAGTGGAAAAACCCAGAGGGTCCGTGCGTGGTCTGTGGTGGGTTCAATTGTTGGGGGTATTATCTATGGAAAAGGTAGGTGCACTGTGTCTAGGATCCTATAAGATGTACCTGAAAGTGCAGTTTCCGTTCTACAAATTGGTGAAAGATTGAGAGCACCATTTCCGTAAGTCCTCTCTGTTAAGGAACATTTCAATATTATAAAGGCCATGGGGCATTGCTCGGGGTCCATTTGCTGTCTATAGGTGTACCTCACTCTAACCCCATGGCCCATCATGATAATCATTCATGCCACAGTGTTCTGTTATGTTCTGCTGTTTTTTTTTTAATTCAGCTGTTTTACTTTATTAGTTTTTGTCCCCTGCTATTCAAAACATAAAGCTCTAAGTTCCAGAATGACTGAGGTGCAGCAACATTGAGCACTCTTGTGCTACTGTTTGTAGGATGTATACTTGTACGCTTTTCTTTTACTATGGAGCTACAATAACAAAGATATTTTACAACAAAAAAATGTAATGTCACAGGCTAATTGTTATGTTAGTGAGAGAAATGGTAATAATACTGCACCTGGTCGCGGAGCCAGCAGGGAGGTGAGTTTGAGAAATGTTCAAAATATTGGGGGAATAGAATGAGATTTGCAATTACAAGTGGTTTCAGTCATGGATACACATCCACCATTAAACAGTTAGGGTGATGCACAGTGTGGTCCCTCTCAGAGTGATATCAACAGATGATTTAAAGATTGTAAGATGTGAGGAATCCCACAGCAAATATATGTTTCTGCTCAGAGTGGATTCTGGAATTGATATTACATTTTGAGGACAAATTATTTAAAAGAGGCTATAGTTGTGCAGTGGTGACGCTGCTAGGAGAAATATTTGGGGCAGATGCATTAAGGAAGACCAATCTAAGCAATAAGGGTGGGGGATGGAGCAGTCTCGGGATTGGACGAAATATGCTATGAAGGAGGCATTGAATGGAAATATCACAATGCATGGGAATGATAATTCGACATCGGCCCCGAAGTACAAGGGCACGACAAATGACCGAGTGTCAGTGTATCGACGGCTACTGGCAGTGGTTACCTAAGATATACATGCCCTGACAAGCCCATAATGCTGGGCTTGTGGAATACGAGGGAGTCATCGCACGTGCTTGATGAGGATGGCCTACTGGAACATGTGGACCACTACTCTGGCCCCAGCAATACAGGGCCCTAGAGGCCGCCCTAAGGGTGGTCTTAGATTATCGGTGAAGCACCCATGGTAAATTAATTAGGGAGACTATAGTTACAACTGAGACCATTATCACTGCAATAGTTTCCACAGGAGATATGGAGTGTCCAGATTGGCTCATTGTAAACATCCATGACTCTCCTAATGGTGGTTACCAAATGCATACTAGAGACATGGCAAACAAGTCTTTGTAGCAGGAGACTTTAATGCAAAGATATACATCACGTGGGATTGCTTTGGTGACAATAGAACATCATCCAGGGCCAGTGATAATTCTGTGAACCCGTGAAGGTGTCTCCTTTGCTGAAATATTGTATCTCCATGAACTTGAAATGTTGAGTAGTCATTGCGTTGGTGATAGACACAAAGCTTTTCCTTGTGTAAGTAGGAAGTGCGTAAGCACTATAGATTATGTATTCATAAACACAGCTGCCTTGGCTGTGGCTGTTTTACATAGAGAGGAGAGAGACCATTTACCATTGTGTGTATTGTTAAATATTGAGATCAAGGTCGCTGTGACTGAAATGAATATTGACATACATGTTGATGGTCTGAACCGCATTAGCTGGAATATGTATAGGCTTGACAAGGCCTTCCCTGTGGTGTTTGAAAATACTCTGATGAGCTTTATACTGAGTATGCAATTAAATTCTGATATTGATGACTCTACTCTGATTAGGAATTTTGAACAAATGATAATGGGGATTAATGATGGTATGCTGAGTTAAAGATCGTATAAATTCAGGGAAGAAAGATGTAATCAGGACACACAGAGAAATGGTAGTCATGATAGGAAAATAAAAGAGGTAAAAAAGCAGATGTGATATGCAATTAAATGTTTACTGAGTACCTCTGATGCTGATCCTGATTGTTGTGCCTTGAATGAGCACATTGAAATTTTAAAAACGAAGTTGAGAGAGTGGCTTCGGAAATGTACAAATGTGCAAGCAAGAGATAAATGGAAGCAGTTGACTTTGCATGCTATGCAGAATGTTTCGAGGTGTATGTGGACAATAATTAATGGTGCAAAAAAAGGGTGGTCTGGTTAATAGTTTGCAGGGCGATGAATGGATAACGTTTACCTGTGCTAAAATGGGAGGGAGTAATAGGCATGAGGTTGGAATGGTTGGCGCAGCAATGTTGGGATACGCAACGTGCAGCAATTAATAAGAAATTTAAAGAAATCACTGGTGGCCGGCTCTGATGGGACCTGGAATGTGTTAATTAAGCAGCATCCGTTTTTGTGGACAACGGTTTTGCATAGCTTATTTGATTGCATAGGTATGACAAACACTGTTCCCGCCTCCTGGTAGGAAAGTACAATCTTGCCAGTGTACAAAAAGGGCTGTTGGAATGACCCTGGTAATTATCCCCTGCTGGCGAAGTTAGACGTTCCAGCTAAATTATTCGCCAGAGTCTTGTTGGATGAATTGAGTAACTGGATTGAAGCTAACAATGTTTGGCCTTGTAATCAAACAGGCTTCGGGAGATATTCTTGTACATTCCATAATCTGATTACCCTAGTGTCATTAGCAGGGCATTCTTGGCACAAACGGAAGCTGCTGGCCTATTGCGTGTTTATAGACTTCAGTCCGGCCTTCGACGCTGTTATCAGAAATCAATTATGGCTGAAATTGGTGTCGTGGGATATACCAACTGGTCTGGATGGTTGGGGTATGGTTACTGACTGTATAGCTACAGATAGAGGCGTTAAACGGGGTTGTATTCTGCCCTCAACCCTTTTTAACTTGTATTTGGCAGATATATAGGAAGTGGTACATACCAAAGAAGCATGCAGAGTTAAACATCCTGTGAGGATAGCTCAGCGGCAACGTGCGTTCCTTGGAAACAAGACAACACGAAGCAACACAGGTTCGATCCCTGCGCTTAGAATCCTCTGGGTGCTTAAGAGCAGTTATAAATACGCAACTAAGACAGAAAGCAAAACAATTATGCAACTCCTGTAACAGCGCCTCGATGCCCGTGGGCTGTGTGTGTGCTTTAAAAAAATATAAATAAAAAGATGGTGATCTAAAGGTAGGGTGGTTAGGTTATGCAGACAGCTTTCTGCTTTTGGATTACACCCCTTGTGGTTTGCAATTCTAATCAGAGGCACTGGGCCAGCTTGCCTTGGAAAATGGCTTACGTGTCAACATTGCCGGTAACTGTATAAGGAAATATGTGTGGAGGCTAAATAAGCGTCAACTTGAGCAAGTGCTGGTTTACAAATATTTGGATGTGCTCGTTGATATTGAATTGGGGAAACATTGGGTCTATGTAAAAAGTATGTCCATGCTCATGCCCTAAGTATGTTTATTGGCAAACACGGTGGCTTTTCTTTTAAAACCATCATTTATATGTAGAAGGCTAACATAATGACAAGTATGTTGTATGGGTCTGGAGTGTGGGTCTGGAGTGTGGGCTGTTAACTACTCAAAACCTTTGTAAGTGAAGGAAGGAAACCTTTTGACATGTTTATTTAGACTTCCTCAGTCCCTATATTTAGGTTTTATTCGACTGGAATTCGATCTGGTGGTGCTGCCTATATTTGTGACATATAATAGGATAATCAGGTTGTTTGACATAAAAGCTGTTGCATCTGGATTAGCAACTGTGATGGGAGCTGAAAGATTTGGTGTGCAGGAGCATTTGTTCTTCCAGTGACCCTTCTGTATTCAGTAATTACAAGTGGTAACCTACCCTCTGGAAAATTCTGTGTTTATCCCCCGCCTCTCTTCCACTCCTTCCCTCTCACACATACCTGCAAAAATTCACTGGCGTTCGGCCTTATTACATGCATACTAAGTAAGCTCATATCAGCCAATTAGACAGTATAACACTCAATCGCTGGCTAACGTTCCTCTGAAAATCTCTGTAGTTCTTCACTAATGTTTGGGAAACCTTTGATAGTTTTCTGAGATTCCCATAGCCCCTGGTGAATCCACAGTAATTAACTATTTCCATCATCAGGGTTCAGTGGTAGTTGTTTTAGAGGGGTTTCAATTACTGGTATCTCTCTTATAATTTGTGTCTCCATTAGTGACATATAGATGGATGAATGCACTTACCCTTGCACCTGCCACCTGCTGGCTGCACTTCTTGTTATTGTCTTGATCCCATGAACAACGCTGCCTCCTCCACTTTCCCCTGGCACTTTTCGCCTCCCCTTCACTTGAGCGATCTCAATGTCCTAGTAAGATCGTTGTCTCTGTCCTCCCTTTGTTTTGTAGTCCTGTCCTCCCTTTGTTCCCCAGTCCTTGCCTCACCACGCCTTGAAACCCTTGTGTATAGGCGTGTTAAGAATGCCATATCATATCATGGGAGATTTGTCAGGAATCTGGGTAAACGTAGAGTGTGCCACCACCCTAGGCACCTTGTTTGTCAGTTAAGATGGGGGTCTGCTGGCAGATATCTGAGCGGACTATACTCCTGGGTACTGAGAGTGGGGTCAGATGATCAGCGGTTTGGGGTGGAGTCTAAACAATTTGCTGGGTAGCAGCAGTGCGTTGTGGTGCTGTTTTGTTTGGGAGATAGGGCAGTGGATGGAGAAATCTGTTGCAAAATGAATCGGACATAAGTAAAGAAATTGATTATAGCCTCTGCATATGTTTTACTGATTGAAGATAGAGCAGAGCAGGTCCTGGCACTGAGTCATTTACCCTTTGATCTCAGTTTTTGTATTCAACGTTTTAGTTTGTCATTTTGTGGGATGTCCTAACCCACTGGTCCAAGCTCTGCAGCATCACTGTGCATTGCTGGCAGTAGAAACCTCAGAAATTGCCGCTGGAAAGCATGCTGCTCGCTAGAAATCACCAGAAAGTGTGCAGTGAAAATCTGAAAAATAGGCCACCATCTACTTTGCGTATGTCAGTGGTAACACATGAGACCACTGCCAAAACCCATAATTTGGCTGCCTACAGAGCAAAATCATTGCAAAAGAAACAGGGCTGTTTGAAAAATCAGTTTTTATTTGGTGTCAAATTTGCAAAAATCATGGCTCAAAAACCACCCAAAAAAATCCAACCTTCTTGTTGGGTGGTCAACATCATTCCACTTCAAGAATCTACATGAATATAAGGTTCAAAATTTGAGTGATATTATAAGATAAGACAGTTTTTAGACATTGGGTTTCAGAGTTAAAAGTTTCCCACACTGTGCTTCAAACAAATTCCACACCTCTCCCTGAACAAAGGAAACTTCCCCCTGCCATTGGCTAAGAGATTGGCAGGCTGTTGTTAAAAGGAACTAGGAGCGGCACCCTGACCTGTTGCTCTGATTGAAAATAATGGAGCCCTTGAGCTGAATAGAAATGCTATTGTGGGTGTGACTGACAACAAACTGCTCTGCCAGGAAGATAAAAATGGTTATAACAAATTGCACTGAACTGACAAAAATGTGAAACTTTGAGATTGTTAAAATGAAAAATTCGCTCACAGTTTAAGACTGAGCTGGAATCCGTGCAATGTTCTGAGACTAAACCCCAGAATGTATTCACATTGTAGCTACTGTGTTGATGCTAGGAACCTGAAAAATTACAGAAATGTGCCCAGATTGGTGCAGAACTAATATTGAGAAACCCACCAAAAGGACAAAAAAGTTGTCATTTCTGAACCAAAGCTCTTAGGAAGATGAGAGTTGAACAGAAACGTACCTTGGGCAATCTGTCATGTAATTTATGTAGTATTAACAAGTTGTGTATATTGTAAATATGTGTTTTATGAAATATAGGATATACTGTACAGGGACAAAGGGGAGGGTTTTCCCTTAAGCCATAAACATGACACAGGATGACACACTGCTCCTTTCTCCAATCAGGACACAGGGAATCCTCTGACCTATCAGATTCTTAGAGGGTTGGGCATAGAGAATCAGCCTTCCCATCCACTTTGGAAATACATAAATAAGGACTACTGAGGACAGGCAGAACACATACACTTTCCACACCTCAACTGATTTCTTGGCGAAGCACCCTGCGGGGAGATCCAGGCTCCAGGAAGATCCAGACATAGATCCAGAAACCAGACTCCAGAACCAAGCTCTAGAACCAAACTCTAGAACCTTGAAGCATAGAGCGCTAACCCACAAGCTGAACCTTTTTCAGAGGCCTGCAGAATCTTTTGCATCCTGATTCTAACCCCTAAATTTCCACGGGCATAACCAAACCATTCAACAGCCTGGCTGAGCTATTTTGCTATTCTAGCTAAGATCCCTGTGCTAGAACCCAGATCCAGGCCCAGAGAGTGGAGCTGTATCCAGAACCCATCAGATCCAGACCAGAGTGCCGTGCAGAGAGCATAACCCAGTGCCTGATCCTGCCCAGTGGCAAGAGAATCCCAGCTAAACCCTTGACCAGATCTTTGACCGGGCCCACTCCATTCCAAAGCCATAGGAGTGAGTATCTAGTCTAGAACTGTCCATAGTCATCTCTTAATTTAAATTAACCTAATCCAACCACTCTACCTTATCCATAACTGCATTATTGAATCTCTTTTGTCTATCCTAACTTCTTCTCTCCTCCACATAATCCTTGATAATTGTATCATCAATCATCTATGCGCTGATATTTTTCTGAAGAGGGACAAGTGTTTTGACGGACAGAAGTCAGAGCGGATGCGCCCCTATTCTGGTGGCTGCCCGTTGAGTGTCTTGCTCCTTCATAGCGCCTTAGTATAAGTCCATATTGATTCCGAATCTTTAAAGCGCAATCTGTCATTTTGAAATCTTGATTCTGTTTCTGAAAAATATACCTTCACAAAAACCTCTGTAACTTTGGAACCGCACGTCCTAGAACCAAAATTTAAATGTCATTTTGAAGTTAAGATCCTCAAAATGACATTCCAATTCCTTATAGTTTTTCTGCAATCGCGTTTCCCGCACGCGGAAAAGTTGCCGCGAATTGCAATTTGACTCAATTTCACCACATGTCAAAATAGCTGTTTCTTGTTTTCAACTGCCGAAATTCGTTTTCAATCTGATAAGCATTCATAAATCATTACTAGTGTTGTGGTGACCTGAACCAATCCAAAGTAACTCTCACTAATCCTGAATCTCCTTTAGTGAATTAAAATCATTTTTAGCATTTTTCCCATTCATTGCAAATCACATTCACAAGAATTTTGACCTGTTTTAAAATCATTCCTGTGTCTCTCTAAGCTTGCTGGGGGAACTGGGATTGAACTGCATTATTGATTGTATTCCTGAAACCTGTGTGCCCTCATTTCCATCTCTCCATATTGCATAATAGGGGGGGAAGTGAGTAGTCACAGGGGAAAAAGTGATTATATTGTCTTTTGATTGAAATCATATCCAGTTTATTTCTGTGTTGCATTTTTTCCTATTATTGTATTTCCTTGAACCCATACATAGTATTCTCTGCTACCTTATCCTTCCTATTCCTACTCCTAAGTGATTAAAGAGATTGTTGATATTGTAATATCACCCATTGCTGTTCACCGTTCATATTCATAAGTGTGTTATTCAGATATTATTCTATTCATAAAAGTGTGATATATATACTGTTCAATTATTCAAATAAACCTTTTCATTTTCAAAACAAACCTACTTCTTGGCTCAGTGAGGTTGGGGAGATCCAAAGAGAAGGGCGTTATATAAGGGTTCATCATCCAGATTTAAAGAAAGTTTGACATAAAAATATATAAATAAGAGCTTCCAATGGGCATCCCATACTAGGCATTGACTTAGTTGGAGTGCTGGATTGAAGTCACTTACAATTTGCATTTTAGGCATTGTGTGTCATTGATGTATTGTCATACCTAATCAGAATAAGTAGCCCATTGTTTTGGGGAAATTGCACGTTTATTTGATTTTAGCCCTCTCGTGAAATATGGGATATTTTCCATGTGGAAAGCAGGATTTGACTATACTGTTTTCCTCATTTAGGCATGCCCTCCCTGCAAATATCTACATGTTCTTAAGTTGTACTGAGCATACATGTGGTATGCTGGGGTACTCATATGTCTTGTGGCACTACTTTGGCAGACCTGTTCCAATTTCTCTGGCTGGCCTTGCTAACCCTAGCACTAGATGCAACAAACTGAAACTAACTTAAAAGAGCAACTTCTTTGGCTACTCTGCTAACACACATGCACAATGGTAAACTCAAATGTTTCGCTTCCATAACTTGGGAAGACTTAGGGTATTAAAAGGAAAAACTCTTCTAAGTGACTAGGAGAGAAAACCATTCACTCATGAAATCTCTGCAGGCAAGGAAGTGACAGAAGAAAGCTGTTGGGGCACTGTCCCCTTGCTTTCAATACCGGCTGCCAGGATAGGTCATCTATGTAACTGTGTACCCGGATCTCAGAAGAGCAAAATCTCCTGGCTCAGAGGTCACCTTTACGTTATTGGGCACCTTCTACACATTTATTGACTGACTGACATAGGTCGCAAAACATACTTATTGATAACAATTTGTCTAACTGACTGCATGCATCTGATGACTCTGAATGTTCCTAACAGTGTAGTGTTGTGTATTTCAGTACTTTGCACATGCACCATTTTCTGTTCCTGACCTGACATGACCCTCACAGAATAAAGATTGCAAATTACTGATTGAAAACCCAACGCAAGACCTGTTATAGGTGACTGGCATATAAGTCAATGTTTGGAGGAAAACAATTTTTCCAAGCAAGTTAAGAACTCATGCGAGATTCTATGTGAGACTGTTGTATAGCTACGATTACAAAGTGTGACACAAGAACTGTCCAGGCCAGGACTGAAAGACCTTAACTGGAATGGGAATTACAGCAATGACAATGCCAGAGCGGAATAGGGCGTTACCTTATGTCTTATTTTCTTGTGTACTTTATGATCATGGCCATATCTACAGGCTGATTGACAGAATGCATCTATCCCTTCATGTTGCTTGGTGGATTGCTCCACAAAGTGGTGTGCTTGATCGGCTGCAAAACAACGAGTCAGTAGTTTCTGCTACGTTTGTACTATTGTAGTTATTGTACATAGATGATGGATCACAGTTTATAGGAGGAAATTATTATAAGAGCAAATTGTTATAAAAAGTATGCAAAGGTAATAATTAGGTGAAATTAGAAAAGAAAAATGGGGAGACAGACTGGTAGACAAAGGGGGAAGGTGAGTATAATATGATATATGATCAGATTGTTATTGCAAAAGTAATAATGAAATATAACAGGCTTATGATTGAGATTAATAAAAGATTTATGTAGGGTTAAATGTAAGTATGTAGGTTCAAGTTCCATGTGCAGTTACATTGAAACAGTTGAGATAACGAATAAAGAAAAACCATTTAGCATTGTATTTAGGGATTGAATTCAAATTGCTAGCCATACATAATTCCATTCTATGAATGTGACGGATAGGGTTCCACCATCCTCTGGTAGAGAGAGATCGGACGTCTTTCCAGTTAGCTGTGATACATTTCAAAGCTATGCTAATGAATAAATGATAACGTTTGGCTGAGTCAGGGGAGATGTTTTTTGTTATGGCCAAACTTCCTAAAAAGACATTTAAAAAGGATAACGGAATATTAACAGAAAAAATAAGCTTGATGAACTTCCAAATAGCTTGCCAAATCCTGCAAGTAAATGGACATTCAAAAACATATGCGTATATGAAGCAGGAGTCAAACCACATGAACAGCATTTGTCATCATAATTAGGTTTCGCCTTTGCTAAATTAACATGAGTAATAAATGTTCTATGAATAAAGAAAAAAATAACGTTGTGTTATATTTGCTGAAACAGATATATTTTTTTTTTTTTTTTTTTTATTTGATTCAACTGTTTTCACAGTTTTTACAAAAAGATGTAATTTTGATTTTAGAGATCAGACGGAACCAAATATGATCATCAAACGTACATCCTAAGTCATATTACCATTTAAGACAAATAGAGCATGTTTAGTTTTAATTCAATATCAAGGTGTTTATTGTTGCATGTAATTCATGAGGTGTCTGTATTAATTGACAACCAATAAGAGTAACTAA
Source organism: Ambystoma mexicanum (assembly GCF_040938575.1). Taxonomy (NCBI): domain Eukaryota; kingdom Metazoa; phylum Chordata; class Amphibia; order Caudata; family Ambystomatidae; genus Ambystoma; species Ambystoma mexicanum. The sequence continues at coordinate 942,093,298 of NC_090937.1, forward strand.
AACAAAATATGGTTCTCAATTAAAGAGTATCTATATATTTATTTATTCATTGAGTATTTATAATGTGCCTATACACAATTCAAAGCTTAAAAAGACAAGGGGGGGCAGGGATGACAAAAAACAAAAAGCAGTCCTACTAGGCCTTGTGACATTCAGATCATGCAAGTGCAGTAAAAAAAAGTTTGGGGGAGGCGAGAGGGGAGAAGTGATGGTCAGGGCGGAAGAACCCATTGGTAATCGTGTGCCAGGGGAAGCCAGGTGGACAGAGCCAGGGGAATGCAGAGAGTGCAGGTGAAGCGGGTCATTGTGATAAGTGCAATGTGAAGGGCTGGAAGGGCTCAAGGGGTGCAGGCCCAGCCAGGCTAGTGCAGGAGGAGGGGCTTGGAAGGGCAAGTGCAGGGTGGAGGGTAGAGGTTTCAGGGGGGCCAAGTGCAGGGGTAGACTGGTCGAAGAGGGCCTGATGCCCTGTAAGAATCTGAACGAACCAGGCAGCCAGTCAAGAAGCAGAGGAGGACATTAGCATGGGAGGGGGAGAGGGAAGGAGGAAGAAAAAAGGAGGGTCTTTAGAGCTTCCGGGAACTTAAGGAGATCCAGCTCAAGTTTGAGAGGGGCAGGGAGGCCATTCCATAGGAAAGCACCTGTAGAGGAGAGAGATTTACCCCGACTCTCTCTGATCTGCAGAGAGCTGGAGCTGGAAGACGGATGGGCTCTAGTAGAGAGGTATTTTGGGAGAGAGAGTTGGATGTAGCGGGGTCCCACCAGAAAGCCTTGTGGATGATGCATAGGGTCTTGAACCTCATCCTCACAGCAACCAGGAGCCAGTGGGGAGAATTTAGGACTGGAGAGAGGCGGTCCCTGTGGTTGAGGCCAAAGATAAGTCTTGCGGTCCTATTTTGGATTAGTTGAAGGGGGCGAAGGGAGGAGTTAGGCAAATTGCAGAAGATACTGTTGCAGTAGTCCAGCCTGGAGAGGACCAGCACTTTAGAGACATTGGGGGTCATTACAAGTTTGGAGGTAGCCATGGTGCTAATAGCGCCATGGCTGCCTCCAAACCCGGGTCCAGTCTGGTTGAATGGGGACTTACCGGGACATTCCGACTTGTGCGGACCCGGTAAGTCCCCATTCAAACAAGCATTCCCCTTTCCCATTTGAGCCCCCATAGGGCCCAATGGGAATGTGGAAGGCGCTAATTACAGGCCCGCAAATAGCGGGCCCCTTATTAGCGCCCTGGTCCCTTAGCGGGACCCGCAAAGGACATGTGGCCAGACCACACGTCCTTTGCGGGTCCCGCTAAGGGAACTCGAAATTGGGCGGTAAGGGTTTACCGACACCGGGTTCCTTACCGGTGACAGTTAACCCTTACCGCCCAACTCAGAATGAGGCCCATTGTGTCTCATTACAAGTATGCCAGTCCGGAAATAGCGGTGCTGGTTGCTCCATACAGGCACCTTTTTCCAGACCGCTAATGACTTACCATACCCGGCAACACCTGAACAGAATCTGTGGCAAAATGCATCAGCCATGCCGGAGACACCGGCATGACGTTTTTAGGTGCCCATTCTGAGCACCACATACACAGAAACACTGGCATGAATGTGCCGGTAGCACAGTGATTTCTGGACCGGAAACACTGTCATCACCGAGCAGGCGTTAACTAGAGTCAGGTGTGCAGAAACAGGCCACAGGTAACCCAAATCAGCCCAGTTGGCCACTATAAGTACTGCAAAAGCACAAAAGGACCACTCCCACATCCCACCCCCCTTGCAACACTTCCATGCCTGAAGCAGCAGTAGCAGTAACGGAGCTGGAGGCCCTGAATGCAGGGATACAACTTGAAGAGGAAGGAGGCAGAGGATGCGGCGGAGGCGCTGGAGGAGAAGGAGGACTATCATGGCCATGCAAAACAACAATGGCCAGCAGGTTGCAGCCCACAGGCAGCCACCCATACCATGCATAAGGGCCACACCCTTCAGCCTGAGCCAAACCCAGATACACACCCTGTACCATCTGTACCACACCCTAACAGGGACACCATCACATCATCACATCCATAGTGGACCTGATCCATGATCACCTTGTCAGCCTCTTACATTTCCGTACTGCCATCCCTCCCTTGCTCAACTAAGTGTCTGTGCCAGACTTCCTTGCCACCGGCACCTACCAGCACACTGTGGGTGAACTGCAGGGGCTATCGCAACCCTGTTTTTTGTACATCCTCTTTCAGGATATTCATGCACTCCTGCATCACGTGTCAGATCACATAGGGATACCCAGACAGCTTACCAGGTCAATGACACAAAAATAGCATTCCATGCCCAATGTGATTGGTGCATTGGACTGCACACATGTGGAGCTGGTGGCAAGGCAGTGTACAGGAACCAAAAACTATACCACTCACTCAATGTGCAGATAGTTTGTGATGCACTCCACCTCATCACCCATTGCTGTGCCAGATTCCTGGGTTAAACCCACAATTCCATGGTGCTGAGGAACTCCATACTGCCAGATTACATGGCACGTCACAGCAGAGAGCGTACCTGACTGTTGGGTGAGTGTAATTGCCAAAGCATGTGCACTGTTGAATTGGGGAGGGGCACACCTATCTACAGTGCATGTGTGCAATGCAATGTCCAACACACAAATAGCATGCCTGATTTGAGCTGGCTGGGACAAGGGGGTAACATGTTGCCTTTATGTGTAATGGTGTCAATTTGTGGGTGTAGATGGGGCTTAGAATTGCTGTGACTTTGCGCCAGGGGAAGCATGGCGGACACACATGCAGTATGCTGTGGCAGGGTGATGTGTGTCTGTGTGGGAGCAGATGCATGTTCAGTTTGCAGTACAGGGTGCCTGTGCTGTGTTCTACTTGTATTGGTGGTTTGCATCCTGTTTTGGTGGCCAGGGCGAATGTCATTTTATGCACCTGGATTGTTGCTTTCTTGGGAGGCGTGGCAAGCAAGGTTTTTTTTGGTGTTATGGACAATGCAATTGCCATTCATGTCATATGTTGATACAGTAGTGTGTGCAGGGTGGACAGGGAGGTCGACATTACATTGGGGTTACGTGTACTCACTGGTCTGTTCAAGTGTCCCAGCTCTGGCCTCCACAGCACCGACCTCTTCAATGGACTCTTGGCACGGCACATCTCCTGCCAGGGCATCAGGCATATGGGGGATGCACTCCCACCACCTTGGCCATGCCCTGTCTCCGCTGGGTCGAGAGGAGGTTGTGTACCCTCAATCGCAGGTCGTCCCACAGCTTGTGGCAGTCTTGCACTGTGTTGGAGATTGTGCCAACTACCAACGCCTTCTGGGCCACCTCCTCCCAGATTCTCTTGTTGCGCAGCTGGGCCTCCCTGTGCTGGGCATTGGTTAAGAGCTCTGCAGCATGCTGGACAATGGTGTCTGCTAGCATGTTCAGCTCGGGCTCAGAGAAGTGTGGCTTCCACTTTCAGGTCTCACAGACTCTAGATGTGAAGCTCACAGTGGAGTTTGTCCAGGAGGGGTAGATGTCACCTCAGCTTTGACTATTGCAATTGATTGTGTTTTTTCTATGGCCACAGGCCGATTTCCTGTTCCGGCGATCACTTTTTTTCCAGTCACGGTAATTGTGGGCCTGCTCTTTACGGTGCCAGTAGGTCCTTGACTGTGTTGCTGGATTTGGAGGCACCAGCACCAAATATGACAGTGTTGACAGTTTTGGGGGGTTTTGATGGTGTTTCCATGATGCCGGTACTGCCATTTCCAGCATGCCAGAATGCACATGCACGACAACATGCAATCACAGGTTGCCAGAAACTGTGGCACTGGCATGCCGGAAACTGGGATTACTTACCGGCATACATGTAATGAGGTCCATTGAGTTTCTGGGGGAAGGTGAGGAAAGGGAGAATGCCTCTGAGGAGGTGCAGCTGAAAGTGTGACTTCTTAGAGACATCAGAGATGTGAGGAGAGAAGGAGAGAGAGGAGTTGAAGATGACACCAAGGTTTTTTGCCTCACAGAATGGTGAGGGGAGGGGACCCATGGAGGGCAGCCAGAGTGTAGGATGGAAGGAGAGAGCAGGAGTCTCATTGAGATATAATATAACATTTAGATATATCACTTGTGCAATATTCATTTGTTGATTGAATTATTTATTTAAGTAACCAGAACATCATGATATTCGATGTTAAAAATGTACATCAAAATAAATGTATTCATAAATAATGTATGTTGTAGATACCAGTGTCACAATATCACTGCAGAAGTGTAGAGGACTCGACATGCTTTTGATGTGCCTTGGATTAAAGAACTGTTTGATGACAACACTGCAAGCATCTTTTAATTCAGTGATTATGTACGTGTGTTTATTATGTATATAATGATGACTAATGAACCGGTCGGTGGTTTCATGTGAAAAGGGACCCCGCTTTTCCTGTCATTCTTCACTTTAAAGTCAATGGCAACAGATTTGTGGCTGCATCTCAGATTAACAGTGGCGTGGTGACGTACTTTGTTTTCTTTAATACAGCCTCCACATCCGCCAGCCCCCCCATCTTGTCTGTGGGACTAATTATCCTACTAATCAGGTGAACCCCCTCTGGATGGGTGTCTCTTTGCACATGTATGATTTCGGTTGTATGCCAGGTTCATGCAGCAACCTAATGTTCATGTGACCGAGTGAGTCGTATCGTTGTTGTGGCCCTCCGCTCCCGGGTCACTGGAGTAGGCCAAAGCTGATGTTGGGATCACCCTACAGGACTCCTCAAGCTGCTTCCAAGCAACTCCCAGACAGCAGGGAGCACGCTGCTCACTCCGGATCACCGGAGCGGACCTTGACGGATGGGGGCACCCAGCTAACACCCGCCTCGGCTCTGGGGGCACCGAGGCCGAGGCTGGTGGACAGGCCATGCTCACATGGTGGAACAGCTACAGGGGGACGTGTTGCCCGGAGGGAACACCGTCTAAATGCCAAGCCATGTGGCTAGGCCCTCGGCTGCTGCGCTGCACCAGCAGGGTGCACATAACAAGACGCAGGAGTCAGCAGTAGGATTGACTTACAAGCCGGAAGCGGCTCATCCTTTGTATTAGTTTTTTCACATGTTTACTACCATGTGACCATCATGCAGATCCTGGGAGCTACTCCTTTTTCATAATGAGAAAACAAAATACAAAGTCACAACACACTGCACACAATAATACTAGGTCTGCACATACCACTAATCTTCACGCACTTAGGGGCCCAGGTTACTCACAGGTTAGTTACTGGTGACACATTGGAAAAGCCCCCCCTTGCGAACACACCCTTTATTAACCTGGGTGGGAGGACCTGCCCCACTGACACTACACCCCCGTTCATTCCCGGCACCCCTCCCTACAAAACCCACCAACATAGATAAACATCTTAACGCAATCTTCTGGCTCTGCCAGTTTAGGTATGAGGGCTGCCCGCCTTGATGTGTACGATCGCAGGGTCCGCAAGGTACCAGTCCGACCTCCCCGGAGATGTTTTCAGAACAGTTCAGAATTCAAGGGCTGATAAAGCTGCACCTGGGGCATGAGGGGCCACATCGGCGTAGTCCTTAGTTGGTGGGTTTGATACCCTGGAAGGCTGCTGGCGTTCCCATGATGGACCAGCTCAAAGTTCAGGTTGGGCAACGCCGCACTTGGGGATGCCCAGATGCCACCTCGGTCTAGTCTCTGGATGGCTGCAATAATACTATGGCAGCCCGATTGCAAGGTGTTGGTTTTAGACACCGGGCCACTCATAGACTCCCCCTTCCACACTGGGCTGATGCCGGACACCCGTGCAAGCACCAGGCACACACGCACTTGCAAGAGCTGCCCCCTCATGACGTTTACTTGACGTCTCCCAACTGTGTCAACTGTGTCCACTGCCGGTGTACACCTGGCTTGGCCTAAAGAGTCATGTGTCACTAAGGGCGCACAAGCACTCCTTATGGAGCCGCTACCCTTCCAGGCTCATACTGGTGGAATTGGGAACCTCTGCGAGGGACAAATCGATGAGCTCTTTGGGCATCCTCACACTGAAGGGTCACCTCGGTCAGGATCTGGGGAGTGCTGGTCACCTGGCACTCCCGCTTCTCGCTGTCGGAACCACAGGATACCACGGTTTCCATTATCGGGGTACCCCCGGCTTGCCTACTCATCTGTTATTTTGGATGCTTCCCCATCTCCAGCTAACCCCCTGGGCGGCCTGGGGACCATAGCTCCTTTGAGTGACCACTGCGTACTCCGCAGCCAGCCTGAGCTGATCTGCTGTACCGCTGCCAGCACAGGTTGTCCTTCTGGAGCCTTGGAGGGGGCTACCCTTGTGCCCCCACTTGACGAGAGGAGCGCCTCCTCATGGTGGAAGGTGGAGGAAGTGCTGCAGGGTTTTATCTATCCCTCCCCCTTTCTTTATGTGATGGGGTGTGTGCCTGCAGCGCTCCTGTGTGGCTTATGAACTGTGGCTCCCTTCAGGGACCGTGGCCTGATTTTGCAGCCATTTCCTCACTGCGGGCCTCAGTGATTCAGTCTTCCTCTGTATATTTTTTCCTTTCTTTTCACCCTTGCAGGCCCGGGTTGTGCGTGGGCCCCGCCCACCTTGTTGGGGCCAAGACGCTTGTTTATATTTCTTTTGTTTTTCTGCACCGCCACAGCCCTTTTGTTACTGCGGCCAAAATGCTTTTCACGGGCCCAGTGATCACAGGCCACGCTCCATCCTTTGTTCTTTGGGGTCTGCCACAGGCCTCTGTTCCATTTTACATTTTCGTTTTCTTTTACCCATCCCTGGCAGGCTCTGGTCTTGATAGGGCACCCACCTTCTTGCCAGGGCTGCCACAGGCATCGACATCTTTTTGTGTTTTTTCTTTTTTTTTCTCCAGGTGGCTGATGAACGGGCCACCGAAAACACACTCACACTGCCTCCCCCACCCCACTCCCGATGCTTCTTTTGTCACTGGAGCAGGCATGGGAGAGCCGGCCGTGCCTTGTCAGCCGCTGCGGAGCCCGAAAAGCCAAGCCCCTCCTCCGCGGCCTCTTCCTTGATGCGGCCAACACCAGAAGTGATTGGGGCCGCTCCAGCTGTTCGGCGGTCACCCACACCACTTCTTTGTTGCGGTTGACGCCGCTTGTGATAGGGGGGCCACCTTAGCTGTTTGGGGGTCCCCTTTTGAAACTTCTGGCAGCCTCATTGTTCCTTTTTCCTTCTTCCTGCGGCCACTGCCACGTTCCATCCCGCGGGCACCAGGCAGCCTGCACTAACAGCAAGAACGGACCCTGTGACACCCGCAGCGCAGCTAACACCACCCCAGGACCACAAAGACGGGCCTCCAGCACCCACACACACACAGCGTTCAGGCAGCCTTGTCGCCATTGTTGTGGCCCGCCGCCGCCCCCAGGTCACCGGAGTGGGCCACAGCTGATGTCGGGATCACCCAACAGGACTCCTCAAGCTGCTTCCATGCAGCTACCAGACATCAGGCTGCACACTGGTCACTCCGGATCACCGGAGCGGGCCATGACGGCTGGGGCCAGCTAACACCCGCCAGCTAACACACGGACCAGCTAACACCTGCCTCCACTCTGGGGGCACCCAGGACGAGGCTGGCGGACAGGCCATGCTCACATGGCAGAACAGCTACAGGGGGCCAGTGTTGCCTGGCAGGGGCACCATCCAAAAGTCGGGCCACGTGCCCTCTGCATGCTGCGCTGCAACATCAGGGTGCACATAACAAGACGCAGGAGTCAGCAGTAGGATCGACTGACGAGCCGGAAGCGGCTCATTCTTTTTATTAGTTTGTTCACATGGTTACCATCATGTGACCATCATGCAGATCCTGGGAGCTACCATTCTCCCCAGAAGGGGTGACATGCAACACTTGTGATTTATGAACGTGTTCATCTGACAAAGGTAAGCCTGATGCAACACTATCTGTATTTTATTTAGAAATTCGAAAACAAGAGCTGTCTTGAAAAATAATGAACAATTACTGTTCCATAACATTTCGTTTTTGGTTTTAGGAAATTTTGGTGGTGCAAAACACCACCCTATGTGCCAAAACTATTGCTACACAGAAAGAGAAAAAACGTGTGTGGAGAAGCAGAATATCTCGTTGGCATGACAACTCACAATGTTCACCGTATGAATTGGTAAAGTCACCAATCGTTAATTTCTGTCACCCTGCACCATATAAACCAGTGAGTTTTTTTTAATGCAATTTGGTCCAATTAGGAGATCTCTAACATGCAGCAAAGCTTTTCATTTCCTGGTCGTACATTTATTTCACTTTCTTCATTGCTTCTTGCAGAGACATAGCATGCTGTGCTGTTGGTCCTCCTCTCATCCAGAAAGTGCATATAGGCCGCCCGTGCACCTTAATGTTCTCCTTACCTCGCCTCACCCCTCTTCCAAAGTATGCCTTTATATTTCCCCAAATTATGATTACGATTCAAACATGGACGGCCTCTTGAGTTGCACTCACACAAGAGCTTGTTTACATTCGTCCTCTTTCCTTCCCCTTCAGAGATGGGAGTGGAGCAGTGAGGCTCTGGCTGTCCCCCTCCCATCCTGCCCCCCACCCACATGGGAGAGTAGCATGGCCAGAGCTGAGCAAGTGCAGCGTGTACAGCTGCACTTGACCCCATGGGCCAGGCTCATGTGGGAATGGGGGCGCTCGTCCTGCACGAGTCATGAATGGCAGTGGTTTGGCTAATTGAGGTGGAATGTGCAAGGACAACATTGGAGCCTGAGTGCAAATGAGGAATCTGATGAGGTTGTGACCTGATGTACAAAGATGCCGGAGCCAAATCGTAATAAATCTGCCAGAAAGCTCAAGGCGTATTGGGCTTCTCTGTCAGTCTGCACACAGAGGTAAGGGGACAGAACTTCACAGCTATGTGGACGTGAGAGGAGAGGGAACCACTGGGAAATAGGTGCCATGTTTGGCAGAAGGGTGTCAATGACACCTCTGTGTAATCGAGGCACACATCTTTAAATATAAAAGTGTGGGGATCATTAACATATGCAACAAGAAGTGACTTCACAGAGGGTGAACGTTTCTTCATGTAAAGCATTCGCATTTCATTGAAGAAAGTGCACTGGACAAATGAGCATTTCTGTTTTTATAAAATTAATCCCCCAACACCTGAAAAATACCACGAGAGATACATTTCCTATAACTTTACTTATGAATGCATGATGTGCAACTTTTAAACCTAGAAAGATCTGTCCTTATGGAAATATTTCATGTTGTACAAAATACCAAGATGTGATATTTAACAGGGGTTTTTCTTATACTGCAAATGGTCTGCTGGGTGTTGTTGGGGGTATAACGGCCTGCTAACATCCTGTACGAAAGGACACGGATACGTGCCTATGGCTCAACTTCTTTATTCAAACTGCCTCCCTTCCCCTTTCTGACCCTTCCTCTTCCTTTCACGTGACATGCCCTTAAATGGCCTGTTTACACGTGTGCAGTTACCGCACAACACATTCCCCACACATATCTCCATACGTCCATCTCATATCTCCTCAATGAGTCTGCTGGGTCTTGTGATGTTTTTTCTCAGACAGTATTCTCCCTCGGGCTCTGTTTCCGGGGGCCTTGACTCGCCTTGTGGTGCATCTCCTTCTCCACCTCCTGCCGCTTCCTGTGTGTCTTGTGTCCCATTCTGTTTCTGTTCAGTGTCACCTTCTCTTCCGGATTCGAGGTTCTTGAAAAACGACGCATTGCTGGTCACTTCCTTCTTCCCGTTAGTGGCTGTGACTATTGTCCCCTTTACGTCCATTACCCACAAAGGCAGCAACTAATTTCTCAAATCTGTCTTTCTCTGTATTTGTTGTTTCACTAGAACGTCATCCCCTTCATTAAAAACCTTCATCCTCGCTCTTCTTTCCCAGTCAGTTTGTTCCTTAGCCATTTCCTTTCTTTGGGCAACTCTCCCTCGTACAAACACGTCCACGATTTCCACTTCCCCTCTCAGGCCGCTCACTCCTCCCACTTGGGATAGTCCAGTCTTTGCTTGGTACGCCCTCATCAGGCCACCAGGTGGTAATCCTGTTGCAGCGTGTTGCATGTTCCTGCAGTGCCACAGCATCCAGCACAGCGCTTGTTGCGCTGGCATCCCTTCAATTATGGCTTTCTGTATCGTCTTCTTTATAGATGACTGGTGTGTGAACCATAGATGCCTCGTCGATGGTCGGGGTTGGCGACATGGCCTGCACGATAATATAACAAAGGTAGTCTACATCACCTTCCTTCGATGATTGGTGTTTGAGGCTTGGGTGTCGCGATATGTAGTCGGCCAGGCTGTTTTCACTGGCAGGTCTGTGGATAATGTTGCAATCGTATTCCTGGAGGTGTTTGGCTCGCCTCTCTATTCTCAGTGGCATCTTCTTTCTCGTGTTTCCGAACAGCAACAGGAGGGCCTGGTGGTCAGTCACGAGAGTGAATCTCTTCCCAACAACAAATTGGTGGAAGTATTGGCATGCCCAGACTGCCGGTAAACTTTTTTTCTCTACCTGTGAGCATGCGCTCTCTGTTTGGGATAATGTCTGGCTGTCGTAGGCCACAATGAAAGTTGCTGGTGCCTCAGGCCGTTCACATTGGGCTAGAATGGCCCCTAATCCTACAGGGCTGACGTCGACCACAATTTCCGTATGCTAGGCTGGTTTAAGGTAGGCCAGATGTGTAGCATTTGCCAGTTCCCTCTTGACATTGTCAAATGCCCTTTTGACAGTCCTGCTTCCAGTAAAACAGCTCTTCCTTCTGCAATAGTCTCCGTAGGGGCTCGGTGGTGATGGACTATCTTGGGAGGAATTGGGCGCAGTACCTTGCCATGCCTAGAAATGACCTGACATCAGCCGCTTGCGTCGGCGCCAGGATTTCACTGATGGTGCGCACTTTTTTCGGGTCATGTTGCATCACTGTCCAGAGAATATGTGCCCATAGAAGTGAATTTTCTCCTTGCTAAAGTTGCATTTCTCATAGTTCAATGTGAGCCCAACCCCATTCAGGATGTAACACACAGCAAGGAGGGCCCGGTCATGTTGTGAAGTGGCAAAAACCAGGATATCATCAGAGTAGTTAAATGCTGACATAGCTGGAATCAGCAGATGCCTGATGGCCTTCTGAAAGATTTCTGCACCTGACGATATCCCAAAATTGAGGCGTTCGTACCTGAATAACCAGTCATGCGTTGCAAATGCCGTGATTACCCTTGATTCGGGGTGTGGGTCCAGCTGGTGGTAACCCTGGTTGAGGTCCAGCTTGGAGAATTTCGTGGCACATTTAATTAGATGATCATGTCCTCGATTTATGGTCCTGGATGCCTCTCCCTTTCTATAGCAGTGTTGGCCACTCGCATGTCGATGCAGAGCCTTATCTTGTTCCCCTCCTTAGGTGCTATGACCAGAGGTGAAATCCATGGAGCGGGCCCAGTGGCTGTTTCGATAATGCCATTGTCCATTAACTTTTGTAACTCCTGGGACACTGCCTCCTGTAGGTTTAAGCCTACTCTCCTTGGGTATTGAGGAATTGGCCTGATACTCTTGTTGATATGTAGCTGAACTACTGTGTCCGTCAGCTTTCCTATTCCTCAAAACATCTCTGGGAATGATTGTTTGATCACATCTTTCCCCATCCCGTCCCGGTCATGTGGGCAATGGTTCTGTTTCCTGGGGGGTCTACACTGCACCAGACCACTTCATCGTCCTGGTAATGCATCTCTATCAGCCCAAGGGCCTTTGCTGTTCGGTAGCTGAGCAGACATTTCCCATTGATGGGGATTCAGAGTACGTGGATGGTGGTTTCGGTCATCTTTCCTTTGTGTGACATTGTCCTAGAAATGGCAGATGCGTGCTGGCTTCCTTCTGAAAAATGTGCACATTGGACTGGGTCAGCTCTTTTTTGTCCCCCCATTTACAGGAATTATTGCTATCCTATGATGTTGACAGTGGCGCCAGTGTCTATCAGGAAACACTTCCCCCATGTTGATCATGACCTTCGGGACATCAGCTCCTTCCTGTTCCCCATGCATCAAGTTGAAAAATGTATCTTTATATTGAGGATATGGCTCTTGTGAATATTCATCATTGTATGGATTTCCCAGATATTCATACAGCTCCGGGTAGTACCAATGGTCTTCCTTCCTGACAGCCTGTATGGAAATGGCCCTCATGCCATGCTATGAGCAGCGTTGGCTGACGGCTGGGCATGTTTCTGAGTGTGGGAATGTCTGGACACATCAGTAGCATAGTCTCTGAGGGCAGGGACCCATCCACTCCTTGTTTGCTTTCATCCCTCTGCTGCCCTCTCATCACGACCTGGCTGGTTATGGGTCCTCTCTCTAGGTTCCCAGATGCTGAGAACGCAGCTATCGTCTCCCCCTTGTCATTCATTTTCTTGGGAGTCTCCATGGCAGTCGTCTGCACTTTGACTCTTTTGTGCAATCTCGCCATCTCTATTACTTCATCGATGGTCAGGGGCTTTTTAGAAGTTGCTTCCGTATTGTGTAGAGGACAAACACCCCTCAATGACACGAAGATGGACTGCTTCGTCATCAGAGAATTTTGAAAACTGAATGTACCTCTCTGCCGGAGTCGGGTGATGAATTCTTCTACAGTCTAGTGTTGGGACTGATGACATTGATGAAAAAAAGTATCTCTCATAGTCCCTGTTGGGCTGTGCCATCATTTTTTTGTTCAGAGATGCTACAAGTTTGGCCTGGGTGATCCTCTCACCTGCCGGAATCGTCTTGATGATGCCCTTTATTTCCTTGCCCGCAAGATTCATGAAAATGTCCTTCACGACAGTAGACCTCCTTCCATTCAGGCCTGATGAAATCGTAAAAATCCTTGTCCCATTCGGTACACCGTGGTCCCTTGTCTTGTTGGGGTTGCAGGTTGAATTGGCACGTTTTCCTTAGAAATGCAACTTTAGCATCACCCTGCTGTGGCATCGCTTGGTATTCAGCCTGGTCCACCATGGTGTCAGTTCACTAGTTGCCCACCGCTTCTATCAAATCCGATCTGCCTCGCTGCCCAAAAACTTTTTGATCAGCCTCTTGTTAAGGGGCTTTGCTGCCACACAGTGATGCAGGAGCTGGTCACAATTGGTGCCCTGCCAGGTGTGTTCAGGCAGTTTTGGTGTACTTTGCCTTTCTCTGTGTGACATCAATGTAAAAATGAGACTGCTGCTGTGCAGTCTAGCAGGATGTAGTCCCAGGGTGACTTCAGGGCTGTCTCTCAGGTTGTTTGGTTAAGGACTGCTGAACGCAAAGTGGTGCACACTTGCAGCCCCTTAGCGTCCTCCTCCAGGTGTGGGATGGTGTCCCTGCCCCACGTGCAGCTGCTGCTTTCTAATAGGGCTGCAGTGTGGGCAGTGTTATTTCTTTTTCCCAATGTTTATTTGATTGTTTCCTCTGGGCCACATTTTGCAAATCAGTGCTCCCAAACCCTTGCCAGCGGAGAAATCGAGGAGGACCTCCCCCAGGACATTTCCGTTGGGTGTCAGCAGGCTCCCACGCTTACTGGGCTCACCAGCAGGTGCAATACGGTGCATAGAGACGGGGGTAATCCTCGTTAGGACTCGGCAGAGCCCAGGCCGCTGTATGGCACAACGTTGCAGCCTCATGACACGCCAGAGGTGCGGGAGGTCGGGGCACTACTACGACAGGATAAGCCACAGCAGAGCTCTGCCCTGCACTCTTTGCAGGCAGTGAAGGACACGCCGGAGGCTTCGGATGTCAGGGATATATAGACCGGACGCGTAGGATAACACAGGAAGGACGGATCACTACCGAGCCCAACAGGAAGCCACAGCGGACATTGCTGCAGAGACATAGCTCTCAACCATTTGTGTTGCAAAGGCGGGTGAAACCACCCGATTTTGTTTTTGGCGGGTGAGACGCCCATTGGAATGAATGGGCGTGCAGGAGGCTTGGCGGGTGAGTCAGCCCTTTAAAAGGCGGGTGACACCCGCCAAAAGCGTGTGAGTTGAGAGCTATGGCAGAGATTCTCTGGCTCATTTCCCTCGTCGCCAGTTGTTGGGGGTATAACAGCCTGCTAACAGCCTACAAGGAAGGACACAGAGACGTGCGTACGTGCAACGTCTTTTTTCAAACTGCCTCCCTTTCCCCTTCTGACTCCTTCTCTTCCTTTCACATGGCATGCACGTTTACACAGTGTGCATTTCCTGCACAACAGGTATGTTTCTGGCATGTGAACCTGGATTTGAATCATGGCTGCAGGGTGCTGAAGGTTTTCAGTTTTTAATTCAGTTAACCTGAGCACATTAACTTATTTTTGATAAAAGTGGGTGGACGCATCCACCTGCATGTGTCCTCAACTTGTGTTGGTAATCCAGGGAGGCTATTGCATGCTCAGGAAGACCTCACTTGTCTTTATATGGCATGTGCAGCCATACACGCCCCTCCCGCTACAATTGCAGCACTTGATTAATTGACTTGTGAGGTCTCCAAGTTGTCTTGCATGCATTAAAGCGGTACATCCTTTTTGGGGTGTTAAACCTGTGCGATCATAAATTAGGAGCGACATAAGTGGGAATCTTCTTAATTTTCAACTCTATGTTGGGGATGTCTCAAAGCTGGCTACGTGTCCAAATGTCGCTATGAGGGCCTCATGCAAACCAAAGCTGTGTTTCTAGGGGCATGATGGGGGGGCTTCCTGCCCTCTCCCCCTATAGAACCAGAGGAGTCACAGAGAGAAGAGTGTTTTACTATGCTTTCCCACTGAACAAAACGAGACTGGACAGAAGGTTTTATCATAACACCACCCCTACATGCCAATTCTGATCCTGACAGTAACATGCTCTATTTTATTATTATTTATTATTATTTATTTTTTATTAAGACCTGTGCTTTAAAAAGAAACTTTTGTCATTCACTCATTACACGAGTATAACACATCAAGCAAATTATCATAAGTCTTAGTTGGCACATCAGACATTTCTTAGCTTCTGCTTAATGAAAAACCGCAGTATCTAGTTTAGAATAGACGGGGATACTTCTAAACTAGTCACAAAAGAACTTCCGTTAAAAACTTCATCGGTGCGATCGTCAGCCCTAGATTTTCGCCTGTTAACACCAAGGACCAACATTCCTCTCCACCCAATAATTGTCTTGACTGAAATCTTGCAATGTACTTAGTTCTCAATGTTGTTAACCCTGTGCAATACAATGATATATGTTCAAATGATTCTATTATTTACTTCTTGTTGGAAAATGTACATCCCTGTTCAATGTCACCTTTTTGGTATCTCGTTAACAACTGCATGGTTGGAAATGCGTTTGAACGAAATCTCAAAAATATGTCTCTCCATATTGGACAAGGGAATTTATTTTTAATAAGTTGGGAGACTTCATAAGCTTTCGTTTCCGAGTAACATGCTTTATAGGCCTTTTCCAGTCTGGGTCACACACAAAATAAATTATGCACCCTCGTGGTACAACAACATTATTTTGTAATCGCTATTCGTTGCATTACACATAAATATACATGCCGATAATGCAATTACCTGTGTGTCTCCAATCCCTCCAATTGATACTGTAAGCAGAAGCTGAGCTGCCGAAACTAGGCAAGCCAAGCAGTAAACTGTGCAAGGTCTGATCCAAGGGCAACACTTGCCAGCCGTAAAGATAATAAAGCATAGCAGAGAACCGCAAAACATTAATTGGCATAGGCTATTAAAAATAACACGATGCATAGATCATAACATGCTGGTTGACCAACATATTCACAATTAGGTAATTACTCGCTGACAAAAGAAATGGATACTTAGGTGCAATCCGCTATAGCGATGACAAGAGTCCAAGAATGCTCTCTGTGACAAATCAACTTCCAGGGCACGAGTGGTCCAGGGATGAATATCGGTTTCTAAACTATTATTCAGTCCCACACTTCTAGTAGACCAGAAGGGATCTGAACAGATTGGAAACAAAAGCAAATTATAAACCTCCTTCTCTTACAATGTTGGTAACGCAGACAAAACGTCAGGCTTATTTCCGAAATGTTGTGGATTGTTGGTTAGTTGCAACACAGCGAAAATCAGGGACGTCATTTGGGGGTTGTCAGGGGTCACAGTCGAGACCCCTGTGTTCTCCCTTGCTACCCCTGCTATCTCCCTTGCTACCCCTATAACACAAATAACACACCAGGTCTGTGGTTTGCCCCGGCACAGTCTTCACCTATCAGGGTGAAGACTGGGCCGGGACATGCAAAATGTGGAAGAAGTGCTCAGTTGGGTTTGGAGCTGACCGTGACATGTGGAACGTGTCACATGCAACGTTCAGCTCCAACACCTTCTCCTCCTGCTTGCTCGTGGCTAATATACAGGAACCAGGAAGCTCTTCCAGCTTCCGGGTTCCTGTTTGTGAGCAGCACAGAGAATCCAAGGGTGGTCTGGAGTGACGGACAAAGCTGGAAAAACAGGTAAGAAGGCTTAAAAAAAAAATATAGCGCTGTATGTTGCATTTTTGAAGTGTGTGTCAGATATATGTATGTGCTAGGGGTCAGTGAGTGGTGGGTGAATGAGATGAAATGTGATAGTGTGTATGTTTGAATGTTCTGGTTGGGTGGGTGTGTTTGTCTGTTTTATTATTTATAATGCATGCCAGACCCAAAGGCAGGAGGCAACAAGAAGGTGTTTAGCTTGGTCACATTACTGTGCAGTCATATACAGAATAAACAAGGTATGTACAAACAGAAAAGTTTCCAGTTTAGGTTACATTGCTTTGCAGTCAATCTGTCTATGAGATATTGTGGGGCAACATTATTGAGACATTTGTGTGTGAGTAAGGCTACATTTAATGAGATTTTGTCTTTTGTGGTGAGCTAGTTGTTAGATCTCCTTGTGTCGGAGATATGTATTTTTTAGGAATGCTCAGTGCTGATCTGAGAGCATTGTTTTGTAAAATCTGGATTTTGTCGGTAATGTATTTATTGCTCCCTAGATATAGGGCGTTGCAATAATCCAGTTTTGACAATATTAGGGCTCTTGCCAGGGTGGTGCAACTATTGGTGGAGAGGAAGGGCTTGGCTGCTCTATTTAGTTTGCATGTATAGGCAGTTGATGAGGCCATGGAATTGACCTGTCTGTTGAATGTAAGGGCGGAGTCTAGGTAGAAGCCTAGAGTTTTAACTTCTTCGGCTGCTTTGATAGTATTACCATCTATTATGAAGTTGTTGTAGTTGTGGCCAAGTTTGTTGATGTTGGAGGTGGTGCCGGGGATTATAAATTCTGTCTTGTCATCATTCAGGCATAGACCATGCGAGGCCATCCATGCCTGGATTATGAGGTATACTCTGTTCACCAAGGCCAAATCCTTGTTGTAGTCTTCCATCAACGGTATGAGGATTTGAGTATCATCGGCATTGTTAGTGTAGCTGATAACAAGACCATCAAAAGGGGTTTCGTGAATATGTTGTACTGGGTGGGGGAGATACAAGATCCATGGGGCACTCCGCAGGTAATGGGTATGGAGTCGGCAAATGCTGAAGATGAGCAAACGCGCATAGTCCTATTGTTTAGAAATTATTGTATCCATCCTATCGCTTGTTGTGAGAATGGGGCGGCTGAGTCCAGGTGGTTACAGGGGATTTTGTGGTCTACTAAATCAAACACTGCTGATAGGTCAAGGCGGAGTAGTACCGCTGCTTTACCATTGTCTCTGAGTGTGTCAATTTGTGCCTTAAGGTCAATTAGCGCTGTTTCTGTCCCATGTAGGGGTCTGAAACTGGACTGGCGGACTCCTAGGAGACGATTTTGTTCAAGGTATTGTTGTGTTTGAAGGTATGCAGCTTTGTCTAAGATTTTAAGAAGGAAGGGAACTGTGGTGATGTGTCTGTAGTTGGTGGGTATGGATGGGTCAAGTTTTTGCTTTTTGAGAAGTGGGAGAACCCACAACTCTTTGAGGTTGTAGGGGATGGTGCTGGAGGAGAAAGAGGCATTGATGAGTTTCGAGATAAATGGTGATAGGTCTCTAGCTGCGTACTTTATGATTTGGGCTGGGCATGGGTCGCCTTGGCAGTTTGATAGTTTGCGGGTGACTATGATTTTTTTCGATCTCTAGGATGGTTACTTTGGAGATGTTGATGCGAGGTGGAGGTTTTTTGGAAGGTTTGGGAGTGGGTGTGAGTTTGCTAGTTGCAGGGGTGGAGAGGTGGAGGTTTTTGTGTTTGTTGGCAATCTTGACTTGGAGGGCCACTACTTTATTGGAGAGGGCATTTTGGATACTTGTGCACCACATTTTTTCCTTCACACAGGTATCTGGAACTGGAATGGGAGTTTCCAGTTCTTTAAGGATAGTGAACAGCTCTTTTATACTAGCGTTTGCTTGGGAGATTCTTTGGTTTTGGTTATAGGAATTTTGTTTAGCAAGTACAATTTCAAGGGTGTGTACCTGTGTAGAGAATGCAGTGAGAGGGCATGTAAGTGAAAGTGTATGAGTGTGTGAAAGGTGGGTGAATGAGAATGAATGTGATAGTGTATTTATGAATGTTCTGGGTGGGTGCGTACCTGTGTAGAGAATGCAGTGAGAGTGGATGGAAGAGAAGGTGTATGAGTGAGTGACTGGTGGGTGAATGAGTATGAATGTGATAGTGTGTTTCACTGTTCTGGATGGGTACATGTCTGTGTGGATAATGCAGTGTGAGTGGACGCAAATGAAGGTGTATGGGCCGGTAAGTGGTGAGTGAATGAGTAGGAATTTGATGAGTGTGTGTTTGAATGTTCTGGGTCGGTGCATGCCTGTGGAGAGAATGCACTGAAAGTGGATGTTGGAGGTTTATGTGTGAGTGAATGGTGAGTGAGTGAGTAGGAATCTGAGTGTGTGTGTGTACATGTTCTGGGTGGGTGGGTGCCAGTGTAAGTGTATTCGAGAGAAGGTATATTGGTGAGTGACTGGTGGGTGAATGGGTACGAATGTGTTTGTCTGTGTGAATGTTCTGGGTGGGTGAGTGCATGCCCTTGTGGTGCAAGAGGAGATGTGTGGGTGGGTGAAAGTCGATGTCTGTGTGTGTATGCCTGTGTGTGTGGTGTGCTTGTGTGTGTGTGTTTGTGTGTGTGTGTTAAAGGCCCTGGGAGAATGGGGTTCACTAGAACATTTTTGACACATCCTTTTTGTGACATAGCACATTGTACTGGCATTTTCGGAAAAAGTTCATGTGTGTCATTACCTGGCAGTACAGCCAGTCTAGCCATTGCTTGCTGTGGCATAAAATGTATTACTCGTCATCTTTGATGAAGCAAGAATGATAAGCAGTATACCTCGCTAGACTGATTTTTTTGTGTAGTAATCTGTATATTTCTTACTGTAGCATGGCTTTTTTATTAACTGAGCATCTACGATGAAGCAGGGATGATAAGTGTTCTTAAGGGCCTAGACTGACATTCCCCAAATGTGTGACCATGGTTTACATTGGAACCAGTTTGGCAATGTTTTCTTATTGTGACATGACACTTTTAATGGCCAAACCAACGGGAATATTTTCTTACAAAGGAGTACTGGCACATATTGGCAGAGCCAGATTTGTGCCTAGTGCCAATGGAAATGTATGGGCACAGTCAACATGAACATGTTTTTTATACTGGCATACATTGAAGGGACTGGCATGACAATGCATTAGTAAATGCGCTTGTGCTCTTTAGATGACTTTCACCGGTTTAACTTTTTTCCATGGGTCACTCTACACCCTACAAAATCTATTGCAAACTGTCTGGCCTTCTAACCAAATTTTCACAGAAAGGGTAATGTGTAATGCACCATTTTAACCCATTATTCTAAACATTATCTCATGGGAGGGGCAAGAATCCCCCTCACCTGCCCTAAACAGATTTTCATTAGTTTGTGCCCCCTCGCTATGCTCGGTCGCAATCGCATTTGTGTGGTAAATATTTACACCCTGCAATAAAACAACTCACCAGCACTGCCCCCTTCTTTCTATGATAGGTGAAGCATTTAAGCTTTGATTATAAAACACATTTACTTCTTTCACTTGGAGCAGTGCATGCCCCCACAGTAAAATAATCATCATGGACATTGCGCTCACGTGTTGGTCCGGGCAGGCCCGGGGTGTTGTGTGCCCTGTGCTTTGTTAAGGAGTTTGGGGGGCGGGCCCTCAGCATGGCTTGCAGGGGGCCCCACAAATGCTGTGCTATGCCACTGATCGGACTATGCTCACCTTGAAAGTATTCAAGTTTGATGTGAATGGTTGAAAGGGGCTGAAAACTCAACCAGGGTCCTGCTCTGGTGCAAAACTTTTTAAGAAGACAAGTGTTGGACTCAGAGTCTCAGAAGTGAGAGATACATGGAGTGACCCACCCCTCCCAACTCACATTTCTTCTTTGAAAGGGCTTTGTGGAAGCTTCATTCACGAGCTTGTCCAGGGGGGTCATTTCATTGAATAATGCACTTTGCACATAGAGCTCTGAAAATCGTAGATGCATTGAGAACCACTCTTGAGAGACGTGCAGCCCCCGTTCCCCCACCTCCCCAAACCTCACCACATTAAAAAAGAGTGAAGAAGAGTCATGTATGAAAGCCTAGGACATTAAGGTGTTTTGTTCGGCACTGGGTTGTGGGGCACAACATGTAGTTGCTTGTCACATAACCTAAAGATAAATGTATATGGAGACAGACGGCCTCAGCTTATACCGGCACCATAGGTATCTTCTATCGTAGAGGTATCTGACTCATAGATACATTTATAACCAGGGAATTTTGTTGATCCCAATCCTGGTTAATGATTACATTTCAGGCCTTGCTCGTGCTGCATTTTTCTCCTGGGCAAACAGACAGCGCATGCCTCCCCAGTTCAGTGCTTTTTTTTGGCTTGTAACATCAATGACACAGATAACGAATCCTTCTGTGTCCATTGACCTATAGCTGTTTCATGCACTAGCTGCAGCCTGAGTTAGAGATTTTGGTTACCCTGTTAAAAGTACTGCATTATGTATGTTTTGCATGTAGGCTCCATGTTGAATCTGGAGAATGACATTCCCCAAATGTGTGACCATGGACACATCTCACCTCCCTCTGTGCCTCGGTTCTTATATCTGGCTGAAATTAGGGCTCTGTCATGTCACTTCTGCTAACCCTGGCATTTTGGTGAAATGACATTCCTGGTGAAAATACAATTATTACCCAATGATAAAAGGGATTGTCCAGTCAAGGTTGTATACAAATATCTACTTTATTATTACCAAAACAGACAGTTCTAGCACTCTATACAATACAACCAACCCTATAAAGGAATGTAAAGGACAGTTTCAAAGAAGGAAAAGGGATGCACTCTGGAAACTGACAGAAGGGCCTTCAGTATAATAATTATTCACAATAGTTCAAGGATACTTGGTTTCACACAAAGGGATAAATGGGTCGTACAATGTCACTAGGGGCCTTTGGAGAAGGACCAGGGGGACAGAACCACAATGTACCTTGTGCAGTAGATGTACGTGGTGCTTGACAGGGTCGTGTCAGTTTCAGGGTGCTTTGCATCGTCTATGACAGAGTTCAAGATGGCAGACAGCTGCAGGTATCAGGCGGCAGGCAGTTCGGCAAGCGAGGCTGGACAGGCAGCTGCAGGCTGGTCTACATGGCGGCCCAGGGTCAGGAATCGTCTCAGTGGTCTGTGGTTTTGAAGCACTGGTCGAGCCATCTTAGACAGCTTTAGTGATGCCACATAACAGAGGTCAGTGGTGCTGTCAGTTGCAGCTGGAGGGGCTCTACTGGCTCGAAAATGTCCTTTAACTGATTGATATAGGCTAAGCCTACTTTAATGACCCAATCCTGGGTCCCCACCAACAATCTCCTGTATGAGTGAGATCATAACCAGAGTGCTTTGCAACAGAAAAGGTTAATGCATGAAAACATGTAATACTAAGTCCCACCCATCTTCCTGTTTGTTGTGGATCAAAGGGTCTCTCTGTTTAATTGGAGCTCTCTGCGGTTCCTGATTAAAATGGCAGGTCTCCCCTGAAGCTGCAGCGAGACCAGAATTTCTGCCTCCATCAAACCACATACATCTACCTTCGGAATGGGGTCTCCCTGCAGGGATGACTACTGTAAACATGCAGTCCCCAACATGGGATTTCCCTGTCAATCGATTCTGAAGGTGGGAGCTGGCATCAAGTTGACACAGTACATATGAAAGGCTGTTGGGGGCTTCCTGTCTCTTTTGTTAGCCTCTAAGGTATGGGCCTGTTTTAATTAAACTCTGATTAGTATATGAATGCTGCCACCAGCTACATGGCTCAATGATAGGACATGGTGGCTCCAGGGAGCCTTAATTAGTTAATTTGGCTGGCCATGGCAGGGGGAAGGTTTGACCCTCCCACCATGTGAATGGTGAAATTCCTCACATGCCCCAAAGCCTGAAACACTTGTGTATAGGTGCGTTATAAATGCCATATCACATCATAACTACCACCCTGCTGAAGGTCTGGTTCATCATCAAGGTGAAAGTACCGGCTGAGGCCATCTGCATTTCAATGCTGGGAGCCTGGCTTGTGCTGGATATCTGAATCTAATCCCTGTCGGGATACGGTCCAACACAAAATCTTAGGGTTCTCCCCTTGAAAGACTATCAACCATTGAAGAGGCCGGTGGTCTGTCTGGGTGTAAAGGGCAACCCAAATATGCAGGGTTTGTGCTTCTTTACATCGCACACAAGTGTGTACACCTCTTTTTCAATGACAGCGCAGTTCCTTTCCATTTTTGTCAATAGCCTGCCAATGTAGGTGACAGGTTGCTCTACCCCTTGAGAGTTTAGCTGAGCTATCACTGCTCCAATCCCAAAATCACAGGCGTCTGTATGATGAAACCTTGACCATAGTCTGGCACGTTCAGAACTGGGTCCCTTCACAATCCACCCTTTATTTTAATTCATTTATTTATTAATTTAGAATTCTTATGAAGCGCCTTATGCCCACAGGCCTCAAAGCACTGACAAACCACAAATAAACCAAACAGTACATACAAGAATAGACCAAAGGGAAGGGAACATAAAGACATTTGGAAAAGGCAGCAATATGAAAAGGAGAAACTATAAAAGAAAAAGACCCAACAATGGCCCCTCAAAGCACTTTCCGAGTGGCTCAATAGAGGTTAATCTTTTGCATAGCAAGGCAAGCATTTTATTACAAAGGGCCTTTCTAGTTTCTTTCTGAAGGGATTTTGTGACGTTAGTAAGGATAACATTTCTGTTATCCATGACCAGGGCTCTTGTGACAACATCTTTAGGCATCAGCATATTGGATTTTCTTAAACGCCGACCCTTCAAGTTAGCCGGTCTGGTCTTCAAGGAATTACCAGGGCCGCCTGTACCTCCTTCCACAGATGCAGTAGTGTGCCCTGGTAAGGTGGGGTCATGGTTAAATCATGAAAGGAGATTTGATAGGTGGGGTCCAAGTTACCTTCTTTTGCATTTTCTTGGAAGTTACATCATTCATGGCATGGCAATGGTCCCATATGCCTGATACCTAGAAAGGCTCTCAACCTGCGCCTGTGTGATGGGGATGAGCCAATCCTTCACAGCCTGTACCTTTGCTTCTAGGGGTTGTTTCTCATTTCCACTGACCAAGTGGACTAGGTAATTCACTGTGCCTTGTGCTATCTGGCACATCGTGGCCTTGATAGTCTGACCTGCATTCTGCAGCACCTGAAGCACTTGCTTCAGGTGGGATAAGTGATACTCCTAGGTGTGACTGAACACAGCAATGTCATCTAAATAGGCAACACTGAAGATTTCCAGCCCAGACAAAACCTGTTTAACCATTTGCTGAAAAGTGGGAGGGGCATTCTTCAATCCGAAGGGCATCACAGTGAACCGATAATGGCCTTCTAGGGTTGAGAATGCTGAACGCTCTCTCACTCCATCTGTCAAGCTGACCTGCCAATAACATACTGTGAGGTCAAAGGTACTTGTGTACTTGGCAGAGCCAACATTGTCAATGGGTTCATCTGCTTGAGGAATGGGGTGAGCTTCTGTCATCATGACGGAATTGAGCCCCTGAAATCCATGCAAAAGTGAACTTCAGTCTTCCCACTACTGGTCTTTTTAGTGACCAGTACTTTTGGTCTTGGCTAGTCCAGGGGCTGTGGGATGACTCTATCACTCCTATGAACAGCATCTTTGAAATATCCTACTTGATGTCGTTGCTGACCTTATTAGATATCCAGTGAATCCTACTCTTCACCGATTTACTGTCTCCAGTGTCCACATCATGGGTGCACCAGTCTGCGTGAACATGAATCTGCGAAAACAGACAGGCAAACTGTCCCAGTACACGGCAAAAGTCTGTCAGTTGCTGTTCTGGCAGGTCTGTTGCAAGGTTGACACCTTCTAAGGACCCATCGGTGGCTTCAATGTGCAAGTGGTCAGGGAGGGGATCTGTCTCCTCCTCAGTCTTTCCATCAGTCACTAATGCCATGACCAAGTCATCCCGGCTATGATGGGGTTTTAGCGGTTGACATGAAAGACCCTGCTCATCTGTTTAGGTCCTTTCACGTTAATGAGATCATTTGCTTCACTGACATTTTCCAGCACACAGTAAGGCCTAGTCCAGTTGTCCTGAAGGGCACTGGAGAATAGACAGTCACTTTGGCCTTCTGGTTGTGCCAGTGCTTCATCAGTTCCTGACTGGCCTTCAGGTTTTTGGTCGACTGTTCCATGTACTTTGCCATTCTAGATCGAAGGCCAAGTACATAGTACTAATACACCAAAGGGGAACTCCAGGGAGAGAAGCAATCTGGTCAACCCTGGATATAACCTCAAAAAACTTTACACAAGGACCGGATGCTGAGGTTCTTTCTAATACAGAGAATCACAAATAGAGCACTTATAAAGGGGAAAGAAATTAGATTTACCCGTTATCATATAAAAATATCATACATTTTATTTGAATCATATTATTTCAAAAATTCATATTTTAAGAAAACACATTTTAAGAAAACGCAGAACAAACACTGATAAGATGTTCCAATTGGTTGTTTACACGCTTGTGGCATTCAAACACAGTTTACCTAGCAAAACACTGCACTGCACAACATTCACAATCAATCAAAAATAAACAGCACGTTGATCATTAAAACCTTTTAACACATACTCAAAAACTCTAAAAAGATTATGCAAATTCGTAGAGCATAATAAATATGGCTACAAATCATCTAAAATTTTTCATTCCCATGCAATCATTAGTATGTACAATTGAGGGAAATTCTTCAGGGGGTTTCTGCTAGGTTTCTGTGTCACCACCGGTCTTTATGAATGGTGTATCTAGCTTTTACTTAATTCATGATGCTCTATTGTAATAACTTTCAATGTTAGTGTAACTGGGGGTCTCAATCCACCATACGGCTTCCTACTTGAATACTGTGTTGGGTCAGGAAGGAAAATCGTGGTGTGAATAGTCGATATTTCACTCACACAACACACCCCCACTCACACCCCAACATAAACAAACCCTACTAACCTTTTTTACACGCTGAGTCCTTGCAGCGCCAGTTCCCTTTCACTTCCATGATCGGGAACCGGCGCCACAGGGTCCTTTTATTATTTTTTTTTTTTCGGGAGCTGCAGGGGTGTCCTCCAGAACCCCTACTCACTAAACCACACAGTATAGTGAGTAGGGGTGTTGCGGAGGACACCCCTGCAGTCTTTTTTTTATACTTACCTAAAATGCTACCACCAAAGGTTTGAACATTTGGTGTTCGAACCTTTGGTGGTAGCATTTTTCGGTCTTTTTGTACGGTCAGACCTTTTCTTTCGGTCTGATCATACAATTCCTGGCTTGCTTGGGTAAGCCCTTGCAAGCAGGATCCCCTTTCTTATGGCTCAGCTCCTTACACAGGAAACAATCTTTGGGTGGTGCGAACGCAGGTGTCTCTGTGTTAGGGGTGCCGGCGCACTGCTTTTCCGGGTGTATAGCTGAACTAAGGTTTTGGGATTTTCGTTCATACTTTTGGGGACCTGACTTCGAAGAGGAGTGAGTTGGACCTTTGTCCTTCCCATTCTTGCTAACTTTTGTGTCTGAAGATTTCTCTTCTGGCTTGGGTGTACTCACCTGTGCCTTTTTCTGGACTTGGGTATTCACAAATCTGTCAGCAGCCTTTACAAGCTCCCTAGGGTCATGATAGTCTTGTCCACAAGATGCTTGTGTAGGTCAACCTCACAATTCTTCTTTACATGCTCACACCCAATCCAATTATACATACCTTTAAATGTGTCAACTTTGTTAGCAGCCACTCAGCCACTCAGATATTCCAACACGTGTGTGACTGCTTCAAATGTCTACCTACTTTTCTTTCCGAGTTCTCTGAAGATCTTGAGATACTGTTCTGGCATTTTACAGAACTTCCTGGGGAGGGCCGCCTTCATGCTGTCATTGACTAGCCCTTCCTCTGGAGTTAACCGAAGAATTGCATCAGTCCCTGGTGTCGGTGTGTGACTCTGGGCTGCACCCCACAGTATCTCATCCACCTCCTGTAGCTGAAAAGCAAACTTGAGTGATTCAAACCAGTCATATATATCCTTCCCCACTTCATATTCTTGCACTAAATATTTGGGCACGTGCCGTTGAGGCTTATCCCGGGCACTATGGTTTGAGCCACTACTGCTGCTTTCGCTAGAGGTGGATCTGTTAGCCGCCTTCTTCTCCTTGAGCACCAGCTTGCACAGTTCTATGGTGACCTTGTCCACTATTTCTCTTCCTGTAGCTCTAATCTCCGCTCCTCTAGCAGAAGCACTCTATCCGCTACCTTGTTCAAGCCAGAACAATTACAGGGCCACTTATAGACTTTGCTTAGGCCCGGTACCTGGATGATGCCGCACTAACCCCTGACCTCAATGTCACTCTAGAGTGTTGAGAAACCACACTTGCATCCCAGCGGGATGGTGGTGAGAAACACTGCTCATGCTGTCTTCCTCGTCATCTTCCAATACCCCTTCCAGAAGGTCTTCTTCATTCGGGTACACAGGGTCTAACCCATCCCCTGGGGTCTTATCCCCAAATGCCCTTGCTTCTATCCAAGCCTGGGGCTGTTCACCAAGTCAGGTTTATTAACCTTAGTGCTTTGTGGAAGTCCCCTCTCTTGACATAGGATGGACAGGACATCCTAGGTCATGCTTTTCACAGTCTCTAAGTCAAGATCCATGATTATTAGAAATACCTAGCAGTGTTCTATATGTTGCCTGCAACATACTTTTATCGTTGGATGACTGAGCTGTGTGCAAGGCTCCAACTAGATTCTGCCAATGTGATGAATCAACTTCTGGGACACCAGTGGTCCAGTGGTCCAGAGATGAATATCAGTTTCTAAACCATCAATCAGCCCCACATCTCTAGTACACCAGAAGGGAACCGAATAGATTGGAAACACAAGACAATTATAAACCTCCCTGTCCAATTGGACGGAACGGCAGCCTTATTTCTGAAAGGGCGTAGATCATTGGTTAGTTGCAACACAGCGGAAATACAATTATTACGCAATGATAAAAGGGACCGTCCAGTCAAGGCTGTATACACATATCTACTGTATTATTATCACAACAGACCGTTCTAGCACACTACAAAATACAACCCACCCTGTAAAGGAATGCAGAGGACAGAGACCGTTTCAAAGAAGGAGAAGGGATGCACTCTGGATAAGGACAGGAGGATAGTTGATATAGTAATGAATTGCAATAGTGCAAGGATACTCAGTTTCAACGCAAAGGGAGCAATTGGTCGTAAAATGTCACTAGGGGCTTTTGGAGAAGGACCATTGGAGTGAACCAGGGGGACTCTCTCACTTCATTTCCACTCTTCATTTCCACTCCTCAAGCCTGAACGAAGTACATTTGGGGCATGAACAGCACCCAGAACCATCATTTCATGCTGCAGGAGCAGCATGTGTCTACTGATAATAAGGTAAGCCCTGATGGGGCCCATCCTGCATTTTACTACTAAAATATTCGAGCAATAAACGTTCTGCTCCCATCATATTTTGCTGGATGCTCCCCTGAATGTGCTCCTGTGATATTTATTTTATTTATTTACATTTTTAAAGCACTCACACAGCCCACGGGCATCGAGGTGCTGTTACAGGAATTGTTTGTTTTTTAGTTAGATAAATGTTTTTCTTTTTTGTCTTAGTTGCGTATTTATAACGCGCTTAAACACCCAGAGGTTTCTAACCGTGGACCTGGGGATCGAACCTGTGTTGCTTCGTGTCGTCTTGCTTCCATGGTGCGCACGTTGCCGCTGAGTTATCCTCCCGGGACATCCATGACTTCCATATCCATGACCTCTATTTTCGTTGTGCCTAACCTCATCAAGGCCAGTTGGGTTGTTTGTACCCACTTCAACCCTCTTCCAACATGGCGGCCTGCTCCACGAGCTGACGAGTGCTCTCACTGCCACGCCAGCTTGCATCACTGAATGGTCACCATTGCTCGTAAACAGCCAATCAGGGAGCCGGCACGCAAATTCTGCCCCCTCATCCAAGGCCCTCGCCCACGGCCCCTGTCTGTGCCTGTCTGTATCTGGATGGAGCACCACTCTCTTTAACTTCCTTTGTGCATCACCCTAAAGGATCCTAAGGGCCTCCATTCACCTTCCTTGACACTATCCCTGTTGAAACTACTGCCTTCTTCTTTGCCCACTGCCATATCTGTAACTTCTAATCTAGCACAAACGGCAGTACCTTCACATTATGCCTTGTAAAGACTGCTCCTTTACTGCTCTCTAAATCCCCTGCTCTAAAAGACGATTAATACCTCAACTTTTCCATACTCTCTGCTTCCATCTGTGCTGTCATTTCATTTTGTATGCGTTATAGTGATTGCGACAAAATTCTAATTTAGCTGTACTTTCTATCTGTGCAGCCATTTCTTTTTGTATGATTTAGGGTGCTTTCTGCAAAATTCAAATTTAGGTGTACTCTCCAACTGTGCAGCCATTTCGTTTTGTATGCTTTAGAGTGCTTGCAATAAAATTTGAATTTAGATATGTTTACAATCCTGTCATTGATCTGTAAATCTGGGTACTTCCAGCATACCCATTGATTTCTATCTGCTTGGCTACCTGGTGCGATTCTACTGTTGCGTAGTGCCTTTGACCCTCTCCTCGCTATCCTGTGACCTCCCCCCTCTTGTTCCCTGGCCCCATGGTGTTCTCCTTCTCCCCTATCTTTTCTAACTGTTTCTACATCTCCTATCATCCCTCTCTCACAAAGTCTGCAAGGAAGAATCTAAAAAAGGCTCTCCTAAAATCCAACCCTGGTCTGCCCATCAAAGACACCTACATCAATGCTTCCACCTGACAGAATATCACTGACATCCTCTTTGCTGTTCCTTCAACTACCTATGGACCCCCCATATGGTCTCTGTCCTCTCCCCTTTCTTCTCCTCATCCATTACTGGCCGCACCAGATGGGAAGTGCTCTTGGCTCATTTTGCATCTTCCAAATGCACCATTAATGTCTATCACAAAGGCACTATCATGGCCCATGGCTCTCAGCCCAAACGTCTCCTTCTGAACAGGTGCATTCCTTCCCTTTTCAACTTCACACTCTCTCCTCTCCTCCCCTCATACCCCCTCAGCCTCACTTAGCTACTCTCAATTCTTGCTCTGCTATTAAACACTCCTCTGACATCTGTCACCTCTTTGAAGAGCTTGATGTCCTTGCCCTCATTGAGACATGGTTCAAGGCCAGCTCTGTCACTGCTTTTGACACTCTTCTTCCTTAGGGCTACAGGATCGTGTCCAACCCCAGACCCTCCCGATTTGGTGGTGGAGAGGCTCTGATCTTCCCTGAGTGGGTTCCTGCCTACATCATCACCACTCAATCCTACTCTTCCTTTGTAAGACTAGTCTGCAGGCTGTCTGTGTCCCCTTCTTTCTCTGTGACTCTTGCTACCATCTACAGACCCCCCGGTCCTTGTTCCCTCTTCCTCTCTGAATGGGCCGAGATCTCCTCCTCTCTGCTTGCCTCTTTCCCCAAAGGTATCTTCCTTGGAGACTTCAACATCCATCTCAACTCCCCTAATGTGGCTACCATTCTTTTTTGTGACCTCTCCAACACTCTTTCCCTCACTATCCTTCCCTCTGGCCCAAGCCACTCTGTGGGGCACACCTTGGATGCTCTCATCTAAAAAGGCATCCCTCTTTCCAACCCCCTCCTTACCCCTCTCTCCTGGTCTGACCACTCTCTCCTCTCTTCCTTCCTTGACCTGTACTTTTAAGGGAGACTGTACATTCAGGGCAAGAAACTACAAGACCAAATAATAGCAAACTATCATGACTCACTATTGGAAGGACATCCAGTGATTGCCAAGACTCAAGCTAAAATACAAAAAGGCTAGTGGTGGTCAACCTGGAGAAAAGACATTGCCCAATTCATTGCGACCTGTGGTGTCTGCGCACAACACAAATCTCAGAAGTTAAATACAGCCGGGTTACTGCCTCCATTGTCGATATCGCCAGCACTGTGGCATATGTTGTCAATGGACTTTATCAAAGATCTTCCTCCCTGTAATGGATATAACACCATCATAGTTGTTGTGGCTTTGTTCTCCAAAATGGCACATTTTATCCCATTAAAATGACTCCCCACTGCTTCCGGCCTCTCCACTGTGTTTCTGGAACAGATTGTCAGATTACACGGATTCCCATCAGTACTAATGTCAGATCGTGGAACTCAGTTTGTCTGAGCACTCTGGAGGAGGTGCTGCAAAATAGCCAAAATTGATCTCCGGTTATCCACTAGTCATCATCCTCAAACCGATGGCCAAACCGAACAGACCAACCAGACCTTGGATCAATATCTGAGGTGTATGCTGCAACAAACTGAGGAATCCTGCAAAGGCATACTTTGGTTGACTGAATTTGCCTACAACAATTCCATCCACACAAGCACCTAACAGACCCCATTCTACATGGTGCATGGTCGACATCCTCGAACGTCCACTTTTGATTCACTTGACGAATTGAAAATGCCAGCAGTGAAAACCTTACATAAAACGATCACTCGGATTCTTAAAGAAGCAGCCGAACATCTGACCAGAGCTAAAGAAAAGCAGAAAGAGTTTGCAGACCAAAACCAAAGAGAGGCCCCACATTATCAAGTCGGAGACAAGGTTTGGTTAGCATCCAAAAACATTCCCTTGAAAGGACCACAAGCCTTCCATCCCAGGTA
Organism: Ambystoma mexicanum; assembly: GCF_040938575.1. Classification (NCBI taxonomy): domain Eukaryota; kingdom Metazoa; phylum Chordata; class Amphibia; order Caudata; family Ambystomatidae; genus Ambystoma; species Ambystoma mexicanum. The sequence goes on from NC_090937.1 coordinate 942,124,474, forward strand.
CCTGGGACCTTATCCCATCAAAGCCGTAATAAACCTTGCCGCCAAGAAATTGGAATTACCACCTAATATGCGAATCCATCCGGTATTCCATGTTTCACTTCTGAAACCAATGAAATCAGGTACTCGGATTGAAGCACCACCCTAGCCGACATCACAGAAGGAGATCCGGAATACGAGGTCAAGGCTATTCTGGATTCCAAAATAGTGCAATCTAAATTGTACTACTTTATAGACTGGAAGGGTTATGGAACTCAAGACCGTACATGGGAACCCAGTGAATTTGTCCACGCTTCACGATTGATCAGCCAATTCCATCACAACAACCCCACCAAGCCAGGACAAGCACTCCCCCTCAAGGGCCTGTGAGAGGGCCCTTGAGGGGGAGTGCTGTCACAGCCATTGGCCTGGAACCACAGACCCCACACCATCAGGGGATGATAGCAAGGGGTAACACAACCTTTTATTGTCCCTTGGGGACAATACAGCATAGAGGGCCCAGCTGGACTCAGTCCTAGCGCCTTTGGCACCAGTCTCATGAATAAGTGTGCCCTGGCACAATTTTATTTGGTTGAAGGTACTTGTTTTCCCTGCAGGGGCCTCCACATGCATTTGTTCGGGCGTGGCTTATTGAGAGGGTTGGATTGCACGTGCAGCATCCTTTGGGAGTGGCAGGGTGCAGCCAGTGAGTAAAGACTAATGGGCGTAGCCAGGGCTAGACTATATAAACGCGACCAGCCTGCATGCAAGTGCTTCATGTTATTCTGCTGATGGCAGCGTAATGCTCACCGCAGCCTGAGCGCACCTTACCTTGTTTTCAGCTACCAGCCTGTGCGCATCTTACCTTGTTTCCAGCTACCAGCCTGAATGCATTTTACCTTGTTTCCAGCTACCAGCCGCAGCACTTACCTTGCAAGCTGTTTTCGGCAAACATCATCGTTGACTCTTGCATTCAACATCCATCTCCAGACCTCCAGAAAGCAACGCTCCATGCCGACATCGTGACACTACAAGCAATCCATCGGAAGACAGTGCCTGCAAGAGAAAAAGATAAAGACAAGGTTAGAATTTGCTAAGACATTACGTTCAAGGTCTCGCTTTGACAAATCCTTGCACTTGAACCAACACTCACCTTCTGTCGGACCCCCTTCTCTTCCCATTTGGTCTTGCTCCATGCACGGTAACTACCACTAGGCCACATTTCATCTGTTGGGAGAAGCAGAGGAAAGACATCATTAAAAGATATGGACAATAGTCAGGAATCAACATCACAATATTTTAAAGCCATAAGACACCTTCAGGAGTGGTTAAGCCGCATCTGGTCTGGGCTGCCATGCACAATGGGCCAGTGAAGGAACTCGGTCCATCAAGAAACGCCCCTGCACTGAGAAGCAGGGCGGTGAGCTCGTCATCGTTAATCAACAGGTGAGACTATATGGGTCGGCGCATTCTCACCACATTTTGGGAAGAAGGGTTCGAGAGAGACAGCCGTCACATAGCAGTATTCTAAAGATATCTCGTATCCACGCAGGAGCAGTGTCAACAATTGTCGCAGCCCACATCATATGAGCAGGGGAAGAAGCCTGATAAGGGGGATCCATTTCCAGGGAGGGCTGCAACCGTGCCCCTACATCCCCGCAGTGACCAGGTGAGCGTAACACCTTGGCCCCCCCTGCTCCCTCCATACTCTTCTCCTTCTCTCCCATTTCACCAGATAAGACCTCTAGTTGTCGACGCTATGAAAGTCTCCTCTAAACAGGTGGTGCCCTGCACCTCCAGAACAATCAAGAACAACATTGACACTCTCGTCCTTGCCTTTGCTAACCTCTGCAACCACTCTTTTGCCACAGGCTTTTTCCCTCAACCCCTTAAGCACTTTCTTGTGCACCCTCTCCTGAAAAGGCTGTCTGCTGTCCCCTCTTGACCGGCTAGCTATCGATTTATCTCTATCACCCCTTTCTTTGGCAAATTCATGGAGAAGCTGGTCATCCCCCAAAAGACCCTCCACACCAAAATGGATGATTGCCTCCATGACCCCCAGTCCAGTTTCAGGGCAGCCAATGGCACTGAAACTGCCATCCTGAATATCGAAGAAGACCTACTCTTTAATCTGGACTCTAACACTCCTGTTCTGATCCTGCTCAATCTTTTCTTTGCTTTTGACAATGTCAACTACTCCATCCTCATAAACCTTCTTTGTGATACCGTAGGCATCATGATCAGGGCACTGGCATGGCTTACCTATTTCCTCTCCAACAGACCCTGTCAAGTGCAAATGTGTCATTTTCTCTCCTCCACCTCACTCTTTACCTGTGGCTCCCTCAGGGCTCTATCCTATCGCCATGGCTTTTCAGTTTCATGCCCCCTCTGGCCCACCTGATCTCCACCAACTCCCCTAATTTTCCAGTGTTACTCAGACAACACACAGCTCTTTTTCCGGATGCCTTCTCAAACCTCCTCCTCTTCCTCTCTCACAACTGACTGCCTAACTGATATTCAAGCATGGTGTTCTGCAAGTGATATCTGCCTCAATTCCAGTAAGACAGAGATCCTTCTCATTGGGACACCTGCTCCTAGATTCCCCCTCACTATCTGGCCAGACTCCTTGGGTCCCATCCCCTCACCCACTTGTGAGGCAAAAACCCTTGGGATCATCATTGACTCCTCTCTCTCCTTCTCCACACATCATGGACCTTGCCAAGAAGTCACATTTTCAGATTCATCTCCTCAGGGGCATTCTACCTTTCCTCACCTTCCACCAGAAGCTCAATGTCACCAGAGCCCTGGTTCTCTCTGGGCTTGACTCCTATAATAGCCTCTTTCTCGTATAACTCAATGGCAACATGCTTGTTTTGGAAGCAAGACGATGCAGAGTAACAGAGGTTTGAATCCCGGGTCTGTGCTTAGAAACCTCTTCGGTATTAAGCACGTCATAAAAAAACAAATATAATTCTAATAATTATAATCCTTGGCCTCAAGCTCAGGGACCACATCTCACCAGCCCTAAAATCTGTCCAATAGCTCCCTGTGACTTCAAGAATCAACTTCAAGACCCTCTGCATCATCCACCAGGCTTTCTTGGGCCTGGGACCTCTCTACATCCAGCTTTATCTCCTGAAATACCTCCCATCCAGAGTCTTTTGTCTTCTCGCGCCAACTCTTTGCAGGTCAAATGTTTGTGCAAGCAGATAGTGGGATGTAGACCCCTCTCCTCGGCTGGTGCATCCCTCTGGAATAGCCCCCTCCCTCAGACATGAACCGTATCTTCGTAAATTCTGGAGACCTCTCAAGACCGTCCTTTTCCACTCTTCCTTTCCTCTCTCCCTCCCTTTCTAAACTCTCTGTTAGCCGCTAGACCACTCCCACCCTTGCCCCCAGCATCCTCTGCCAGCACTTGCCCTTGGGCTCCATTTCCAGGACTATCCCAACGTAGTCGTCCTGTCCACTGCACTCCTCCTCGCCTCCTCCCCTCTTTCCCTTGGCACTTGCTGCCTCCGCCCAACCAGCACTTGCCAGCCCCACCCATGGGGCACTCTACTTCTGTACTTCTCGCTCTGCCCCCTTCCCCATTGCACTCATCACCTTGTTCAAGCACTTGGATGGTAGGATTGTCACAAGACCAATATAACCATTTTTGTATTCTTTTACATTTTCATGCCCCCCCTTTTGTCTTGTGGTGCCTGGTAACACCTCTGTATAGGTGTGATACAAATGTCCAATAAATAAATAAATAACTAAAACCACAATGTATCTTGTGCTGTAGATGTTCTTGGCACTCAATAGGGTTAAGTTAGTTTCAGGGCGCTTTGCAGATTCTGCAACAGAGTTCAAGATGGGATAAGCTGCAGATATCAGGCGGCAGGCAGTTCAGCAAGCGAGGTTGGATGGACAGCTGCAGGCTGGTCTACACGGCAGCTCGGGTCAGGGATCATTGTCTCAGTGCTGGTCAGTGGTTCTGAAGCACTGGTCGAGGCGTCTCGGATGGCTTTAGCGAATGTGGCATAACAAAAGTCAGCGGTGCAGTCGGGTGCAGCTGGAGGGGGTTGACTGGCTCAAAAATGTCCTTTAAGGCAGCCGACAGTAGATGCTTGTCGATTCACTCCTCCTTGCTTCTTAACTGGGTTTGTGTCATCATTTAAAGCAGATAACTCAAAGCTGAGGAAGGTGTTGCAGGCATCTGTCTTGTCCTTGGTTTGGTTCAGACACTCTCAGGCACTTCCCACCTAAGAGGCTTGCTGCAGAGCTTAGCAGGGCACGCTGTGTGCTGGCTGGGTACCAGTTCTGGAGATGCAAATGGTCCTCTGTATTCATTATCTCCCTCGATTCTCTGGGAGATGTTTAGGCGAGAGATCTTGCTTCCCTCTTGGAAGTCCTGTCCTACCTCCAAAGGCGGAAGATGTAACGCAAACTATACCTTCAGCCATGGTCCAATGATGAGTTCTTCCTTCTGCTTGCGGTGAAGCCTTCAGATGATCTGCCAAAAGAGGGGCGCAGCCCTCTTTAAAGCTAAATTACCCCCAGTGATTGGTGTATGATAAGTTAATGAACCAATCCTGGGTCCACACCAACACTCTTCTGTATGCATAAGGTCATAACCAGAGTGCTTGCAACAGTCTTCCTTTCTGTCGTGTATCAAAGGGTCTCTCTGGTAAAATGAGGTCTCTGTGTCTCCTGATTAAAGTGGCAGGTGTCCATTGAAGCTGCAGTGAGACCAGACTTTCTTTCTCCGTCAATCCACATACTCCTCTTCTGAATGGGATCCCCTTACAGGGATGACTACTGTAAGCACGCAGTCTTGGATGTGCAATTTCCCTGTCAATCGATACTGAAGGCCGAAGCTGGCATCAGGATAACACAGTGCATATGAAAGGGTGTTGGAGGGTTCCTGTCTCTTTTGTTAGCCTCCACAGCCAGGTCCCATGTGTGCCTGCTTGAACTAAACTCTGATTAGTATGTGAATGCTGCCACCAGCTTCATGGCTCAACAACAGGACAGATCTATGAAGCCTGTGTTGGTTAATTAGACTGGCCATGGCAGTGGGAAGATTTGGCCCTCCCATTTCTGAGATGACATGATGTACTCCTGGCTGTCATATCCTAACTAAATCTGACTGGGGCGGTCGGCACTTGTAGAATGTGTCCACCCAGAGTCCACAAGTCCATGTGTATGCTGTGCAGTGAGCATAGGAAAATGAGTGTACGGATTTGCCCCACACATTTTCCAGCGGGTTATCTGCCATCATTCAATTTCATTTAAAATTTCAAAAAAGCCCAGGCCAGCGCACACCCACCATGTGGTTGGTCGAATTCCTCACACTCCCCTTCACAGTTAAAGAAAAAAAACAAGTATAAGGTCAGGCGTGGTATATTCTATATTTAAAATGTCCCACGACTCCTCACAAGGTGTCACTATGCAGGGCAGGCCTATACCATTTAAAATGCAGACTTCAAAGCGAATGAGATGCTACCAGTGTACGGCACCCTGTGTTTAATAATCACACGTTTCCTTCTGATAACGAGAAACAAAAAAGTACAACCCTTCCATGATTATGTTTCTATATTTTAAAAAAATACGGTGGTAAGACACAACTAAAGATGTTACATATTAATTAAGGCAGTTTAATACATACCTGGGTATCCTCATTCTGTGAACTTCATGGGGTGGGAAATATTCATGACAAGATGATTACAGCATAAAAAAACAAATTCGAATAATAAAAATTGCATAACTGATTCTTTCACTGATTGCGTTTATTAAAGTTCATGGGCAAATAGACAAATAAGGCCTTGCCAGATTATGATTGTTCATATTTCAAAAGCTTTCCGAGACCATCTGGGAATGAGATTGCTTGATTGGCTAGAGGTTCAATAAATGAATTGAAAGTGTTGACTAGTTGCAGCATATTATTAGAAAAGGTATATAGCTTGTGTTGAACATTCATTTAAGTGAGACTGCAAGATATCTCTTCAAATTAAATTGGTGCAGCCACAATTTTTGATTGCAATCCCTGGCATGATGCACATACTTGGACATAGGATGCCAATGCCTGCCAAAAAGTGTGAACACATGGCACATAATGCTAATGTCTGGTAAATGCTTGTACAGTGCCTACTCCAAAGTCAAAACTATTCCCTTTTTGCCAATGTTTCTTTTAAGGGTGCTGAGGAATGCAGTTTGGAGGCAGATGGAACCTAGGAAGGGAGACTATGGGGGTAATTCATATAATTCAGCACACAAGTGGCGCACGCGGCTGGCGCACAGTGTGCGTGTGCGGCAGTCTGCGCGAGCCGTGTGTGCCAAAATCCATTTCTGCGCACAGCGTATTCATGTATTTTAACATCCAAAACCAGCCGTGGCGCAGAGTGGCGCAGCGACCCTGCAGCAGCGCCAGTTATGCCCTCAACCCCTTCCCATGTGCCATGAACAGCGCACAAATCCTGTACATGGCGCACAGGCCAGTGGACCAGCATACAGCCGCCCAACCACGAAAAAGTCTGTAAAAATCCCTGCGCACCCCTCTGAATACACGTACCGCTCTGGGTGGGAAGTTTTACATGCGATTGGCCCTGTGCGAGCAAGGTACGTGTATTTCGGGGGTGCGTGCGAAGTTTCACACGCGATTGGCCCTGTGCGAGCGGGGTACGTGTATTTCCGGGGTGCGCGGGAAGTTTCACAAGCGATTGGCCCTGTGCGAGCGGGGTACGTGTATTTCGGGGGTACGCGGGAAGTTTTACACGCAATTGGCCCTCTCCGAGCGGGGTATGTGTATTTCCGGGGTGCGCAGGAAGTTTCACATGTGATTGGCCCTGTGCGAGCGGGGTACGTGTATTTCTGGGGTGAGCGGGAAGTTTCACACACGATTGGCTCTGCGTGAGCGGGGTACGTGTATTTCGGGGGTGCGCAGGAAGTTTCACACGTGATTGGCCCTGTGTGAGCGGGGTACGTGTATTTCGGGGGTGCACGGGAAGTTTCACACACGATTGGCCCTCTGTGAGTGGGGTATGTGTATTTCCGGGGTGCGTGGGAAATTTCACACGCGATTTGCCCTGTGCGAGCAGGGTACATGTATTTCGGGGGTGCGCGGGAAGTTTCACACGCGATTGGCCCTCTGCAAGTGGGGTACGTGTATTTTCCAGGGTGCGCGGGAAGTTTCACACGCGATTGGCCCTGTGCGATTGGGGTACGTGTATTTCCGGGGTGCGTGGGAAGTTTCACAGATGATTGGCCCTGTGTGTGCGGGGTACGTGTATTTCGGGGGTGCGTGGGAAGTTTCACACGCAATTGGCCCTCTGCGAGTGGGGTACGTGTATCTCTGGGGTGTGCAGAGTTTCACACGTGATTGGCCCTGTGCGAGCGGGGTACGTGTATTTCGGGGGTGCGCAGGATATTTCACACACGATTGGCTCTCTGTGAGAGGGGTACATGTATTTCGGGGGTGTGCGGGAAGTTTCACACGCGATTGGCCCTGTGTGAGCGGGGTACATGGATTTCAGGGGTGCCCCAACGAATTGGCAGTGTGTGTCCTATCAGGTGTGCCCTCTCCCCCCTCCCCAGGGCCTGCAGTCAGACCCCAAAACAGGGGTACACACTGCACCCCTGGCCATGCCCCACAAGCAGCCCATCCACCCTGCTGAAGCCCCCCAGCCAGCCCACATGTCACCATGCACAAGTGAGCACTGACTTATGTCCCCCAGCACCCCCATCCACTCAGCATTGAGGGGCACCTGCCAGCAGGCCCCGACTCATGTCCCCCAGCACCCCTATCCACCCAGCATTGAGGGGCACCTGCCAGCAGGCCCCAACTCATGTCCCCCAGCATCCCATCCACCCAGGATTGAGGGGCACCTGCCAGCAGGCCCCGACTCATGTCCCCCAGCACCCCATCCACCCTGCATTGAGGGGCACCTGCCAGCAGGCCCCGACTCATGTCCCCCAGCACCCTCATCCACCCAGCATTGAGTGGCACCTGCCAGCAGGCCCCGACTCATGTCCCCCAGCACTACATCCACCCAGCATTGAGGGGCACCTCCCAGCAGGCCCCGACTCATGTCCCCCAGCACCCCCATCCACCCAGCATTGAGGGGCACCTGCCAGCAGGCCCCGACTCATGTCCCCCAGCAACACGAAAGGAAGCTGCACAATCATGGCCCTCATGTGCACCACAATTCCACAGCGCGCCATCCCACTCTTGACATGCAATTATTTCACCAATCCACCACACACCGACATGCCTATGTCACGACACAAATCAAAAGTCAACCATGTACATCAACACATGTCGGTAACACACACACACTGTTTGCCATAGATTGTGCAAAACCACAATTTGACATGCATGAACCCAATGAGCGAATCCCACACATGGAATTAAAATATCAAAATGCATTATTAACAAAATCAATGTAATGAAATGAAAGTAAAATACAAAAATGAAATGAAATGCATGTCCAAAAATATGAAAAATAAAATGTAGATGCAATCCAATTTAAATCCAGAAGAAAAATGGTCCAAAATCATTGTCCACCAAAACAAATCCAAAGGAAACGTAAAAATGAAAATCCATTGCCCCATGGTGAAATTCAAAGAAAATGCACACATAAATCCAAAGTCCAACTATGTACAATCAATTTTGAAAGAGTCCATAAGCCCAACGAAAGAAATGAAACCTATCTAAAAACTACCTAAGAAAAGAATTACATACAAAAGTGTGGGGCATAGTCCAATCACCCCAAAAGAAATGAAAATGAAAAGGAAACCTCACACTAAAAACTATTTACAATGGCAGCAGGCTAGTCCGACGGCTCACTTTCCGATGTCCCGGGCCAGGGCATCATCGAACTCCTGGTCAATGTCCTGGAGGCGGTCCTCTTCCATGGCCCCGAGGGTTCGCAGGGTTCGCAGGGACAATGCCATGTTGGACTCCAACTCCCTCGAGGCACTCGGCCCGCCTCAGTGCCCTCCGCCCGCCTTCCGTTCTCCGCCCTGACCATTGTGAGCCCTGCCTCTTCTGCCTGCCGCCGCTCCGCATCTATACGCCGGCCCAACTGCTGCCACACGGAAGACACTCCCATTTCAGGGTCCTCCTGCCCTCTGATATCGATGGCCCTGAGCCATCATTGCTCCCACACAGAGTCTGCTGCTGCTGTCCATGTGCTCTGTCCGATGATGCCTGCACATCCTCCATCTGCTGGTCTCCTTTTGGTGTGGTGTCCGCCCCTGCTGGACTGCCGACTCCCGACTGTGGCAGGGATGGGATCTCCACCAAGCTGGCTGTGTTGGTCAGGCCAGGTCCACAGGGGGCCCTGGTGGAATCTGGGCCGGAGGATGGCAGGGAGAACGACTAGCGCATAGTCTCCACAGAGGAGGAGAGGTCCGCCAGAGTGTGTGACACATGTAGGAACCCAACAACCAAGGCCCCTCCCAACAGTGTCACGTCGCGATGCTGCTCTTCGTGATGGCGTGCATGCTCCCCCCAGGAAGCACGCATGTCATCACGAATGTCACGCGTGTGCAACGTGACACCAATCAGGACGGAGCCCATACGGTCATGGGACCCCTCGTCCGCAGGTAGTGGAGAGGCAGATGACATGGGTCTCCCCCCTACCTGCGGACGGGCCTGGGACGGGGCATCCCTGCTGGTGCATGGTGGTGCAGTCACAGGGTCAAGGACAGCGACATGCACAGGCCCCTACGCGGCGACCTGTGCTGCCTCCTGACCCTGGACCTGGACTGCACCACTTGCACCAGTGGTGCTACCCCCACCAGGCCCCATGTGCGGCTCAGTAGAGGGCTCCTCCTCCTCTGTGGAGACCACCAACCTGGATGTCTCCGCACCGTCTTCCGCCATTGCAAGCCCCTGTGGGGGCTCACCCGGCCCTTCCGGTACAGCTGTAGTGGCAGATGCTGCACCAGTCCCCTCGCTCCCGGATGATGGCAATTCCTGGGAGGGTGGCTGGGCCTCCCCGAGGCATCCCCGCCGCTTGGCTCCACAGCACCGACTCCGCCCTCTTCTTCACTCGACACTGCGTAGAGGGAGACATAGAACACAAGCATCAGGGTACAGTACAATATTCCCCTAGACAGGAAGCAATAACACATGAGTGGCACTGTCAAATGTCACTTCCATCCTGTCCCTCCACAACACATGGGTGACTGCACGCAACACACATGCAGAAACAGGCACGGCGCCTGCAATCAACATCAGCATCCATGTACAAGGGCCTCTTTTAACAAAAATGTTGTCTTCAAACTCACATGCATCATGGCTCATACTGATCCAATGCAGACACAGTGGATACAACGGTGACCGCACTGCATGAGTGAATCTACACATCATCACGTACATGTGTCATGCATCCATGGTGTTTCAAAGTCACACACACACTTCTCAGACACACACACATGTGCACCATACATGTACATTAGAGCAGCACCCATCCCTCACCCCCCTCCATGTCCAAGAACAGAGACTGGCATGCATTCATGTGTGCATTCCGCATACAGCTCCCCATGTTGCATTGGAACACATGCACCATCCATGTGGTTCACACATTACTGGTTTTACATGCATGACCATGATGTCCCTGCACACACACATCCATACATGGCCTATGTTACAAATACAGTCAAGTATCAGACTACCAGCACACTTCAACATGCCCTGTCTCACACAGCAATGCTTGGCCTCTTACCGCTCAACTCCAGACGGTCTGCCTCAGAAGGATCTGGGCGTGGAGCGCTGGGCATACGCGTTCCAGGACCCTCATCTGGATGTTGCTCATGCTGACCCGGCACCCCTCTGCATCCTCTGCCTTCACGAGGCACTGGGCCTTGTAGAGGGTCCTGGACCTGAAGTCCTCCCAGCGCTTCCGGATGTGCTTGATGTTGCGCGTTGCCACTCCCTCCATGTTGATGGCAACCACTACGTCCTCCCAGATCCTCTCCCGTCCTTCCTTGTTGGCGCGTGATGTTCCGAAGAGGGCATTATAATGCCCCAGGACATGCTCCACCAGGACACCAACTTCCTTCTCACTGAAGCTGGTGGCCCTCTGCCTCTCTGGCTGGGGGTCGCCAGTGGTCTCAGATGGTGTTTGCCCCAACATGGCGACCCCCGAGGCAGGCATGGGTGGGCAACTGGGTCTTGGGGCGGGGCTGTGGAGCAATGGTATCCCAGTCGGGAGTCTTCTGTTCCAGCAGGGGTGGACACAGCAACTGGACCCCTGCAGATGGCTGATGTGCAGGCACCAAATAGCAGGGCACGTGGGCAGTAGGAAGGCAGCAGCAAATGGCTGGTGGGAGCGTGCTCGGGGCTCTTGGGGGTAGGAAAATGGCCTTTTGGGCAGGAGCATGGTCTTCCATGTGTTTTCGCATGGCCAGCTTGATACGGAGTGATTTGGCACGTGAAAAAAGTGCACGTCAGCGTGAAGTCCGAGGAAAGGCCCTTAGCGCGTAAGCACGTAAGTGACTTTAAGCGCGCGGGCGTTCCCCACAACGCGGGTGCATAGTGAATCAGCACGTGAGAAAACTGCATGTCACCGTGCTATTGGAGGAAAGGGCCTTAGCGCGTAAGTGCGTAAGTGACGTTGCACTTGTGGGCTGGTTTAAAAGGTATGAGTATCACGCTATTTTCTTGTATGTGCTTTTTGTGGAGAGCGAGCGGGTGATTCTTGTACTTCTTGTCGGTTCACACGTGATTACTTCACAACGTTTCCAGTTCGTACTCCCTGTTTCCTCAGACTGCGTTCTTTTCTTCTTTTGGCGGGGGTGTTGCCAACGCACACACGCACGTCTTTTTCAGACGGTGAGTCGCGCACGTATTTTCCAACTGTGGTTGCCCCCGTGTGTCGCGTACCCCTTCAGAGGTCATTGTAGGCTGCGTGTAACACGCGTAAGCTTATTGTTGTGTTTCTGGGTGCCACAGCGTAGTGCGGGTTCATTTTTCCATGCACGTGGTCTACCAGGGGTTGCATGCACATGTACTTTTGTTTTTGGGGTGCCTGTTTGTTGCGTGACCCGTCATCTTCCCCCAGGGGTCACAGACAGCCTTACTAGAGCACTGGGGTCCGAATTCCATCTAGTACCCTACCCCTTTCACCCCAATTGCCCAGGACAATTGTTTACTGCAACTCCCATACGCACAACAACATCAGTGCCATGGTTGGGAGGCGACCAAGCAGTAAGGGAGGCAAAGGTGGCCGATCTCAAAGAGGTGGGCGTGGTGGGCATGGTAGGGGACGTGGCCAGGATTTTCAGGGTGCCCCTAGAGCCCCGTGTGTGGAGGACCAATCGGGGCCACCTATACCCCCCCCCCCAATGGTTGTGGGAAACATAGCTGACACCATCCCAGCTCAGCCCTTGTTGGACCGGCCCATTTTGTCAACTGAACCGGCACAGGATGACTCCCAGACTGACTTCCAGGTCACCAAGTCTAAGCCACGTGTGGTGGTGAAAGTTGCTGTCACCAGGCCACGTGGATCTGGGGCAGCAATGTCATCTGCTGCCCCAAGTAGCCAGGGTGGGGAGGCTGCAGGGGCAGCTGCAGCTCAATCCACCCCAGCTCCGAGTCTCCCAGCTGGGACAGTGTTGGTCCAGGTCCATCACACTGACGTTGGCCCTGCCAACATCACCCTGCAGCCAATCCCTGCAGCAAGACCTTTGGTCATTGTGCCTTTACAGGCTTCAAGTACCCAGTCCACCTCCGCTTCTGCCCCTACTGTCCAGAGTGGCGTAAGCCACTCCGGATCTGCACCACCTTCCAAGAAGAAGAAGAAGGGTGCTCTAGCACTACAGTCTGAGACCCCAGACATGGCTACACACTGCGGCACGTCAAGGAAGCCTGGCTTTAATGACGCCGAACTTGATGCACTTGTGGCCTATGTGTTGGCACATAGCCGCAAAATGGTGGTGACTGCAGGGTGCAAGACTATGCTTGATCAACATAGGGCCCACTGGCAGACCATTGCGGACCACATTAGTGCCCTTGGATTTGTGAGGCACAAAGCTGATGATTGCTGCAAGCGGTGGAATGACCTGAAATGCAGAGCAAAGAACAAGCTGGCTTCAAATCATGCCTCTACTCTGGTGACTGGTGGTGGGTCTCCACCAGAGGACGACCAACTCACTGAACATGAGTCTGTTGCTGGAACCATCGTCACAGAGGAACAGATCCAAGGCGTGGGAGACCTACCAGATTACGAAGCATTGTTGGGTGAGTGCCCATGCATGTGTGTGTAATCCATGTGTATGTTGCTTGGGTGACGTGTTCTGATTGAGTGTCAGTGTTGGTAACTCTGCCTTTGGCGGTTACGGATGCAGGGTCACGCTCAACAACATCTGATCCTGTTTTTGGGCCAGCAGATCAGAGGGGGAATGCAGTCCTGCAGCTTCAGGCAGTGCCAGCACAGCAAGGTGCAGATCGCCTTGCCCCAAACAGGTGTGGTGCCCGCCGACGCGGTGGCCATACGCCACCAGGCAATACTGTATGGGAAAACTCCATGTACAGTATAGCAGCACAACAGGGAGCATCGTTTGAAATGATGGCTCAGGCAATGGAGAGGGTGGCCACTTCGATTCTCCCCCCTGAAAGGCAGATGGAGCAACAACAGCAGGCAACAGACTCCATTTGCCAATCACACAGGGAAGACATGTTGGCGTCCAACAGGGACCAACGGGCGGCACTGGAGACTCTGCACGAAGCCATATCTGTAGAGTCACAGGGCCACAGGGAAGCCCTGAGGTTAGAACTCCATTTCAGTTGCCCTAGGTGGACGTAGAGCCACATGGGTACAATCAATGGCACCTAGCACTTTGGGGAAGTGTGCCACCCCATAAAAGTCCTGAACGGCAGCCTGCCTTTCTGCAGGTGTTCTGGGCATGTATATGTGCCTGCGGACTGAGGGGCATGCAGTCATGATGGCCAACACCTGGTGTAGGCAGCGTGACTGCGTGGCCTGTGACACCCTCCCCACTTTGGCACTTGTCCGCTGAAATGAACCCGTGGCCAAGAAGTGCAGTACATTGAGCACCTTTTTCAAATGGCTCAGTGCTTGGGAGAACAGGGTGGGTGATGTGAGATCATCCTCCCACTCACTCACCAGGTCGAGTACTATGTGTGGTGGAAACCTGTACCGCCCATACACCTGGTCATCAGGCATCCCAAAAAGGCTGGTCCTGGGTGTAAAAATTCTGGGCCTGGCTATCCTCCTCCTCCTGCGGTGTCCCATGACCACTGCTGCGAGGAACGGTATATTCATCATAGCGTCTGAGCTTGTTTGTTGTTTGCGCGCACTTTTATGCTGTGCGGGGCCACGTACGCCTGCTTCCCGCTGGCGTACGTGTTTCTGGATTAGCGCGTCTTTTTTGGCGGCTGCGTTTCCCCTGTTCGATTCCATGAATACGTGTTGTAGATGTGCGTGTGGGCGTTCTGCGCATTTACCTCCTGTACTTCCCCCGTAACGCCCACATTTTCATGCATTGTTCCCCATTCCGCGTGTTACGTCTCACATTCCGCCTACTTTTATTGTGTGCGCTGCGCTATGTGCGCTATGTGCGCTATGTGCGCTTTCGCTGTGCGTTTGATGACGTGTGCACCCATGTGCGCCACGCACGATTTTAGCGCACATCCCAGGATTTACACGCGCACGGACTTCCATGAATCGATGTGCACGGCTTTTGCATGCTTGCACTGCAATTTTCGCGCTTGCGCTGCGATACGCCCACTTTTGCACGCTTGCGCTGCGATTTTCGGCGCACATTAATTCCATGAATCAGCCTGTATGAGTTTGGCAGAAATTTGGATCCTTTTTCAGCAGAATTACTGTGGTATAATGACTGCTGCAGTAATTCCTTTGAAAATGCCCTATTCAGTCCTGTAGACTCAAAAAATAGGGAAACTTACACCACCACGCCACTTGTAATCTGGCGGTAATACCACTGGATGAAGTGGCAGCAAGGATAATTCTTTTAGGCGTTATTCCAGTGGACTGCCCAACTAGTAATTACCCTCTTTCAATGTAACACCATTTAGGAACACTATTAAAGATTAATCCAACTGGCAGCCAACCCCAGTATTTCCAACATTTTCTTTGAGAATGAGTGGTGTACATATACAACCATGCCATGGATGCCTCTAAGAAGTTCCAAAGAGGGAGGGTGTTGAGGGTGGTGCAGTTGATTTGGCAGTTTCAAGCTGTATTTCAACCATGTCATGGAAAGGATTAACCATATATTATGGTGCTCCCATATAAATGTAGGCTTTATTTTGGAGATGTGAAGATAGGTTTTGTTTGCATTCTTTTTGTGTCCCCATTCATTGAAAGGTGTGGCCTAGAGATGCTTTCAATGTGTGGCATTTGTTATCCTGATTTCTAAAGACTGAGGCCATCATGTTTCCTAGCCTTGTCTACCATGCTGGAATCTTGGGTCAGGTGAGCTACCCGATGGACAGCAAACAGCACCACAACGTTTAAAGAGCTGTTTTGTGCCCAAGAGCAACCCTTGTGCCCCCATTCAGTCCCCTTGTTGCATTACCATGTGACATCCATCTTGCCTGGCTTTGTCTTCCCCGCTGACATCTAGGGCTCAGGCGAGTTTCTTGATTGGCAACAAGCATTATGTGACTGCCTTCAAAGTCTGGCACTTTGGCACCATCACTCCATGCTTCTCAGTTAAGGACTGGGGAGGACAGTCTGCTGATTGGGCCTTCCACGGCGGCATGGTCCTGCTCTGGGACCAGCCCTCTGCTCTCCTTCTTGCCTCTTGATCACCGGGTTTTCCAGTGGCTTATAGTGTCCAATTTGCCAGGATGTCTTGGCTGGTGGGTGAGGTTTTTAAGTTGGTCCTAGAGATGTAGAATTGTGATTGTCTAGTCAGGGGGGAGTAGGTCTAGCCATTTGCGTTTCAGTGGTTGGTAAGTTGTGGTGGGATAGATAGAATGGTTGATCATGAATGTGTTAGTAGAGCTCTTTCTGGTAGGTATGATTTGTATGTATAACATGTTAGAATTGTCCAAATCGGTCATGGGAGGGAGAAACTGTCACAAATGGGTTACTTACTTTTTTAGTTCAGTTTTGGGTGGTGTTGTGATACGATAGAAGCAAAGGGATTGGTTTGACATAGTTTCTCTTCTTGCAAGGTTGTGCCCAGGTGTTTATTCCTTATGGTAATTCTGGTGGTGAGAGTTTGTGAGCGGACGCCATGTCGCCCCGTGGAGGTGCTTTTACGGCTGCATGCTGTGTCAAGTCATCCACGAGTTCCTGCAGCGCTCTTGATGAGAGATTTAATGCAAGTATCTTGAAAGAGTTTTGGCTCTTTACGTGTTTACAATGATCGATTTATCAGTTTCCAGAAATGATTGGAGATGTCATTGCAGAGATTTCAGGGGGATGTGGGAATATTGTTGCATGTGGCTGGTTTCCTCATCCAATTTATGGTTTTGTAAATTTCTTTTGGCGCAGGGCTCTTTAATGGGCCCTTAAGACTGCTGCTTTGTATGAGATGATCACGTTGCTGGTATTTGACTGTCTCCCTGTCTGAGAACACCTAGAAGCAGAACTGAAATATAGATCATTGCAATGTGCCTGTGTCTAAAAACACCTAGAACAGTGCAATGTCCTTATCTGCGAGTACACCTAGAAATAATGATTTGTTATTAATATAGTGCCTACGCCTAAACACTTTACATAGAACATATTTACATACATCTGTCATCCCAACCGAAGTTGGTACTCATTTATCAACCTAGGAAGGATGAAAGGCTGAGTTGGGCTTGCCAGGATTTGAGCCTGCGGCCTGCAGATCACAAATAGATCACAGCAGCTAGTGCTCAACCCACTGAGCTATCTTACCGGTAGAACACGATATAGCAATGGACTTATTTCTGAGAACACACAAAAGTTGGAAGCAATATAGATTAGTGCAATGTGCCTATGTCTGAAAACACAGAGAATAGTGCAATGCACTTATGTCTGAGTACCCCTGGAAGCAGAACACAATACAGCAATATTCTTATTCTGAGTACAGCCTGAGGCAGAACACAAAATATAAAACAGTGCAATGTGCTTGTGTTTGAGAACACCTAGAATCATAACACCAATGTAGCAATGTAGCAATGCCCTTATGTCAGAGAACACCAAAAAGCAACATTTAATGTATATATAAATATTTCTTTTTTAATCAAGTGTGTCTGGCTAATAACTAGCCTTTGCACCACACATAAAACAAATACATGGCATACAAACAATGTTCACATAAAATACACATTCTTACATAAAATACAAATCCATCTCCATCAACAGAGATTTATACCTAAACGTGTGAAATTATCAAATCACCATCAACATAATACATGCCCACCTAATAATTCATAATATTCATGATGCCACAGTGTTAACTGGATCAAATAGTGCAGCATTTCCGGGTCTGTACAAGTTATGTTAAGCAAGCAATGGCAACATAGTATTGGCCTTGACGTCCTCAAGCATGATCTTGAAAACACGCTTACAAACGGCTATCCTCCAAAGTGACATCAAAGACGGTATCCCAAGATCGAAGCATAATGGCTTTACAGGGACTGAATTAGGAAGTCCAAGTAGAGATCGAAGGAGCTTTCCTTGGAGATGACCCAACCAAGATACACGTGTGAAAGATAGAGATTCAAGACCATGCATGATACTTGGTACAAGTCCTAGTTTGTAAGCTTCTAATTTGCCTTCAATAGAACCACCACTTCAGGAATTGATATATCTATCAATTTCCATTTGAGGATAATTCTTGCATAGTAATATTCCTGATAGTAATGCACTGTCAGATTTGTATTACTTGGTTAACCAATAGACATACGTGTCAAGAGACTCTAGCATACCCTCTTTGATGTACCAAGCATACAGCTTGACTCTGGTTTCTTTTTGTACTAATCACCATGGTCTTAGTTTTAGCCAAGTATATTTTAAGGCCATTAATAGAGACATCATCCTGTAATGCATTAATTGTAGTCCTATTTTAGTTAAATCTGTAAGGATGGTATCATCAGCATAACAAAACCCGGGTGCAGGAACTACAGATACTCTGGGTGGGTAAGAATTACATTTTAATAGATGTTCTTCCAAATCTACACATACAGATCATGAAGAAGAGGAGCAAGCCCACAGCCTTGTTTCATGCCAAAATTGGTAAATATAGGTTGGGTCAGTGTGCCTTGTAAAGAAGTTCTAACGTGTATTGTTGTAGTGCTGTACAGCGATTTCAAAGAAAACAATAGTGTTGGGTCTATGTCCCATTTTTCCAGGTTATACCACAGTTTTGTTCTATCAACACAGTCAGAGGCAGAGGCAGAGGAATAATCTATATAACAGCTGTATAATGATGTTCCAGTGACCAATCTCACATCAGCTGTTAATAGATGCATTGCCCATAGCCTTTTCGGAATCCAATTTGTTGCCATTAATTATAGCCAAGGATTCTGCTCAGATAGGCAATCGATGGAATAGTAATGAAGCAAAGAACTTACTGATTATGTCTAACATGGCCATTAAGCGGAAATTAGAGGGTACAGTGTGATTACCCCTTTCATGTGTCAGGATTAATATCGAGGTACGCCAGCTGTCTGGGATTTCTGAGCTACTTATAATTCTCTAGTACTGAGCACTGAAATTTCCGGCCCAAAATGTAGGGTTATCTTTGCACACCACGTTCGCTAAGCCATCTGACCCAGGGGCCCTTGATGACTTCAATGTATTAATATTTTCAAGTGTCTCCTCTCTATGAAGAATGGGAGCACCAGGTATGGTGTCTGTTTTGCTTGGAATAGTTAGTTGCTCAGGCAAAACGTTTACCCAAAAGTGGCTAGAAAAATTCTTAGGCTAAACCTCCTCGGCAATGCCACAGACTTCTTTCGGTTTTAAATCGGCAAGATATTTACGATATAAAAACCAGAATTTCTTCCGGTCATGGGCTTTTAAAGTAATATTTATAGCCTTCCAGTTGGCAGTATAAAGCAAACATTTGTATTGTTTTAGCCAATGGTTGTATTTATAACAGAGGCAAGTAATTTATCTCTCTTGAAAAAACGAAATAGTCTTTCTTTTTAGCATGAATGTGACTATCGTACAAAGCAGCCCGAGTGGGCATGTCACAATGAGTGCGCAGTTTAACGGGCAATTAGTTTGTCACATTTTGCATAGCTTCCCTCATATCCCAACTATTATTTTTGAACAAAAACTCCAGTAAAGGAGTATCCTTAGCTCAAAACTTGTTCAGCTTATACACATTATTTTGTGACCATAACATTTATTTGCCTGTGTATTACAAGAAACTTCTTTTGATTTGATGCCCGGGAGTCGACACAATGCACAATATAGCAATACTGAAACCACAAACAGAGCAATGCTATAAGGCGTACCTGTACAGGTGAACAAGTGAAATTTGCATGCAGATCACCAGGCCGGTAGTTGCGAAAATAGTAATTTGTATTATTATCAAACCATAAAAACAGGAACAATGGAGGAGAAACGTTTCGCTTTTAAGCACAGCTTAATTATGGCGATAGTAAACAAAAAAGGACTACGCTTTTATTCTCCATTAATCACCAACTACATTTTCCATGACCCTGTATTTTTAATTTATTCTATATTATTTATTACATTCCGAAAAACAGGCAGGCATCAGGGCATGGGACACAAAACACACAAGACACTATGAGAAAACATTAAGCAAGACTTTGATATAGTCAAAAATGGGGTAGCAGAAAGACATGTATTCAAATTTCCATTTGCTTTTAACCGTCTGGGGCACAGTCAATTTAATAACATCGTGTTACTTGAATGCAATGTTTTAACAGGTTAATAAATGGTTATTCCTCTCTTTAAATATTAAGGGGCTGCACCATAGTCTTTTGGATGAAGACAGCCATTTTGAACTGGATTCTGGCGCCTATAGGGAGGCATTGAAGGCACTTTCGATGTATTGTGATGTGCTCACCTCGTGGTACTTGTATAATATGGACAGGGATTTCTTGTACCACTTGAAGGGCGTGCACATTTTTTTTGAAGCGCCGCCCAATCCACTCTTGATAGGATAGTAGCCCTCACCAATGTTTCACAGTTCTTATCTGAAATCAACGGTCTGATTTTCTTCAAGAGTTTCAAGTGGTATTGTGTATTATGCATGATGCTATTCACTTGATCATTGGGGCTAACATTGCAGTCCAAGACAGCACCCAGGGTTTTAATCTTTGTCTTCATTTTAATCACACATCCATCTAACAAAAGTTTTTTTTTAATCTATGATCTATTATAGTAATAGTGGAAGCCGAAACGTAACAACTCTGACTTAGCATTATCTAGACACATCCAATGCTCAACCATCCACTGTTTACTGTTTTAATAACATAATTTAGTCTAGCAGTATTGTGATCATAGTTACTGTCCAGACTCAGCAAAAGCGCAGTATCTTCAGCATCGTCGGTAAAACAGATATTTATGCCCTCCAACAAATCACACAGGGGTTTAATGTAAAGATTGAACAAGGCAGGGGACAAACATGCCCCCTGTGGCACTCCAAAGGTGATAGAGGCATAGTCTGACAAGGCCTCCCCTAACGGACAGCTGACACCCTTTAAGACAAAAAGGAGGGAATCCAATTTATAGCGTTGGATGAACACTTACCCTTTTTATCCAATGCTGTCAACACAGTGTCATGGTCCATTAATCAAATGCCGCCAACTGGTGCAAAAGAACCAGCAAGCCACATCCACACAAATCCATAATGACCAGCATGTCTGGACGCAAATCCAGAATTGCACTTTCTGTACTGTTTGGCTGGAGGCCACTTTGGTGTTCTAAGAAGTCCTGGAATTGTTTTATGCAACTTTGTCAAAGTTTGTTAGGAAAAAAAGAGGTGTTTGTGGTTGGTCTTAGGTTGGATATATCAATAGGATCTTTCCCAGATTTTTTGGCAAGGGGGTAACCGTAACTTGTTTGATATTTCTAGGAACCTCCTCATATCTAAAGGAGGAATTTATGAAGCGAATGAGGAAGCAAGACCAAAAATGTCTCCATTAGCTAAGATTATCTTGGATATCGCATAGGCAAGAAGTAGGGTTCATACTCTTCATAATTTCCAAAAGTCCTTCTTTGTTTATGTATTGGAACGTAAATTCCTGTTCTTTGACCTCAGTTATCCCAATAGGGTCACTAATCGTGTTATAGTCACTTACAGGTGCGAGGTTGTCCTTCCAAAACAACCAAGGTGTAGGTTTGATTCTTGTCTCTAGCCCGTAGGACTTTGTTGTGGAAAGATTTTTGTATTTGTTTACAGTCATTTTTGGGAGGTATGAAAGGGATTGGCTGTTGTCTAGAATGTTTGATCTTCTTTATTATATTAAAGAGTTTTTTAACTCCGTTATCAGCCCTGTCAATTTGATTCTCAAATAAGTGTGTTTTAGCATTACATGTATCACTCTTATAACTTTTCATAAATTCCTTCCAGGCCAGTTTGTGAAAATCAGACTTAGTTTTCATCCAAAGGCGTTTAGCCTGTCTTTTAGATCTCTTAATTTATTTTATTTTATTGGTGAACCAGTCGTTGCAATGGGCTTTATCTCTCACAACAGAGGTTTGTGGGGGGGGCAACCTGGTCTAGCATTTTAGTCATGACTGAATCAAAGGTGGTACTTTGGAACCCTGGTTTATCCTCATCAGAGATAACTTCCATTACCAAGATGATCCCCTTATTCAAATCAGTTGCAACAACCTTTTTGACATTCGTAATGTGGATTTTCTTGAGTGGGGCATGTGAGACATTCTGTTTTTGTTTACAAAAATCTGAATGAGTATAGTACAGTGGTCCAGCCAAATGCAGGGCTTAGTCTCCAACATCTCTACTTGGAGATTTCTGGAAGCGCCCCAGTCAAGGACTTTACCCTTAGAGTGGGTAGGCTCTGCATTTAAGATAACAAATTCTGCACTCCTCAGATTGTACTCCAGTTGTGCTGCTTCCTGATCTGTTGGGCCCTGGAACCAACGGTTAAAGTTAACCCAAAGTAATGTGGCACTTCTGGTTTTATTTAAGGGCTGTAAGATCTAAGTTAGTTCAACATTAAAATTTGTCATGTTTTTAGGTGGCAGATATAGCAACACGAGGTTAAGACAATTTATTGGGTATAATTTCAGTTTTAAATTTAAGATCTCAAATCTACCGCAAAGTAACAGTAATCTGATTAAAATGTAGCTCTTCTCTCATAAAGATAAATACTCCCCCACCTTTAATATTTGTGCAGTTGTCTGAAAAAAAAACATGTATTTGGCTGGTACAGATTTCTCCTGATGGGATCAGAGGGGTCTTGTAACCAGGTTTCCATGAGGCATATCACGTCTAGGTCATATTCCAGAATAAAATAATGTACATCTATTAGATGTGCATTAAGGGATCTTGTGTTTAATAACACAGTATTAAACAGGCATTGGCTTTGATTCTCATGAGTCTGATACGGAATCTTGGATTCAGAAATGTTTGTGGGTTCCAAATGAATGGCTGTCCAAATTAATTATAACGAGAAAGTTGCTAACACCATCTTCAACATTTAAGTTCAGCTGGGAGTGTGATACATTTCATAATCTATGCAGGGGGGGTCCACTTATAAAGAATCAGAGTTTTCAATACTTGTTTTGTCATCATGAGAGGGTGTGTCGGTTCGGTACTTCATATCTGTGCCTGAATCCTTGTAAATATTTAAGCACAATAGCTTCCCGAGCCATTTTCCAGGTGGGTAAGGCTAATTAAAGGGAACAAGGACAGGCCATAACTGTTACCAATAAAAGTGAGGACAATATAAGATAGAGAAAGGTATACACTCGGAAGAAATTATTATCTAACTACGGAGTAGCTTACCTAGAGAGCTGCAGCGTTTAGCACCGCAACAAGTCCCCAACTGGCACTAACCAGCTTCCTGCTGTCGCATCGGCGCTGTCACACCTGCCGGCATGGAAAAAGCAGAAAGAACTACAGTTTGTGCTCGGAAAAGTAGTTCTTAAAAATAACGAAGTATGCAGAGGTTTTAGAGCAAACCACTAGCAGAACAAAGTTGCAAAGTGCAAGGTGCAATTTAAAGGCAAGTGCAATCGTTACTGTGACTAATAAAAGATTTTAAATGCATTAATATGGAATTTTTTAAAACAAGTATACATTCTAAAATCAACTCAAAAGCTAATCAAACGCACGATAGTGCAAATTATTAGGGCTAAAAATGTAAAGGAAAGAAAAGCGTCCTTATATACCAGCACCAGCTTCTTGCTACGATGGCTGAAAAATTCATAATCTATATCAGAAAACTCAGTAAAGTAATTCAGTGTCTCAGATACAGAGCCCAAATCACTGAGGCAAGAGAGAGCTTCCAGGTTTCTAACACTAAAAACTGTGGATATCTGAGGTGTATGGTGTTGGAATCTCATTAGCAGGTGCAAAATATTTCTTGACATATCATTTTCTACAGAACATGAAAACATCAATCAATATGTCCACCTGATCGATGTTTTGGTCCGGGACACATGATAGTCCTGATTCAAGTAAACTGGTGGTATACTCATCTACGGGTGTCTTAAATTCAACAGTGTATTCCCTTGGACAGACATCATTGGCCTTATTTGTTCAAGCATGTCCAGATGTGTGCTGAAATGTGTCTCATTGGTTGCTGTCCTGTCCCTCACCCTCTGTTTTTTCCTCTTGCTGTATCTACCTGTCTGATATTTTTTTCTTTTGCTGGAACCTTGGATTTTTCATTTAATGGTATATCATCCTAATTTCTTCTAAAAAAAGTCCTGTGCGTTTTTACTAGTTGACGGTACTCATGCAGAAGACGCTCCTTTGTCTTCTGCCGAACTGACATCTGATGATTCTGGGGACGGAAGTTCAATCACTTCACAAGGCAGAGTATTGGCAGTAGTTTTGTAGAATCATACTTCTTGACAAAGGTATAAATCCTTCACGCCCCCTTAGGAATCTTCTAATCTTCCGTTGACGAATTTCATCTAGGTAATTCAGCAACTTGACATTATGTTTCAATTTGAAATAATTCACAATATCATGATCTGGTTCTCGAGTAAGTTCATCCAGAAGGTCGGCTATCTCTTCAGTTAGATCTGCATTGTTAATCTAGGATACTTAATTAATGTGTGCAACAGACACTGTGAGCATTCTGTTAAGCCCAACTCCCAATCCTTCAACATATCACTGTTTTTGTCTAGCTGGGAAACATAAGAATACAGAGTAACCTCAGGATCATTTTTGCTGCCACATATCTTTCGAGTGCAGTGTACTATTACTATTTAGACAACTCCTTTCTCTTGAGTTTTTCAAACTTTTTTAGGTAGTCCAGTACTGTTGATTGGGCCGTCAACTTGTTACTGCTCCATGTCTGTGTATTCGCACTTGACTCAAATGCTAAGTCAGCTAATTTCTGTCGATTCCCCAAATCCATTCTGATCACAAATTATTTCACTGAAACTGCAAAGGTGTAGTCTTTAATGATGACACACCAGTGCATATAATTAACACGGCCCAAAAAGAAGGACAAATATTAATGTCCAAGATGGTACTACAATGGGAGAAGTACGAAATCATCAGTAAAATAATAATCAGACACCGTTTTGTATATGTACCCGATGAACCTTTCATTCTAGCAATGTCCGATTGCAGATGCATGGGAACATCTCCATACTGAAGCAGCTTCGCATCTGCTCTCACGGCGTGGCGTGCGCGAATGAAGTAATGGAATAACCGTAAAGCAACATACAAAGCTCGCTGTTTTGTGTGCAATATAGCAATACACGGATATCTGAGGACACTGAGAAACAGAAAACAATATAGAAGAGCAGCATCTACTTTCGTCTAGGTACACCTGGAAGTGAAATACATTAGAGGACAGAACAATGTGCTTATGTCTGAGGACACTTATAAGCAGAACACAATATAAAACAGTGCAATTTGTTTAGACCTTACAAGACATGGAACAGTGAAATGTGCTTATGTCTGAAAATACCGGCCAACGATATCAGTATAGTACAGCGTAAAGCGCTTCTTTCACAGAAAACCTAGAAGCAGGACACAATATAAAACAGTGCAAATGGCTTATGTCCGAGAACACCTAAAAACAGAACACAATACAGCAGGGGACTTCTTTCTGAGAACACCTAGAAGCAGAAAGTACTAGAAAGAGAACACAATGTAGAACAGTGCAATATGCTTATTTCTATGACCACCTATAAGCAGAACAGCAATATAGACCTGTGCAAGGTGTTTATCCCAGAAAACACCTGAAACAAGAATACAACATAGAACAGTGCAATGCACATATTTCTGAGGACCCTAGAAGTGGAACACGGTATAGCAAGGTGCTTATTTCTGAGAACACTCAGAAGCAGAACTCAATATAGAACAGTGAAATGTGTTTATGTCTGAGAATACCTAAAAGTAGAAGACAATAAAGCACAGTGCAATGTGCTTATGCTTGAGAACACCTAGACGAAGAACAGCGATGTAGCAATATGCTCATGTCTGAGAACACCCAGAAACAGAACACTATATAGTAATGCACTTACATCTGAGAAGACAACATAGAACAGTGGAATGTGCTTATGTCTGAGAACACACAGAAGCACAACACAATATAAAGCAGTGCGATGTGCTTAAGCTTAAGAACACCTAAACAGAGAACAGCGATGTAGCAATATGCTTATGTCTGAGAACAACTAGAAACAGAACACTATATAGTAATGCACTTACGTCTGAGAACACAATATAGAACAGTTGAATGTGCTTACGTCTAGATACACCTAGAAGTGCTAAACACATTATAAAACAGTGCAATGTGCCTATGTCAGAGAACAACTAGAAGGAGAACACAACAAAAGAACAGTGCCATGTCTTAATGTCTGATGACACCTAGAAGCAGGACACAATGTAGCAACATACCTATGTCTGAGAACACCTAGAAACGGAGCACAATAAAGCAATGAACCTATGCCATAGAACACCTAGCAGCTGAACAAAATATAGAACAGTGGCATTCACTTATATCTAGGATACCTAGAAGCAGAAACAGAATCCAATGTATGACTCAATAGCTTGTGATCGTATGCAGTGTACCATGGTGGTCCTTCGGGCACCTGAATATACAGTGAAAGATCTTTTACCAGTGAGGTATAATGTACTGCAAAAAAGCACTTTTTAATGACATATAGATGCTAAACGCAATAGTGTTTGAAAGGTTACCATGTACCATGTATGAGGAATGCATCATCCGTGTGTATTATCTGGGTGTAGTTCGTTCAGGTTGGTCCATGTGGTATCACAGAGCTAGGGCACCAGGCAAACAGGATGCCCCTTTAGCATTTGCCTTTCACCAGCTGCTTGGGGATGACTGACCTACGAATCTCCCTAGTGTGGAGGTTCCCCAGATCATAAAACCCAGCCAAATCATGAATAGAGGGGAGGGGAGGGTGGACTGTTGGTGGTATGAAAGCAAGCAGGTAAAACGTAGCTGGGGGCAAAGAGGAGCATGGAGTGTGGTCAGAAAAGACAAAACACAAACTTATATTAAGCAAAGGCATGGAGTTTCTAGGCAGGGCCTCTGATGTTCCAGCATGGCTTGATGTGAGAAGGGAAGAGAAGAAAAAGGTTTCCTACAATTCTGGGGAGACCTTTTGGTGCTATGGGTCACCTGACCTCACCAAAACACCAATAGCAGGCCAAGGAGTAGGGGGGTCCTGGGAGGGGATATAAGCAGGGAGGGCAGATGGGTAGGTGCACAGAGGAATGTGGACTGTGCTCAGAAAAGACAAAACACAAACTTACACCAAGAGGTGGTATGGAAGTCTAGGGGCTGCTTTGGGCGAGTCCAACAGGGACTTTGAGATTTTAAGAATGCAAATCTGACTTCTCTACTTGTGTTCTTGTTAACAAAGAGTTATGTAACCATGTATTTAAAAGCTAATCTGATGCTTGATTACTCGGGTGCTCTAGAGCACCTCTGTGCTATTTTAACTGTGTTTAAAAACAAATCCTACTTACTTTACCTGTGCATCCTAAAGCTAATCTGACTGATGGTCACTTGAACACTTAATAGCAACTCTAAACTAAATTACCCGAATGCTCTTGCAAACCAGGGCAGCACACAGTGTCCACAGTGATAGTGTATTCAATCGTGTAACTGCCTTACGCTAAGGATCCTACCATTTCTTACTTCCTGTTCCTTGCATTTTCTGATGAATCCTGCCTCTGCATTTTTTTTGGTACTGTGCATCTCTGCTTATACTGGACAAGTCTGAGAGTAAATCCTGGTGGCACTGCTTTTCTGTTGTCACTCACCCTTGAGTGTTCCCGGCCTGCCCATTCCTAGTATCTCCAACCATGGCATCATGGCCTCTCTCATCGTTAAGTATTGTTTTTTTTATATCCTACCCCAGTGACATTCTCCACAAAAATGCTATGACAAATATGCAAATGGGTCCTCATATGTAATCCAGAGATGCCTACTGTGACCACCTGCACACACATGTCCTACAATGAGAGCATCACAGACAAGCAGTTGATTATTCTCCCATGACATTCCTTTATGTCATCCTTCTCTAAGCTTCTTTAAATGATGGAGCAAGATGGAATGCATCATATCACGCACACCCTAACACCTGCCTGGTATTTAAATTATATGACAAGGAAATCATTATGCTGCAAGGGAACCAAAACTCCACTAACTTTCAACAACATCTTGGGGGCCTTACTGGGACTGCCACACATTTGTCTTATGTATTATGTTGTCACCAACAGGAACATTACCATTGTTGTTGTCATGGCTACCACCTCTATTCGTCTGATTTCCTCCCTGACTGATGTCCAGTTTAGAGCTACTCGCTCCTTCTTTATAGGACTCTCAGGTCTCAGGACCTGGTTGCTCCTTCGATCTCCCTACATGGCATATAACTAATACCCCCTTGTTGTTTGAGATCTCACCAGAGAATATTATCAAACCCTAAAAAGATCTTCAGCATCTGGTCAGTGAAGAGCCTTTCCACATCCAAATATGCCTCCAACATCCATGAACTTCTGCAAGACATCACTATGGATATTCCCACCATTACAGTGTTCACTGCCAACTTTACCGGCTTTTTGGACATTCTCCTCCTTCCAGATTTTAAAATCTTTACCAAGAACAGGCCCAGGAGATTGGTGTATAGCATCAGCCTTGTTCTCTTGACCTATCTTCATGCAGTGAAGGCCTCTACCAGCCCCACATGCTTCACTGCCAACTGTACTAGCTTTTTGGCTGTTCACTTCACGCCTCGTTTTCAGATCCTCTTCAAGAAGAGACCCAAGAGATCATGGTGTAGCGTCAACCTAATTCACACTGCCAATCTTCAAGCAGAGGAGTTCTCTACCAGCCCCATGTCTTCCTTTAAAAGCTTTCTGTGTAAATACACCTCAAGCCCAATCTCCACACTCCTGTTTGTTGTCATCTATAGACCACCGGTTTATGGGCATCTTTACTGAAAGAGTGGTCTAAATTCATCACACGCTCATTTCATAGCTGAAAAATAATAGTAATGGCAGATGAGAACGTGTGTGTGGACTGTCCTTCTAATCCTACTACGTTATGTTATGTTATGTTATGTTAAGTTAACCTCTTAAGCACATGTTCACCCGAGGGTATCTTGGCACTAGTACATAACTCCTGAAACGTCCTGACAACCTTAACCTCTTCTGCCTTTCTGCCTCCACCACCCATACTGGAGTGCTTTGCCTTGCAATATTCCCTCCTTTAATCTCCCCATTTTAAGCACAACTGTGGCTCCTTTTTCCTGGTCTATTTCCTGATCCGGGCCAAACTACATACAATCTGTAAAGTCCACAAACTGGCTACAGTCTGGAACTGAGACTCGAGAGAAAGCTCCCCCTCATGAAAGCCAGAAATATGGTGCAAGAATTCCTTAACCCTGAGACTAACAACCATAGAAAACAGACCCTGAGAAGAAAAAAGAATGGCACAACAATGCCATAAACCTGACATTAAGAACACAGGAGTAGGGAGACTTAGAGGTAAGGTGGGAAGAAGGGTGTGGTAACCCCTTTAACTTGTGAGTATATGCATACTGTTTAGCTTGTTGATTAGTTGGGAGGGACCTGGCCCAAAATTTACTGAGGCAGTGGAAGTAATGCTTGGACAGCTGGAGAGTTTTTATGTCCAGTGACCTATACATTGAATTGTACTGGGAGGCCATTTTGCAAACCTATCACCTCAGCACTTGAGTTATTCTGTGAGTAATGTGTGCGGTAAGGAGGTCACACAGTGACAATCTACTGCGGAATGCTTAATACAGACTAGCAAAATCAGTACTCTGAGCTTAGAAACAGAGGGGGTTGAAACATTGTAAATGTAAACATTAAAAATGTAAAAGCAAGAGTGCCAGGCTATTGTGCAAGTCTATGCAAAAAGGACGAGCATACTCGTCCTTGGCTCTTCAGGGAATAAGATGTGTTTCTGTGTCCTCTTCAGTTGATATGAAGTAATGCATTGAATACAAACAAATGGAATGTGGCAATAGCGAAAACATCAACTGTAGCAGAAATAAAATACAATATGCTAATAATAAAATGCTGTTTGCGCCCATATATCTTTTAGATGAATTCTATGGGAATACTGAACACTATGAAGATACATACACAAGATATTCTGCATTTTTAGGCTCCTCTTTAGGTTTATGATGGAATAGAAAAGTCACTTTAGAAACCCATCAAGTACAGCATTTACATAAAATAAAATTGTTCTACAGCCGCATTACTGTAAATATCTGGTAAATTCTGAAATGATTATCTCTATAAATAAATAAACAAGAACAGTTAATATTGTCAAAGAATGGTTCAATCGGAACATTGTGCATGGATCACATAAGATAAAACAAGGGGCATCATCACAAGTTGGGCGGTAATCCGGCACAATTTCCACCCAGTGGAAATAGCGTTACTGCTGGGTCGTGTGGCAGTATTAGCGGTGTACTCGCCCCGACTTTGGCAGTAAGGCTATTAGCTCTCGGGGAAACTGCGCTGAAATAAAGGTTACAGCCAATAAAACGGCACTAATTGGACGACTGCCAGCGGAAATTGCATCATCGCCAGAACGGGGAGTATTGCGGTGGCCATTTTGAGGATCTAATATCTCCACTTCCTGCAACCATCCGGTCCTGGAAAGAAGCCAGAATGTCCCAGGAGAGGATCAGAGACAAGGTGGCAGAACATTGCCTGCGCAAACCAAAATGTAGTGAAGGGGAGCTGGCGGTCCTCACAGATGAGCTCATTGCACGCTGCGACGAACTATATGGCAGTCAGCAGCAGAAGACCACTGGACAGCGCAGGACAGCCATATGGCATGTGCTACAAAACAGGAGGGATAGTAGGTATCAGAGAGGAGGGAGTAAACCTGTGCACGATATACCACCGCAGGGTGAGTCGTGTGAACCAGGAAATGAAAATAACCAAGTCGCGAATGCTGAGCGTGTAAATACGGTGTGGGGGGGTGACGAGTAGCAAGGTTTCGGGAGTACACTCTCCAAACCAGGTCGGGGTGCTTAGCGGAGAAAAAACATAAATAAAGGGTTGCGTAATTTGTGACTACGTCTGAACGCTCGAGTCGTCGGGCGTATCGAAAGTAAAAAAGGACTCGAAAAGTATGTAACCTCCGTTAATTTACATCCCGCCTTGTTAGAATAGTGTGGTGTTTAGTGGTGTTTAATAGGGTTGGATTAACACCCAATGGGTGTCAGAATCGCGGTGATGAATATACTATCTAATCGGTATAGCAGTAAAGTATTAATACCGCAGAGTACATCCGCGTCTAGGTGTGGAGTTACGAAAAGACTTCTCCTGATACATAGGCTAAAAGGACTATTCCCCTAATGTAATCCTTCAAATTGGAATCTCAAATTATGGTAAAGCGTATATTTAGACAGGAATGGGGTGGAAGGACATGGTGTTGGGAAAAATAGACTGTGTAATATCTCACTAAACTGGAATGGCAAAAGGGGAATAAATGTCCCGAAAAACAAAGTGTTTTGTTTAACAGATTTCATTGTATACAACAGTAATGGAGTATGACATTATCTCACCTCTGGAAGTTAAGAACACGCTCCAGTTAATACCTTCATTTAAGCCCGACAAATGACTTTTAGTAAGGAAAATCATTTTTTTCTCTTGTATGCTAAGCATGTGTTTACTGTTACACGCATTGTCTGAGTGCCCAATCTTCATTACAACAGTCCATCTTAATTCTTCAGGCTTATGACCCACACTTTTAAAGTGGCCTACTAAGGGTGCATTTAGGGTATTGTTTCTTATACAACTTTTGTGTTCTCCAATTCTGATCTTTATGTTTCTTTCTGTTTTGCAATATACAGTCTGTCACATGGACACCAGATTGCATATACAACCATATTGGTGTTACAGTTGCTAAAGGATCTTTGTTCCCACAATTTTGGTAATCCTAGGTTGATCTGCTTTGTTCTTTTAGTTTGTGCACAGCAGCTACATGATCCACATGGACTATGTCCGGTCAGTTTAGGTAGACCCCACTGTTCCGTAAGTGTGATTTGGTTTACTTTGGTAAGGATATCATTTCTTGTTGTCAGTTCCTTAAGACTCTTTTTAAATGCACATTTAGGTTGTGAAAGCGGATAAACTACTTCTTCTAGAATGTGCCAATTACTTTTTATTATTTTAGAGATTTCTTTTGTTAGGGGATTGAACGTACTCGCCTCTTTTGATTAAATTCACTTGCAGTTGGTTGGCTTCATGTACAAAATCTTCCTTAGTACTGCTATTCCTCTTCAATCTGAGGAATTGTCCGAACGGTAAATTTTGTCTGTTATGTTTGGGGTGGAAGCTCGAAAACAGCAGTAGGGAGTTTTTGTCGGTGTCCTTATGGCATGGTTTAACTTCCAACACCGTTTCAGTTTTGTTTACATGAATGGTCAACTCAAAAAAATTGATTTTATCATTGCTTTTAGTGTTCGTACATTTTAAGAATGGATTTTGTACATTCAGCCATGAAATAAACAAATCAAATACAGCATCATCTCCAGACCACACCATGAGGATATCGTCGATATACCTCTTCCATAGTTGTATGTGTTGTAAGTAAGAATTCATCTGATTTAGTATCACATTCATTTCAATAGTTTCAACATACAGGTATGCCAGTGTCGGAGCCACCGCTGACTCCATTGCTGTACCGTGTATCTGTTTGAAAAATTGACCATTGAAAACAAAGTAATTTTCATAGAGGCCCATTTCCGTATACCACAGAATAAATGAATTTGGAGTTCTACCAGTTTGTCTAGATTCTAGCAATTTCTCTTCAATCATGTTTAGAGTTTCTGTTTGAGGAATTTTGGTGTAAAGAGAGACCACATCTAAACTTACTAGTGAATCATTTGCCTCCATCTTAAAGCCTTCTATTAAACTAATGACTTCAGTAGTATCTTGTATATATTAAGTCATTTGTTTTACATAGGGGCTTAAGTAACGGTCAGCGAACTTAGATAAGGGTTCCAGAAGGGAGCCTGTTCCTGAGACTATTGGTCTGCATGGAGGATTGACTAAAGTTTTGTGAATTTTGGGCAGAGGGTAGAACCTAGGTACATTTGGTTGAGGTGGCACAAGGTATTCAGCTTCTTGCTTTGAAATCCAATTCCTATCAAGGGCTTTCTTGACTTCATTATTAATCAACATTTGTAATCTGTCAGTTGGGTCTCCCATCAGAGGTTCATAAAAGGATGTATCGCTTAGTTGGCGATCACATTCATCAATATAATCTTGTCGGTCCTGTATCAGGATTGCGCCTCATTTATCGGCTTTACTGAGGATAATCTCATGGTTCAGTTTAAGTGATTGAATCGCCTCACATTCTTTTCAAGACACATTTTGAAATGTTCGTGTTCTATTCTTTTTCTCAAGTGTGTCTAGGGCGCTCATCACTCTATTTTTAAACACTATAGATTCTGTAGCATAGCTAGTAGTCGGTGGGTTAAATTTAGAATGTCTGCGTAGGCCCGTTTCATTCTCTTCAACAGTCGATGCATTCTCCATGAAGAACTGTTTCAGATGTATTTTCCTGAATAGCTGTTCCAATTCTGTTCTAGTTCTAAATTTATGATAGCCTTCACTTGGTACAAAGCTAAAGCCTTTTTCCAAAACGGACTTCTCCATTTCATTACGTTGATAATTAGATAAATTGACTAGTAGTGTGTCTTGCTGTGGAGTTGTCTGGGTTCGAAGTCCCATGTTGCTTGGTCCTGGTCTAAAAAAGGAGATTGGGATTGTGTGTTACCTCTTCCTCTGTTTCTTGGAGGTCTCTGAGATAAGCTACGTCTCGTATTAGATGTTCTTCTACCACTGTATGCACCTCTGTTCGTTGGGTATAGATAATCTCCATCATCTAGGGTGTCATCACTCGAACCATATGAACTGTATGAAGTTGTTAAGGGACTTCAATTCAGCACTCCAACTAAGTCAATGCCTTGTCTGGGATGCCCAAGGGAAGCCCTTATTTATATATTTGATGATAAACCCTTATATAACGCCCCTCTCTTTGAATCCACCTGACCTCACTGAGCCAAGAAGTAGGTTTGTTTTGCAATTTACAAATTTATTGGAAAATTAAACAAGATATATATATCACACTTTCATAAATAAATTAATATTTGATAACACACTTATGAAGATAATGTTGATCAAGAATGGATCCTAGCACACTTTTTGATCAGTTAGGAGTTGGTACAGAAAGGATAAAATAGCTGAGAATGCTTTATGGTTTCAAGGAAGAGTAATGGTGGAAAGGAATGCAGTACAGAAATAAACTGATATGGTTTCAACAAGAGAGAATATAATCACTTTTCCCCTTTGTGGCAATTCTCTCCCCCCTATGCAATATAAAGAGATGGAAGGAAAGCACACAGTTTTCAGGAATACAATCACAATAAAATACGAATTTCAGTTCCCCCCTAGCAAGCTTAGAACACAGGGATGATTTTAAAACACAGGCAAAATACTTAAATGTGATTTGCAAAGAAGTGAAAATATGCTAAACATGATTTTAATTCCATATAGGAGATTCAGGATAGGTGGCAGCTACTTTGAATTAGTTCAGGTCAACACTATCAGTGATTCATGAGGGATTATTAGGTTGAAAACGGATTTCAGCAATGCAAAGCAAAAGACAGCGATTATTGACAGGTGGTGAAATGAGCTAGTTGCAATTCGCGGCACTTTTTCCGAGCGCGTCGAGCACGATTACGTAAAAACTATATGGAGTAGAAAGTCGGTTTAGGGCTTGCTGGAAAGCTGAGGATCTTAGCTTTAAAATGAAATCTCGTTCCTAGCACACGCGGTTCCAAATATACGGAATTTTGTGGAGGTAGATTTTTAGAAATAAAGTAGTGATTCAGAATGGCAAATGACACTTTCACAGGTTTAAAGTCAGAGAATGGACACGATTTCTATGATGCAGTTCTGGACAGGTTAAAATGGTTTGAATCAGATTATTTTAGACTAAGAGATTGGTTCTGGCACAGTTTTCAGGATACTCACTCCTAGTCTTGGAAGGAATGGGCCTCCGTCACGGATCTGGTCAACAGGTTTAGGTGCGGTTCTCTAACCATGGACGGTCTCTGGTACTGGTTCTGCTCACAGCAATCTGGGTCAGCTCTGCTCTGCTGGTCTGGATCTTTGGTTCTGGCAAAAGTTATTGGCACTGCACAGCGGTCTGGTCTGGATACAGCACTGCTTTCTGGGTTCTGGCATAGGGTTCTAGCCAGAATCAAACAGCACAGTCCGGCTGTTGAACAGTCAGGTTGCAAAAGATTTGAGGCCTGCTGAAAAGGATTCAGCTTGTAGTTCAGGCCCCTCTGCTTAAAGTTCTGGAGTCTAAGTTCTGGATGGTCCTTCTTGATATTGTCTGGTTAGGCCGAGTGCTTCACAAGAAATCAGTTTGAAATGGAAAATGACTGTCCCTTCCTGGGTCTTAGTGGCTCTTTTTATGTCTTTTGAAAGTGGGTGGGGAGGCTGACTTTCTATGCCCCACTCTCTCATGATTTGGTAGGCTATAGGCTTTTCTGTCCTCTGACTGGAGAACTGAGTAGTGAGTCAGGATGAGTCAGAGTGATGCTATTTTTATGGCTGGCTGAAGTCCCTCCCCTTTGCATTTACTTAGAAAAATGATTTTTCATAACCACACATGCTTCCCAGATACACAAGTTGTTGAAATTACATGTACACATCACAGATGAATTAAGGTACATTCTTGCCCAACTCTGATCTTCCTAAGAGCTTGGGTTCAGAAATGACAACTTATTTTCGTTTTTGATTGGTTTTCCAATATTGGACTTTTACCCAAATGTACACAGAGGTACACCCCCCTTCTGGGCATATTAATACAAGTTACCATGTCTCTAGCATAAACACAGTGTCTACAGCATGAATAAATTGTGGGGTTCGGTCCCAGAACATCATACGGAATTGAGTTTAGACTCAAATTGTAGGTACATTTTTCATATTAAGGATCTCTAAATTGTACATTTCTGTCATCTGGTTACACTTAGTTATCAGTATTCTTATAAAACATATATTTGCCTTCAATTCAATTCACAAAGGTGTCTGGGTCCACCCCCAGAAACTTGGTGAGTCAGAGATCACATGTCTTGTTTTTCCTAGAGCAGTGTTGACAGTTAACACCCAAATCAACATATCCTATTCAGTGGAAAGAGGCTATTGTGCCTTTCTGCCAGGCTGCAGGAAACTCTCCTCCCCTCCTAATTTACATGTCAAGGCGATATCCTGTACTGTTGGTGGTAAGAGCAGGTGTGAAGACTTCCCATCCTCTTGAACTTTTAATTGAATCAGGCTGCCTTCTTGTGAGGGCCTGGGAACAGCAGGGGTTGAGCATTCTCATTAATCACCAAGCCTTTGAAGTCCCAGCTAGCTCAGCATCCTTTTGCAACTCCTGAAATACAGTTCTCCTGTCAGAGTTTAGATCGCTAGCGCCGGTTAGTGTGAAATGCCGGTACTGCACCCATTTTTGACAGCTGTCTTGAATTAATGTCTTTCAAAAAGGGGATTTAGCTTGACAGCATATGATTTTAGCTAACATCGTTTTGATGGGATCCTTGCAGTAGAGTGATGTAGAACACCTCACCAGAAGTTGGATCTTTATAGTGGTCTTGTGGGCCATGATTTTAGCAACTTTTGAAACCAATGAAACGAATTTTTGAACAGCTCTGGGTGGAACCAAAGGATGGGTCTGGGAATTGTCAAAAGTGGATGGTGGCTTATCTGTCAGGTTTTCACTGTGCTTTTTCTGGTGGGCAGCATTGCTTTTTCTAAGTGGGCAGCATTGCTTTTTATGCTAACAGCAACGCACAGTGATGTTGTAGGGCTCGGATGCGTGGGTGAAAACATCCCACAAAGTATTGCCAAAACGTACTTTCCAGCACTCTTCTTGGGATTTTATCTCTTTGAGTATTTGGTTTGTAGTTGTCTTGTGTATATATAAATGCCTTTTCATGCTTGAAGTTTGTTAAATATTTCTTCATTCTTCTGACTCTGTCTCTAGTCGTATAGTCTTTGAAATCATCAATTCCTTTGTTGATTTCATCTAGTCTTTTTTTGTAAATATCTAGAGACACAAGTTTCTTTATTTCATCCTCTAGAGTTAGTAATTTGTTGGCCAATTTGTCTGTCATTTCTTTAGCTGAATCTATAATTCAGATAAGCCAATCTCTCCCGCATTTATTGGCTATATAGCTCCATTGTAAAACAAAATGTTTGTTGTCAAGGAATAGTCACGTTTCATTTCTTACAACTAGTCCTTGCGGTAAGGTCCCATTGCGGAATTAT
This sequence comes from Ambystoma mexicanum, assembly GCF_040938575.1. Lineage (NCBI taxonomy): Eukaryota > Metazoa > Chordata > Amphibia > Caudata > Ambystomatidae > Ambystoma > Ambystoma mexicanum. The sequence goes on from NC_090937.1 coordinate 942,161,398, forward strand.
TCAATCATTATGATTCCGTGTAGTTCAGTCCTAATTAACCGTTTTTTCAATTGGGCTAGTTCGTCCCAATTGCTGACATTACTCAGTGATGTGGTACCATTCTCTGGATCTAGAGATGTTGCTCGTGCTAGAAGTTCAAGAACATATTTGTCATCATAGCTCTTTACTTTATCTGCTGCCATTATTTTGCAAAAAAGATGTTTGGTCCTAATATGTCTAAAGGAGTGTCCACAATAATTCTAATGGGAAGCATAGGACAGAATCCCAGGGCCGATGGCCGTGCTAACAACTGATACAAAACAGGAGGAATAATAGGTATCAGAGAGGAGGGATTAAACCTGATATGGAGATATCTAACTTAAGGAAAACAGACTCCCTATCTCTTAAGGTCGGGTAAGGTAAGGTAACTTCCGAGACTTATAGGGGACAAGTCACTTACGCTCCCTTAACATCATGAACACTTGTGTGTGTGGAAAATTCAACCAGGGCACACTTAAATTTTGGTGTAAAGAGAGACCACATCTAAACTTACTAGTGAATCATTTGACTCCATCTTAAAGCCTTCTATTAATCTAATGACTTCAGTAGTAGCCTGTATATATGAAGTCATTTGTTTTACATAGGGGCTTAAGTAACGGTCAGCAAACTTAGATAATGGTTCCAGAAGGGAGCATGTTCCTGAGACTATTGGTCTTCCTGGAGGATTGACTTAAGTTTCATGAATTCTGGGAAGAGTGTAGAACCTAGGTACATTCAGTTGAGGTGGCATAAGGTATTCAGCTTCTTGTTTCGAAATCCAATTCCTATCAAGGGCTTTCTTGACTTTATTATTAATCAACATTTGTAATTTGTCAGTTGGGTCTCCCATCAGAGGTCCATAAATGGAGGTTTCGCTTAGTTGGCGATCACATTCATCAATATACTCTTGTCTGTTCAGTATCACAATTGTGCCTCCTTTATTGGCTTTTCTGAGGATAATCTCATGGTTCAGTTTAAGTTATTGTATCACCTCATGTTCCTTTCTAGAGACATTTTGAAATGTTTGTGTTCTATTCTTTTTCTCAAGTGTCTCTAGGGCGCTCATTACCCTTTTTTTAAACACTATAGATTCTGTAGTATAGCTAGTAGTCGGTGGGTTAAATTTAGAATGTCTGCGTAGGCCCGTTTCATTCTCTTCATCAGTCGATGCATTCTCCATGAAGAACTGTTTCAGATGTATTTTCCTGAATAGTTGTTCCAATTCTGTTCTAGGACTAAATTTATCATAGACTTCAGTTGGTACAAATCTAAAGCCTTTTTCCAAAACAGACTTCTCCATTTCATTAGGTTGATAATTAGATAAATAATAATATAATTTATTGTGACTTAGTTTACAATGAAACTTTACACATAAAATATACCTAAATAGGAACAAAATTATAATGAGAAAACCATCAGTAATTAACAAAAACATTGCATAAGAAATTACCACGAAAGACAATACATTAAATTCTCTAAATATACATTTCCTAAAAACCATATAAAACAGCTTCATTTTATGTTCACATTTACAATAGTTCAGGAACCAGATCTAACCACATCCTACCGTATATTCTCCAATAAAAAAAATAAAAAAAAAAAAACTTTTCAGATGGAATATCAATCTAATTTCAGTGTTGTTACAATTCCTGTATAAATAGGGGCCTGTATTAGCCAACAGCCCCTCATGGATTTCAGCGATGGCTATACATCATCTCCTCTTTATATCCTCCTATATGGTTATATTAAGTCTTGTTTCCACCATCAGCCAAACATTGTACAGTGCCATCATGAGTCTTATACTGTTGGAGTTAATACAGTGATGCCAAAATAGCTCCTCTTTAATGTAATCTTGGTTATGCACAAGCTGACTCAAGCCAAGGTTTATGGTACTTAACATTTTGTGACATTCAGTCAATACATGTCTGGCCGTTTCTAGTTGATTCACTCCTTTCCATAACCGGCAAAGCCGTAATTCTGGGGGGATCATGTCTCTTCTGCCTGTATCATTAAAGTAGGTAGTTGTTCTAGCCTTAGAAGTAATATGAATCGTCTAAGTCTACTATCCGGGCATAAGTTGAGATAGCTCTGCAGATTTTTATAGTTATACAGTCTATACTGGACAAACTGATAGCTTTTCAGTTTCTGGAGATGAGCGTAATTCTCCAGCCAGTCCCAGAGCTCTATGCGTTTGACCAGAGCCCTTTGCATTTCTACAGTTACATTGCCCTCCCTTATTTGCCACCCAATGGTGGTCAGGAATTTAGACATTTGCTCCTTCAAAGGGCACGGGGATTTATCCTTCGATGTCTCTAGATAAACCGCCTTGAGTAGCCCATTTTTAGTCTCATTCCTCATTCTCAAATAGAGTAGGGCTCGCTTTTTTAATACTATCGCTTTCAATGAGGTCAGCCCCATTTCCAGTCTTAATATTGCCATAGGGATTCCCGGTGGTAAGCCCAAAATAGCGCGCCAAAATTTCCCCTCAATCACCTGGAGCCATTTCAGGTCAGAGTTGAGGAGGGCTTCAAGACCATAGGTGATCATAGGGGATAATACCTGCATGTACAGTTGTCTCGTGCCCCATATGGTGAATCCCCCCTGATTTAGTGTAAATCTATAGAACAGTGCAGTCAGTTGGGATGCCTTTACAAAGCGTGACTGCTTGCAGAGTTCATAGTCGCCGATACTCTCAAATTCTATACCTAGATAGCGGTAATGAGGAGTATAGGCAATGGTATCTGAACCAACTCTGAGCTGTACACGAGTGGTGTTCTTGTTGGTAAATCTCATTGCCTTTGTTTTTTCCAGATTAATTTTGAGGCCGTTCCTCTCGGCGTATTCCCACAGAGCGGTGGCCAACCTTCGAAGCCCACTAACAGTGTGGTCCAGTATAACCAGGTCGTCCGCATAGTCCAGGACAGGGCAGATGGAGTCTCCTATTTTCGGTGGGCAATTTGTCGCAGCCCTAATGGCCTCCGGGATGTCATATACATACATATTATAGATCAGCGGGGCCGTGACACAACCTTGTTTGACCCCCCTATTTTGGAGCCCACTTCTAGTAGTGTGACCTTCTTGATCTAATTTTATTTTAGCAGATGTGTTCTGATGGAGTAGTCTGAGATAATAGGTCAGGCCCTCCGGACAACCCATTGCTTTTAACTTCCGCCAGAGGGCCTGGATAAATTGACTAGTAGTGTGTCTTGCTGCAGAGTTGTCTGGGTTCGAAGTCCCATGTTGCTTGGTCCTGGTCTAAAAAAGGAGATTGGGATCATGTGCTACCTCTTCCTCTGTTTCTTGGAGGTCTCTGAGATTGGCCACGTCTCATATTAGATGTTCTTCTACCTCTGTAAGCACCTCTGTTCATTGGGTACAGATCATCTCCATCATCTAGGGTGTCATCACTCGAACCATATGAACTGTATGAAGTATTGCCAAAATGTACTTTCCGGCACTCTTGATGGGATTTTATCTCTTTGAGTATTTGGTTTGTAGTTGTCTTGTGTATATATAAATGCCTTTTCATGCCTTTTCATGCGTGAAGCTTGTTAAATCTTTCTTCATTCTTCTGGCTCTGTCTCTAGTCGTATAGTCTTTGAAATCCTCAATTTCTTTGTTGATTTCATCTAGTATTTTTTTGTAAATATCTAGAGACATGAGTTTCTTTATTTCATCCTCTAGAGTTAGTAATTTGTTGGCCAATTTGTCTGTCATTTCTTTAGCTGTATCTATAATTAAGATAAGCCAATCTCTCCCGCATTTATTGGCTATATAGCTCGATTGTCAAACAAACTGTTTGTTGTCGAGGAATAACCGCGGTTCATTTCTTACTACTAGTCCTTGTGGTAAGGTCCCATTGCAGAGATATTCAATCATTATGATTCTGTGTAGTTCAGTCGTAATGAACCGTTTTTTCAATTGGGCTAGTTCGTCCCAATTGCTTTCATTACTTAGTGATTTGGTACCATTCTCTGGATCAAGAGATGTTGCTTGTGCTAGAAGTTCAAGAACATATTTGTCATCGTAGCTCTTTACTTTATCTGCTGCCATCATTTCGCAAAAAAGATGTTCGGTCCTAATATGTCTAAGGTGTGTCCACAATTATTTTAATGGGAAGGATAGGACCGAATCCCACAGCCGATGCCCGTGCTAACAACTGTTACAACAAAGGAGGGATAATAGGTATCAGAGAGGAGGGAGTAAACCTGATATGGAGATATCTAACTTAAAGAAAACAGACTCCCTGTCTCTTAAGGTCAGGTAAGGTAAGGTAACTTCCAAGACTTATAGGGGAAAAGTCACTTACGCTCCCTTAACATCATGAACACTTGTGTGTGTGGAAAATTCAACCAGGGCACACTTAAATTGTTCATAAACATGAATTCCTTTAATACATAATTATAAAAAACAATGTTAGTAAAACTTCATAAAAAAACATTTAAAATCTCCTAAAGTGACATGTGCATAAATAACCTTATAAGGTAGAAGCCTCCAAGGGGGTCTACCTGTCCAAAGTGCAAAGTGCAGAGGTAATGCAAATAGAAAAGCAAACAAAAAAGCACCTATTTACAACACACTCAAGGTACACATAGTTTAGTACAACAATATTGTTTGTTGGATCAAAATCCTAGTAACCACATTTAAAAACCACATACAAGAAAAAAAGCAAAAGGAAACCAAACTGTAGAGTACTAAAAATTCAAGTGACTCTATGGTTGGTACTTTTGTTTTGTACTGTTCTATTGACAATGTGTAAGGGTATTAGTCCCATTCAAAACACTTCATATTAATGTTGACATGAACCCTACATGTTTTGTTCCTACAAAAATTAGTTTTGTTACCATAACTTCTTCAGGCGTATAATGTTTCCAAAGTATGGACACAACGGGGGTCGCTAGATTTGTGGTTTCAAATCAGCCCAATTAAGGGTATCGGAGTGTCAGATGTTTAAAGGGCGAGTGACATAGAGGATGTATCTTCCCAGGGGAACAGTTGCAATATAACTTGTTCCAAGTGCTCTTCTCTGATCAATGGAGTGTGAACGTCTAGACCAGAACTATATATAAAGACACAAGAAAGGGACCTAATTAGTAATGGTCACCAATCTTATTACCCACAAAAGTAAATAGTCGTGGTGTAACATTGGCGCTTACCGTAACACTGTTTAGGTAAAGCGTCCTAGGTGGCTGATAAGGATCCCTACATAACAGTCACCACCATCCCTGTAGATACAAGAAGGGGGGCATAAAGGAATCCTGTCATCAACAATTTCAAAATGGTAGCAGTTATAAAAGATTAATTTACACTAGGTGGTGGAGCAAACCACTTAGTGGAGATAAAAATATAGAACTTAGAGTAATTCTGTAAAGCGTCATGTTCGGAAGTGGATTAAGTACGTTTGTAGGTATTGGGTGCACCTGTAGAACACAGACACACATTCATTAGTCCAATATGGAATAGAGATCCATATAAAATATATCCCAGTGTCATGGGTCACGTATTAACAACTTCTAACTTGTGTAGTTATAGTTAAATTTAAATCACTACTAGATAGTAAATGTGCATGAGAGAGCGGAAGAGTCTGCAACGTACAGCATTAACTAGAGCGTGTGCACGCAGAACGTGTCAAACCTAATATAGTAGTTGACACGTGTGTAGTGGAACCATAACCAGTGTAAATGGAGGTATGATCAAGATCTCTTTAGCGAAAAGTCGCATGCTAGGCAAATTAGGGGTGTGGAGATAAGAAGGAGAGGAGTACCGCACCAGTATAGGATTGTTAGGTGTTAAGTTTCCTTTAAAAGTTAGGAATATGTGTAACTGTAGTAACGTCAAGGGCATTTAGTAAAGTCATAAAAGATAGAGGGCCTCATTACGACCCTGGCGGAGAACCATGGTGCAATTTGCACCATGGTCCATGGCGCAAAGCTGCCAACTCCGCCATGGGGGTTGGCGGACTTACCGCCCCATTCCGACCTTGGCGGGGCGGTAAGTCCCCAATCCCCATTTACCCTTCCCCATTCCCATTTTTGCCCCATAGGGTATAATGGGAGTGGGGAAGGCGTTAATTACGCCACCGTAAACTACGGTGGCGTAATTAACGACAAGTCCCGTAGCGCCATGGATTTTTCCGCCTGCTAAAAGCAGGCGTAAAAATCACCATGGCGCTACGGGAACTCGTAGTCGGGCGGAAAGGTACGCCATGGTTTACGCCGGCGTAAACCCCTTTCCGCCAGGGTCGTAATGAGGGCCAGAGTAATTATCAACGGTGCACGATATACCACCGCGGGGCGAGTTGTGTGAACCAGGAAATGGAAATAACCAAGTCGCGAGCGCTTACTGTGTAAATACGGTCTGGGGTGGGGGGCGACGAGTAGCGAGGTTTCAGGAGTACACTCTCCAACCCAGGTCCGGGCGCTTAGGGGAGAAAGAAACATAAATAAAGGGTTGCATAATTTGTGACTACGTTTGAACGCTCGAGTCATCTGGCGTATCGAAAGCATGCCATCAGCCAGAAGGTGACAGCAATGGCAAGTGTACCCCGTGATGGAGAGGATGCAAGCGGTGGAACGACCTTAGAGTCAGGGTGCGGGGACTGCTATCCCAACATCGCCAGGAGTCCATGGTGACTTGAGGAGGCACTGTGGTGCCACTGGTCCTCACCGCCTGGGAGGAAAAGTGCAGTACAGTACTCTGGGTACAGAATGAATTGAGGGAATTGGCAGTGCGTAGGCGAATGCCAGCAGCTAGGAGGCAGGAGGTGAGTTAACCCCCACCCAACACAGATGCATGCACAATTGACAGCCCAGCATTTGGTGCCCCGGTGCACAGAGACACGTGTCGTCAGACCCAGAAGCTGGTCATGGCAACAGGACGGAGTGACTGGGTGACACATCAGCCACCCTCCACAGCAGCCATGGGGCAGGGCACCAAGGGCACCACTGAGCATCACAGCAGCGGGAATGGGAGGAAAGTGACCTAACTAAATGCCATGCACTACCACTACGTACTACCACAGCCCTAAAGGTGCATCCTGTGCCAGCAGGATTGAGGTGTGTGAGCGACCACAACACCATGCAGCAGTCAGAATGTTGCTGCCCCAGTTGGCCTGCAGACAATCCACAGAGAAGTACACATCCCCAACACCGACATGTACTCAGCCTACCGATCACTGTGCACCACAGTGCAGCCTTTCTGGCTGCACAGCAGTGCCCCATAGATCCATGCCGGTGCCATGGACTAATCCACCACCCCCACACACACCATGTGAGTGCAAACCTGGGGAGGAGATTTGGAGGCCACAAGTATGTATGCCAGACGTCAACTTCCTCAGCATGGACACCCTGCACTCCCATACACAGGCCAAAGACCAACTGGCCATGTGTCCCACATTCATCGTTACACGCCACCCCATGATGTGGGGCCCACTTGCAATCTCCCCTGACCAACCATGTCCATTTGCCCATATGTGTGGGGTCCCACTCTGTACCATAGCAATGTGTCTCACATGCCAACACACATGACATACCTGACAACACTTCCTGTGTGCTCTACAGGCACTTATCACCAGAGGCATCAGAGGAGGAGGCGGTTGCAGGCCCATATGGGAGCGGCACATCCAAGCCCTTAAGGTCTGCCACCACCACCACCCAGCAGAGGCCCATTCAGGCTACACTGAGATGGATGCTCTGCCATGTAACACCGCAACACAGCAAGGCCAAGCCAACATATACACCACAGGCTACTAGTAGCAACGCAAGGCACACTGAACCCACTCCCATGGCTGGAGGCTCAGACAGCAAGGCTACACCCGCTGGCAGGCCAACTGTGGAGTCACAGGGGGACACCAGCCTGGTGTCACCACATGCCAAAGGGCCACAGACCCTGGAGAGGACCCCACACCACCAGCATCCACAGACCCCCAGAAGCCCCCATGCCACCAGCACCCACAGATGCTGGACAGACCCCCACACTGCCAGCGTCTGCAGGCCCAATGCAGCCCTTTCTGCTGCCGGTATGCACAGTCACCTGAGCAAGACCTTGACACACCGTTTTATGGCTCCCCTGATTATAGCCCAGGGACAGTGCACAGCCCCTCTCCCACACAGCACACACCAACACTCTGTTGCGGAGGCTTAAGGAGATGGAGCAGAGACAGGAGGAGATGGAGGGAATTGGCTACACGCACTCTGAACACCTGCAGGCCATAAGGGACAGCATCCAAGGGGCCACCCGCAGGATTGTCCAGGCCATATTGCGGACAGGGCTGAGACAACTGCCAGTATGGCTACCCTGACACTGTACGCCCAGTGTATCAGGGAGATGACCGAAGGTGTCTCTGCACCGACACAGACCATCTAGCAGAACATGGAGGTGCAATGCCAAAAATACCTGAGGACAGGCTCTGTACCTTCCACATCAACCACTCCCACAGAAGGGTCACATCAGGGCACGCAGACGCATCAGTCAAAGCACTTTCTGTACCCAAACTCACCGGGAGCTGGCAGGGGGGAAATATGCCATGGTTGTAAAGGACTCTTAGACACTAATTGCCATGAGTAGTCATGCTGGGGAATTGGTGGTGGGAGGGGGAGGGGGATAGTGTGATGGGAAGTAGGTGGTTGGAGAGGGATAGTGTGATGGGGAATTGGTGATGGCAGGGGGAGGGGGATAGTGTAATGGGAAGTTGGTGGTGGGAGGGGGAAGAGGGATAGTTTGATGGTGAGTTGGTGGTAGGAGGGGGGTGGGAGGGTGTGATAAAGAGTTGGTGGTGGGAGTGGGAGGGGGATAGTGTGATGGGGAGTTTGTGGTGGGAGGTGGGGAGGAGGGATAGTGTGATGGGGAGTTGGTGGTGGGAGGGGGGATAGTTGGGGCACTTCATTCCATAAATACTGTTGAATTTCATCAATGCTAGGATATTCCTGATTGTGTCATTGTCATGTTTATTGATTGAGGTAGTTTCACACAGTTGTGCATGGCTTGTGCCATGTGAAAGTGTCAAAAGATATTGTCTATCAGACCCTGGCGTGCAAATCTCCCATCCCTCATGTCAGTTCTGGCAATGCGTGCATTTGCTTCTGTATCCTCTTACCCTGGGGGTGGCATGTCCACATCAGGGAGTACCAGAACATTTCTCTTCAGTCAGATATTGTTCAGCATGGCACACACAAGCACAATCCTGCCCACTCTCTGGAGCGTACATCAGGGCTCCGCCAGTACGGTCGAGGCAGCAAACAAATGTGCCTTTAGGAGGCCGAAGGCATACGCAATGCACACACAGGTCCTGCTGTGAGTGGGCTTGTAGACATTCTCCTGCGGTTTACATGGATCACACACAGGGGTCATTATCCATGGTAGCTGTGGGTATTTGGAGTCACCTGCATGGGGAGAAGCACAGGCAATAGTTATGTTGTAAGTTAAGTGTGGGGGGCGTATGTGATATCAGATCAATGGACTACTTGTGCATGCAAATGTGCCTTCATTTCACAGCATGTGTCTATTCAATGTCTGTGCATGCAGTGTCACTTGTGCCATGCATTGTTTGTGCTTCACATGCACCCTCTTCCCTTAGAGCATAATAAATAATTTGGCATTTATATAGCGCTACGAACCCTCAGGTATCTGAGCGCTGCTTATTATTACCCACGGTGTGTGGTGCTCATTTATCGACCTCGGAAGGATGAAACGCTGAGTTTGGCGCTGCCGGGATTCGAACCTGCGTTCGCAGGCTCTGCACTAATGTCAAAGCGAGCGCTCTACTCGCTGTGCCACTTGACCGGCTGTTACTTATGGTGCATGTTGGTGACATGTTCCGCAGAAATGATGGCTGTTATGTGGCTGTTTGTTTACACTGCGCATGTAGCATGCTGGGTCCCCCATGGGCCCTCCCTGGGTGTATGCTGCCAATGGGTGGGAATTGTTGGTTGGCCACACATGGGTGCATTGCTGTGGCACTGGCAGGGTTGTTTTTGTGTGTTGCAATGTGTTCATTTGTCAGCATTGCTTTGGTAAGTGCATGTTGCATTGTGGCACCTGTAGTCATGTTGGCGAATATGGTTGCTACAGTATGTGTACTACTGCTTCGCAATGCAGGTAAGTCTGACATGTTTATGCTCCCTGACCAGTACTGTGACTTTGGTGTGGGAGGTGGTCAAGTACGGATTTCACATTCGATTGTAATGCCATCCTTTCGGTAGTAATTTGCACCCCCCCCCCCCATTTGGGCATTGATAAGATGGATTTCTGAACTCGGACCTGGAGGGGCAGAGGTTCAGAAGGCCAGCCTAGTTTCTTGGAACAGGGTAACCTCTGGACAAGCCAGACCAATCAGGGTAGCGATGGCGGCGGTCAAGACTAAGTCTCAAGAGGGTTGAGGGTGACGGAAAAACCTCAATGAGCACACAAAGCAAGGACACTTATAAATGACTCCAGACAGGTGTTATATTAAAAATATAGACACATATATTACAAGGCCTTTGTAACAGCAACCATAGCAAAGAATCACAATAATACTAAAGTAAACCAACACATCACAATCAATACAATATATATACAAGACCGCGGGGTCTAAGGAGTTAGGAGCACGTAATATGTAGACCACCTAGATGGGGAGGAAAACAGGCAGCGCAAGTAATCATTAGACCCAGTTCGACATCCGAAATACACCTAACTAGGAGGAAGTCCGAGCCCTACGAAGAGAGGAGCCTTGTGCTCAAAAGTACCTGCACGCGTTGGTGCCAATGGACAAAAGAGGGCCTCTTCGAGGATATCAGGCAGTTCAGGAAGGTGAATGAAGCGATGCTGAACAAATCCCCACTACTCAAGCAAGGCCTCCACTTGTGGGCAGAGGCAGGGTGAGAGTGCGGGATAGAGTCGCTATTTCGCAACAGCGGTAGAAAAGAAACGGGCTCCTGCGTGAGGGGCCACCGGTTGGGGTATGGACTACTCACCGGTCCCCGACGCAGGCAGACCCAGACTTCTCCAGTTCAGTTCACATTGCTGGCAGGGTCAGCTGTGATGATCAGAATGTCTCAACACCGTGTAGATTCTGCGTAGCAGGATGCAGGGTCGAGGGTGTCCCCAAATGCAGCAGACGTGCACAGGTTGTTACCACAGCAGGGCAAGACGGCAACCGCATTTACTCTGGTCCGGGCACACTCGTCTCACTTCAGACCTGGGAATGCCAAGTGTACAAATTAGGTGTGAGGGTGCCGTGGATGCAGAGCAAGCAGTAGACCAAGTTTCGAGGGCTTCCCCGAAACGGCGGCGGTGACAGAGCAAAGCGTCCTGCGTAAGCTGGTCAACCCACTGGTTGGCTAATGGACTCTTCCGAAGAGGCTTACTTGCAGGGTTTGATGAAGGTGCCGGGAATAGTTTATCCCACTATTCCAATGGGTCGAAGCGCCTTTGCAGACCTTCTAGGATGATCAGATGCAGAGGGGTCTCGCAGGACGACAGCAGTTCAGGGTGCCAAACCTTCAGCGGGTCACCAGCGGTTCCTCGACTCAGCTTCTTGTTGCAGGATACTTGGCTCCTTGTCCCTTGTTCGGTGTGAACTGAGGAGATCGACACGGTAGTGGTGTTTTCAGCCTCCTCTTATCCAAAGTTCCCTTCGTGCCAAAACGGAGAGGGCCTAATGGGAAATCTGCTCACAAACACTCACACCATACGTGGACCTATCACGGACCACGGTGGTCCCAGGCATTCAGGACACTCTAGATTCTCTGGCACCCAGGATGTGTATTGGGAAGAGACATCCCAGCCCACATCCTGGAGGCACACACAAGGCATGCAAAAGCAGTGTAATAATGTTTATTTGATTAATTGTAAATGTAAAGCTGAGGAATTTACCGAAATATTATGTCATGTGTTATGCAGTTCTAGTGATTTTGACATTTTATGATGACCTACAAGGCCCATGATGAACAGAAGGATGTAACATGTTTTAACATGTTTTGACTGAGCTATGTTTGCTTATTTTTCCTTTCAGATCATAACACAGGTATGTGCAAAGCGATGTGTTACATGCCTCCTCTTCCAGACTGTAATGTTATGATATCATAAAGATATGCCACCCAAGCTCTGCTTTGATCAGTCAGGGCTTGGGAGACCACACCCACGCCTGACATGTAAATGAGCCCAGATGTCATAGCATGCTGAAAAGAGCTTCCTTTCAAACCTGGTATGGTGGTAAGGTGGCACAGAAGAACAAGGTGTTTGGCACTGAATGTTCCCTGCAAGCTCCCTCTGGTATTCTCTTTAACATTAGTGTAAGTGGAATGTGATTTGTCACTGTACAATGTATACCACACACTTCTGACAATGCCAATCACTGCCAATGTCTCTCTCTTTCCATCCCTCTGCCTACCTCTTCCTTCTCAATCTTTCCCCAATGTGTTCTGCTACAGTATGTTTGTGCTGATGTGCCCAAATATTACAACATTATTTTTTCCTTAATGTGTTGTTCCCATTATACTCACACCATAATTCAGAAGCCTGGGCCCTCTTTTGAGATGCTCCCTCAGGCATGTTCTTTAATTGGATGCTTTAGGTCAGGCTTGCTTGAGAAACATTCTTTCCTCCTGAACACCTCCCTTGCTCTCTCGACAGTATGTCTTTAGGGCAACTCTAGTCTCGTCAGTGAATCATTCGTCCTCAAAGTCTTACAACAGCGACATCCAGGCAACCTTGCAGTCCTCCTCTTTCAGCACAGAGCCTGGTAAGAACAGTAGATGACACCCTGTTGCAGCAGCTAATTAATAGTCTTGCAAATATGCATAAAATGAAGGACAGAAAAACAGAATGTTAATGTACAGTACTGTAATGTTACCATATACGTTCATCAAGCAACTTTGGGCCACTTTCTGCTGTTGTTGGTCTTGCATATACTGTACCATAGAATATTATAAGTGCTATTCGCTCCTTCTGGAATTATATATGTGCTTATATAGCTATTGATTCAGTTTCAAAGTATTGAAGAGTTCAAAAAAGAACGAATGGCATGAAGCGAGACAGAGAGACAGAGAGAGAGAGAGAGAGAGAGAGAGAGAGAGTTGCAGGAGCTGTACAACACTCACTTGTCTTGCTGTTTGAGGACCCTTTTCTGAGGATGCTATTTTTCCTTAGTGTGGCAATACATGCTTGACGGTGTAAAAGTTATCCTGACATTGATGTGATTAGCCATTGCTGGATTTCAATAATGGGACAGGTGTCACAGAGAAAGCAGATGTGCAGGTAGCAGGTACAGCTGGTGCAGTAGCTCACGAGATGCTATGTCCAATGAATAACTGTAAGGATCACTCCATAATGGGACCGTAATGGGACCCTTTCAATCGGATAGACTAGTAGGATGTGGGGTATCACAATTCAAAACGTTTTGCCCTGGGAGACAGATATCTCTCATGTTAAAAGGCCCTAACAACTTTTGATAGCTTACTCCTCCCAAGAATCCTGCAACTCCTTCAATTGTTTACAGAACTTGTGAGTTTCTTGGGAAAACAACGCTCGGTCTGTGCAGGGTCATGGGCAGCAACCCAAGTGTTAGATTTGGACTGCTGGAATTCTAATTGAACTTATTCGGGCTTGATATTTCTGGGAAGACTAGGATTCCTCCTGGACTCATGGAATTTACAGCTTGCTAGCATTAGCCATGCTGGGCCGGCAGTTATGATGATATGATATGATATGGCATTTATTACACGCTCATACACAAGTGGTTTAAGGCGCGAAGGTCAAGGGAGGGGGATCAGAGGGAAGACAGAGGCAACGATCTTACTAAGCTAGGTGACATTGAGATCGTGCAGGGTAGGGGGCAAGGGTTTAACCCAAAGATCAGGGGGCAGCACCTCAAGTGTGCCTGTTGTTCTCCCAGAGCACTGCTTCAAACCTGGGAGATGAGCGGGACATCATAAAATGTGCCTTCCCTCCTAAAACTCTTACAGTTTCCTGAAGCAGAGAGACTAAGCTTTCTTGTGGTCTGTGTACATTGGATGACATAGAGGGAGGTTTTATGCAATGTAGCTGAGCTCCTTATTGGCACAAGTGGGGAAAATGTTCATCATTACGACTTCGGATGCAACACAACCTTATGGTTGTACAATTCATTTCCATGTTTCACCTTGTTTTCAAATAGGAATTTAGACTAATGTGGGTACTTGCTGTGATCCAACTGCAACTTTAAGGATGTTTTAGTCAGGTCCACTGAAGAAGCTTCAGACACCTTCCAGGGCTTGTGGGGCTGTGTTCCAGATAGCATGAGCCCCTTTGGTTGAGAGGCAGGATCTCGGAACCACAGTTATCACCTGAAGGTAAGCACTGTCCAGGTAGCAGGTGAAATATCAATGATTAGCAAAATGGAGGGATAGGCTGAACAAGCCCGCCAGCAGACACCACGGCTGGTCCTCATCAGGTGACTAGCCTGATAACGCCTTTGTTTCAGTTGTCATTGGTCATTGATACACGATGCATGATTACAAGTCATTTTTGCAGTGGTGGACAGTTGAGGTTAGGTGCCCTGACGGGAAATAGGATGTGTTATGGGGCTGCAAATGGCAGCAGGTTGTAGTCACCCTGCCAAGGTGCCTACGTCAATGGAAATGTTAAGAAGGTGTTTGCTACCATTACGATTAGAAAAAAATATATACAAGGTGCATTCACCGGCTCCCTGTCCTTCTCACTACATGCAGAAACGCTGTGGTTAATTGCAACTGCAACAATATAGTGGAGCCGGTGAATGCACCTTGTATCTATTTTTTCTAATCATATTACTTCATAGTTTCCTGTTTCAAGCTCCCACAAGCCTGGAAAAAGAGCGTTGAAGCTCGAAACACGTGTCAGTTGTTTTTGGCTGTTTTTGATCTGCATTAAATAATGCTCAGTGAGCTTTAATAACCGTGTTTGTGTGTGCAATTAATGGTAGCATACCCCTTCTTAACATGATTACATGTCGCACACGTTTAAAGGGCCATGCTAGTTAATGTGTCTATTATTTTCGATAAAAATTCGGCTTGTACTGCTGTTTGAGTCTTGTGACTGTCGTCTTGGGCACAAGAAACAGCCAGCATTCCACATAATATTAATAGTTACGGTGAAGAAATAACATTAATGCAACCCACTGTTCATGCATCCGGCATTGAGGTCTTATTTCGCACACATGCATGGGAGCAAATACGTCTGAATTAGTGTCAATCACCTATGGCCACACAGCAGTTGCAAAAAAAACCCTGCAGTTTGCAAAGTAGAATCTGAGTTGTTCTCTGTATGTTTGAAGTAGAATTTAAGTGAAGTGGGCAGTACAGACATAGCAACGACCCCCGCCCCCCAAAATGTATTTCATATATACATCAACGTGTGGATCTGTTCTTGCTCCTGCTGTGAGCATTTCTGTAAGAGCTGCTGCAGTGTCATTACATCAAATTAGGGAATTATATGAATTAGCCTGATTTAATCTGCAGCAAAATAATGGCCCGCGAGACTACGCTATTATCTCCCCTTGACCTCCGTTCAGCACTTGCATTTCACTACTTTAAAGCAGATGCAGAAATGATATTAAAAGCTAACGGAGCCATACTTGACTGCAGGGGTTATCGAAGGCATCCATTGCAAATACACACAGTGTTCTTAACTGTTAAGTACAAATGGCTACAGGACCCCAAAATTCCATTTTGTTTAGTATAACAAACAATTGGTCTAGCACGACTTCCACGCTCGGGGAAAAGGTTCACCTTTTAATGATCGGCGTGTGCAATGCTTTCAGTTTTGGTCTCTGTCACAGCTATGGAATGTGTCCATTGGTCTGGGCGTGAATGCGTGCCACAGCCATGTCTAGGCATAATACAGGAGTCCTTTAGTTAATGCGGACAGTGATGGAAACACATTCCTCCTGGTATGTTGATTTGTTTTGTGAAGGTGAAGTCACACACCCCAAGGACATTACAGCAAGTGACATCACATGGACGTTAAATCCCGTGACATCCCAGTCGCTTTCATCCCATTAACTTTGCCCCTTTTCTCTTCACAGGAAGTGATGCTAACAATATTACACATTAATTTGATACGTAAAATAACGTATACTTTCTGAAGCAGACTAACGGTTATTTTTGTTACCATCGATATTTTAAATAGGATGCTGCCTCAATATGTAATTTACGGTTCAATGAGATAACAAGAATTGCAAGGCTTCTGTCACTTCCTTGATACACCAGTGCAGCTAAATATTGCAATGTACTGCTTCTTATGTCAGCTATTACATGACATGCCATCTACAGGCATCAACCGATTTAAAAAAGCCTCATCTACCTAAGTGCTTCCATAATATGCCAACTGTAGCCTCATTCCTTTTTATGCCTGTTCTAGCCTCATATGCCTGGTATAATCATACTATGCAAGATACATACTGACAAATTCAAGAGCTTGCATCATTTGTCATATACAGCTTCACATGCCTCAATGACTACTTTCAATGACAGTTAATGACTGATATGCATGCTAATAGTTATGGTAAAAGTGTTGCCACCATATATTGAGCCCAGCCTCTAATGCATCAGTAAGGTCGTACAAGTTCTCAGATTGCAAGGTATAGCCACTGCATGTACAGTACAGCCTCTCATGTGCAGGTGCTGCAATCACATGCCATGTACAACCCCAAACGCCCCAGTAGTGGTATTCAATGCCTCATAAATATGCTACAGTTTTACAATGTAATGGCATACTCACATGTCCTTTACCTGTCATGAAAAGACAAGTGTAGATTGAAATGGCCCAGTAATCTCCCCCATGAGCAGTGACAGCCTCACCTGTACGGTTGCTGCCATCGTATGGCAAGGTGTTAGGCAGAACCACCTGCAGTACCCTTTGGGAACACTACAGGCAATTATGACTACAAGTATAAGCACAATTTCACCTTTAATACAAGCCTGACTACACAGTAAAGTGGTAATGATGGCTGAGCATCCAGACTTATCTCAAGAGTTTAAGTGAGCAGTAGAACAAGTTACACAAAGGACCAACAAATACAGTGATTCAAGTAAACACTTACTCAAGGTTTCTTGGTAAAAGAATATACATGCATTTACTCAGTCAGTTATAAAACATTAAACTAGCTCAAGCAGCTCAATATCACACACTAATACACCACAAAAATCCAACCGGTAAGTAACTGAACAAGTTTAGCTAGCAAATGAAGTAGGAGCAAAATGGCACTTCAGATACTTAATAAAGGAGGGAAAAGACAAGGTTATAAGAATAGACAGGCCAAATACATTCATAGGCAAGGCAAAGTTTCAGTTACATACAACCAGCAATTCTTCTCAATAGGCCTGGGCCAAAGTCAATGGTTTAGAGTCTTTTGTATAGGATAGCACAGTTATGGTAGGTAACGGTTAAGTCTTTGCCACTGATTTTTAAAGGATTTGGCTAGGCAAAAAATTTGACGAATATTTAGGGAAGGACAAGCCTTTATTGTTGAAGAAAGTTTTGAGCAGATCTCGCTGTTCCTGAGCTTCAGTCATGGGGACAAGAAGGAGGACGTTGGGACATTCCTGCACTGCCCAGGGAAGAGGGCAAAAGCTGTAGCAAGACGTCGGTTTAAGGTGTGAGTGCCTTAAAGTACACCTGGTTTCCTTCCATCTAGCTATCCGGTTATCAACAGCACTCTGATGAAAATCCGACCAGAAAAGGGCGGTGTCCGGGTGGCATGCGAGTTGTTTGTTCCCACCAAACTCAAGGGAAGAAGTTAACCTTGAAGGGCTTCTCTGTTGTCGGAGCTTCAGGCTATTCAGACCTGCAGCAGGGCTTCACTGGTCATCCGGGGGTTGCAGCAGTCCTCTTCCTTCCGCTCCTCTTCTGTTCTTTCGTTCCAGTGGTCGACTCTGCTTTCCATGTCCCAGAGACCTGCTTTTAAACAGTTTACCCCCATTCATTCCAGCCTGGTTGTCACTCACAATCATGCCAGAGTGCATTCAGGTCTCCTAAGAGACTAAGCACAGGGAGTTTCGGGCACCTCCCACACATCCTGTCCACCCCAGACACCCTGGCCCCAGAGGAGGGCTTCAGCACTGAAGCCCGCCAAAGGCCGCTGAACAAAGGGACCAAACCTGGTTTGGCGTGCAGAGACAAACACAAGAAGGACCTTTCCTAAAATAAATAGCGAACAAACGAACAAAGATGACCGGAGTCTGTTTTTACAGATAGGTCTTGGGCGCCATATTGAAAAACACGGCTAACCCGATTTTTAGCTACCGCTGTTAGCAGTAGGGAAATATCCTGGTAGTTTGATCTAAACCACTGCCACCAGCCATTTAAAGTAGGAAAGTGTAACATTTTACTGTTACATGAGTGTTTTGACTCAGGGGAAGCTAGGCAGCCCTCCAGCACTCTATAGGAAGATAGTGTGTGCTGGGTCAGTACATTTAAAGAGACTATTTAAGTCAATTTAACTTTACAGGCTCTGGGAGATGGTAGTCAGTCCCAGAGAAGGTATTTAAACCTTGGGAAGTCTGAAAGACAACCCTGTGCCACTGCACTGAAGGTGCTGTGTGACAGGGGAAGCTAGGCAACCCCTCCAGCACTTTATAGGAATATAGTGTCTGCTGGGCCAGTAAATTTAAAGAGACTAGTAAAGTCAATTTAACTTTACAGCCTCTGGGAGATGATATGGTAGTCAGTCCCAGAGAAGGTATTTAAAAATTGGGAAGTCTGAAAGACAACCCTTTGCCACTGCACTGAAGGTGCTGTGTGCAGTGGCAGCAGGTGAGTTTGAAACCTGGGGGGGCGTAGATTTCGACGGGGCAATTTTTGAGCGTGCACACGCAGTGCGCGAGCCTATACCACCCAAGGAGGGTGCAGGGGGGGATCTCCCCGGGACATTTTTTAAAAAATGGCCTCCAAAATGTGCAATTTACTGTCCAAAAAAAACACTGATATATGACAAAAAGCATTAGGTTTTACATGATATTGGTGGTACATTATTGTTACATGTGCAAGTGTGACAGTGTATTTTACAGCAGCTTGTATTGAGAATAGCTGGTACTATGGTGTATGCAGCAGTCATGCATCTGCACCTTTCTATGCACTTATTTCTTATATTTTTTTGCAATGTAGACTTCCCTCTACTTACACTGTCATCACAATATTTAAAGATCCAAGACAGCCAGTATACTCCCTATCCACCCTTACCATCTACTCCCTCTCTAGCTGTCACTGTTTCTCCACCATGGCACGTACTGAATTGGCTCTCATCTGGATAGCAAGCACAGTGTGGTCCAGTGGACACTTTGGCACAGTAAGCAATCTAAGAAAGTTCCCAAACCCGACTAACATCTCATCTCTGTTCAGCCTCTCCCTCTCTACTGGAACATTTCATGTTTGCTTTAAGGTAGCCGCCAGTACTATCTATTTGCAGGTCGTCTACGGATGTGGACTGTCTTGCCAACTCCCGATCTAGCAGTCTTTTCCCCACCATGATTCCAATGTCCTGGAGTGAGAGGTTTTCAAAAGGATCACTAGCTGCCTTCAACCTTGCCTCCCTCTCCCCAACTATACGAACAACAAGGCGGCAGATATCACAAGCAATATAACCATTTAAAAAAAAATAGAAAACGGCCGCCTTATTGTATATGTTTTATGATCTATGCATGTGTGCAGAAACCGGTCCTTTAGAAGACACAGCACAGAGGGAAGGCACCCATGGAGAGGAATCATTAGCAACAAAGAAAACAGAAGTATTTTCAAGCTTTCGAATTTGAATGTATTGAAAACAAAGCAACGTGTACAAAAGATGCATTTCCGAATTTTAATGTTGACATTTTTACAATCTGAACATGTTATGGGCAATGCTGCATAGGCATCCCACAAGCGAGGCAGGGTAACTGCTGTTACCATCGGCAGCTGAGAGAGGGGCAGCCACAACTTTCTTTGTGCCTGCTCCTCCCCTCCCCCCAGCTACGGAGACACACAGTCTCGGCAGCACAAAGCCACGGAAGGGAAAGGTGCGAACAGTCATCTCACCCTTCCTCCAAACAGCAAGGTGCTATGCACCATAAGGAAAACAACCATCAGGCAGGGCCAAGGTTCAAAAGATCTGCCCCCACCAGGGGGCCAGACAGTCGGCTATCCGGCCGGGGGTTGCGACAACAGCAGCCCCCACCACATACACAACAAAGACCCAGGGCCTCCCTGGGTCCTATAAAGGTGAGCAGCATGCTCAGAGTAAACACAATCTGTTTGTGGACCCTGAACGGGGACCCAAGCAAACAGGAGGTTCACTGTTTACTCAGTGTTTTCCAAATCTTCTTGCTTCTTTAGCAAATCTCAAAGTTTGCTGTACATCACAGTGTCTTTTTTCTTTCTTGAACATTGTACTGTTCAAAGCAATTGCATTGCAGCCTTAACGAAGGAGGAAGAGGCAACCGAACAGCCAGCGCAGCCGGCGTCAATTTCAACATTTCGGCATAGAGGAAAAGCGAGCGGCAAGCATGTCCAAAACAAAACAAGCAAAGACGCGTGCTGCAGAATCGTCCTAAGCCAGTACGAACGAAGGAGAGAGAGTCACCCGAGCAGCCCAGCGCGGACAGAGGCCGATTCAACAACATACAGGTGAGCCACTGCACTGGGGCTACGAGAGAGGAAAAATAGACACTTGTGTCCGGGAAGAGATACAATTTGTTACAGTGGACGGGAGCCCCCGCTTGATAAGGCAGGCGGGGCAAGATAACACAAGCCAGTTTTTAACACGGGCAGAGCCACAGCCAGCCTGGTAGCACAGCGAGCCGGGAGCTCGTTCTTTCTTGACATCCACACAGAGTTTGCAAACGCAATTTCAAGCTTGGCGGGCCCAAATACTACAGATTAAAAATAGTTTCTGTAATTTTGCACGGGCGCCCTCACAGCGAAACCAATTATTTAAATACCATTGAAACAAGTCTGCGGGCTGCCCATTTATTAACATGAACACCGCACAAAGCAGACACTAGGAGACAATTTTCTTTGAACCCTTTCAAGAAGGTACCAGCCAGCAGTTACCCATTACGGGCAACAAATAGAACAGGCTCAAAGAGCTCGCCAATAGCAACAGTTTTAACTCCTTGATAAAACTTTTTTCCTTTTCCTATAACAGGCATAAAAAATCATGGGGCCTAAACGGAAACCACGGGCACTCTCAACACTGGCCCAAAAGCCCAAATCACCACAATTGTTAGCAGCCATTGAGGCGGCAGAGCACTATGGATGGGCATGGGTTAGAGAAAACATGTACGGCCTACCCAGGGAAGGAATTACCAGCCCACCCAGCCAAGATGAGGTTTCTGCACAATTAAAAGGAGGAAAGTATCTGAAGGCGCCAAAAAAGGTAACAAAAAATTGTCAAAGCTATGCGAGAATGTAGCAGAATACAGCAACTAATGGTACCTGAACCTGGGGCTTCAAACCCTACCGTCACAGTAGAACCTACAATAACGGTTGTCAACCCACCGTAACCCTACCTACAGCAATCCTGCCACAACAAGTACAGCAGTTGCCAGTAGCACCCACACCTATAAATACAACAGCCTCCACAACTCCAGCAACAGACACAGCAGGTGCTCTAAAAGCGTGGGCAACCCCCAGCGCAGACAATACAGGCGTGACAGGGACACCCGGCAGCAATACAACTGACATTGTAACAATCTGTAATGCACAGTTAGATCAAAAATGAAATCTTTCCAAACAGAGATATTAAATAGATACAAAAGATGCCTGGAATGGAACATTGATACCACAATTTCCATATGGTACAAGGAATTTATAGAAATCTTTTCCGTAATAGAAGCCCAACGCAAAGGGAAAGACGCTTTCAGAGACCCCAAAAAGATAGAAGAAAAAGTGATTGCCAGAAACGCCCAGGTCGAACAAAACTGGGGCAACTGGTTATAAGCCTTTGCCATCTTAGCAACAATATATGAAGAAAAATTCCCCATGGATGGTAGGAAGATCTGGGCATACGTTGATAAAATAAGGGAAGTAAAAGTAACCCAGAGGGGGAAGACATGGCTAGCATATGACATCAGATTTAGGAGGAGCATGTCAGAAAGGCCGGCCATTGAGTGGGATGAAGTCCAGAACGATTTATACACCCTCAACGCCAAACCTCCCCAGGAAGAAGACACCATGCATTCTTCTTCCAAAAATAGCAAAAATTTGCAAGGAAGCAAATCCCATGACAATGATAAATCCAAAAAAGGGAAGCAGCCCTTTCGGAAGAACCAGCCCTGGGCGGCTAAGAATAATGCCCACAGACAGAACAAACAGCAGGCTGCCAAATCCAACATCCCATGCAGAAATTTTGGGAAAAAACAGTGTACATGGGGCAAAGAATGCTGGTACAAACACGCCTGCACAAACTGCAACGGCGACCATGCAGCAAGAAACTGCACCAGACTACCAGCCAAGAAAAAATGATAGGTGCCAAACCCCAATTTTAGAACCAGGACGAACACCCATCAATCCGGGCAACTTTAGGGACTCCCTAAACTACTACCCAGACAAGGAAATCAGCAGGATATTATGGCAGGGTTTCACCAAAGGTTTTTCCATCCCATTCAAGGGCTCTGGGTCACACACCATCCCGATGAACCTGAAGTCAGCCAGGGACAACCCCCAGATAGTAGAAACCAAAATCAAGAAAGAACTGCAACTAGGCAGGGTAGCAGGTCCCTGGGACAGCATGCCTTTAAAGAACTATTAAATATCTCCACTAGGCCTGGTCCCCAAAAAAGAACCTGGGAAAATGAGGCTAATCCATCATCTCTCCTACCCTAAAGGCCAGTTTTTAAACGACGGCATCCCACACACAGAATCTGGCGTATCTTATACACATTTCCAAGAGGCGGTAAGGCTCATACAAGAGTGCGGCAGAAACGCCTTGATGGCCAAACTGGACATCGAATCTGCTTTCAGACTTTTGCCAGTACACCCAGATTCACAGCAGTGGCTAGGTTTCACTTTTAACAACACATTCTATGTAGATAGATGCCTCCCCATGGGGTGCGCAGAATCCTGTGCGCTATTGGAGCAATTCAGTTCCTTTTTCCAATGGACTTTCATAAAGCAGAGACCAGGGACAAAAATAGTGCATTACCTAGACGATTACATGGTCATAGGGCCAGCAAACTCCGGGGAATGCGGCAGGGCTTTAGAAAAACTTGAGCACATGGCCACACAGTGGGGAATTCCCCTAGCGAAGGAAAAAACCACCATACCAGACACAAACATAATTTTCCTGGGCATCGAAATAGACACAGCAAAGGGCCTCTGCAGAATCCCCAAAATAAAAATAGCAGACGGAAGCACTTGAAAGCACGCTGTTTGCTGGGAAGGACTTGTCTTTTTGGAACTGTATGCTGACACGGACGTTTTTCATTCTGCCAGACTGGACGCCGCTTGCTGTGCGCTGAATCTACAGCGAAGCGGACGTCCCTTACAGGCATACAGGACGCTGCCTGACCCATCTGGGCGGAAAGTGTTTTCTGATTGGGCGCGCAACGCTAAGCTCACCCTTGAGCCCGCCCACCTAAAGCCCAAAAGCAGTGTGCGTACCGCACCCGCGCGCGCACATGAAAGCACTCGAAAGCACGCTGTTTGCTGGGAAGGACTTGTCTTTTTGGAACTGTATGCTGACACGGACGTTTTTCATTCTGCCAGACTGGACGCTGCTTGCTGTGCGCTGAATCTACAGCGTAGCGGACGTCCCTTACAGGCATACAGGACGCTGCCTGACCCATCTGGGCGGAAAGTAAATATACACTCTCAAATGACATTGTAATTGACATTGTTAATTTAGGACACACTGCTATCTCTCCTAATCTCTCTTGACCTAAATCTTCCTTGCCCAAAAGCAGTGTGCGTAGCGCACCCACGCGCGCACACAGAAGCATTCGAAAGCACGCTGTTTGCTGTTCGCGGTTCGCGGTTCGTGCTTCGTGTTGCGGGTGTTCGGGTGCTGTTAACCACCAATCTATCTTGTGTGCGCAGGGGGAACTGACCTGTTGATTATGTGCTTTGGATGCAAGGGCAACATAAGATAAAGCAAGTACCATTAATACGTTTTTTTAACAGGTATTTAAATCGTGGTTGCAATCCAAATACACCTCATAACCGCTCAAGTTGGGTGTTGTATATATCAATACCTTAGTCTTTTGGCGGCAGTATTGAGTGATCTTAACTAATCACAACATGGGTAAAGTAAAATTAGCCGCCCTACGTAAAGACCATAGGGCGGACCTCTTTACTGCAGTAAGTACCCACAGGGCTAGCCTGGCTCGTGCGGCGGTGCTTCCTTTGCCTACACCGTGTGCAGATGAAGAGGAATTGTTACAATGTGCGCAGGATTGTTCAGTTGAAATTAGGAATCTGGAGGTAGTCATGGACTCTTCCCAACCAATCTTTGGTGACTATGAGATAGAAGGGGTACACAATGATCCACATCAGGGGGATAAGGTTGCTGGAAATGACGCTCTTGACTCTGACACTCCGGCTATCTTTATTACTGACGACAATATGTCTGATCCTATATACAATATACTCTCGGAGGGCATAAATGATTTTCCACCAGCTGATGACATGACGACGATGGTAGGTATTTTCAACCAAGCTATTCTGGTTGAACTTAGAAAACATATTGGCCCTCATTACGACCCTGGCGGAATTCGGAAAACGATGGCGGAAATGCAATACCGCCATCGAATAGCGCTCGGTGCGACTATGACCCGTCACCGCAAAGTACGAAGCCATTAGCGACACCGTAGTGAACGCCAACGCCAACTGCACCAAGCACGCGCGCGCGCGCCATGCCAAACCGTAAATACCACCATGGCGCAAGGGTACGCTAATTCCGACCCTAGCGGACATGTACCTAACGCCATCAGGCATGGCGGAATGTACCATTCCGCCATGGTGAGAAGTACGGCATCGCGAATCAACCGTAAACGGCCCCACTGAGTGCCTGTACACCGCTCCCTGCCCACAAAGTACAACTCCCCGTAGGTGCAATGAAGTCACAATGCAACCAGTGAAATGTACAAGTCACCCATGCATGCCAACGAACAAAAGAAACACAAGAGGGGCCAATGGGAGCTGCAGGGCACAGATGGCACGAATACAGAAGCCAATCCAATGGACATGACCACAGTCCCCCCCCCCCGAAACGCACGCAAACACAGGCACCTGTGACCAGCAATATTCCGAAAATCACATCATTCCACCAGTCCACCTGGCTGACCGGCATCTGTTACACAAAACCCAATCCCCCGCCCCTGAGCATGACAACATTCAAACAGTCATATTGGCAGCCCCCATCCCTGACCTCACTGGGCTTCGTAGGCAAACGCGCCCAGTACAGTACCACGCAACTAAACTCCGAAGCTGGAACCCAATGCAGATCTCCTCCCAATACATCGCTCCCCAAATAGGAATATGCCACATCACTTGCAAAGAAGAACGCTACACGGGCCAAATCAGAATAGAAATTTAATGCACAACAAAATCACCAAGCCCATACAGCCATTAGGCCATGAACTCCAAAACACATTTCACCATTGTGGGCTGCATCCGCAAGAAATGACCAGCCACTACTTGTGTGACGCCCTGTTCCATCATGGTACACAGAGCCACATTCACGTACGAAAAGGCAACATGGAAGCGCACAGAACCGCAGGGCCGTCCCAATGGGGAGGCACTAGTCCAGCTGAAAGGCCGAAATGTTGCTCCGAGCCACTAGTACTGCGTAAGGGCATGTGGCCCATTGGCGATCGTCCCATAAGATCGTAATGCTGCTCCACTGATTAACACGAAGCAGCAGGTGTCGGGAGTAAAAGCCATGTGCAGGAGTGGCATACAGATGGCAGTGGCAAAAGGGGAGGAGATACCTGTCAACCAAAAGAAAAGAAAAAGAACAGAATGGCAATCAGAACTACATCCGAACAACTCACTTCAATGATCACACTAAATCCACAGCCATATGCATGCTAGCCCACTCCAAAGGATCATCACCACCCCAAAACCACTTGCGACTCATAACCATCTATATCGAGGTGTAAACACCATCACAAACGAGTGTACCTGTGCATGCGTCTGTCAAAACAGAATCCATCAGATGGGATTGGTAACGTGCATGGACACAAGTGTCTGAGGGCGCGTCGAGACAGGGAGGGCTCAACAAGGCCAGATAGACGATGGTCCCACTATGGCAGCCCTGCATCACATAGCGCAGGGGAGGCGGATAGATTCCAAGAAGCCCTGTACATGGCAAACTCTGTATCAAATCACCTGCCCATGCATCCATTCATCATTCCCTCATCCCGGGATTAAAACGCCTGAATATTTACTCACATAACATTAGAAATATCCATTGAGTCTGTGCGTTATGCAGCCTGCAAAATCCACAGTGCCCCAGCCCGTAATTCCAGTGTAGTGAAGTAACATGTATTTGGGAACGTCCGGCCTCATCGCCCACGTCGCTATTGCGCATCCCAAACCATTCATATCAATCATTGCATCCTCGCCATGGCCCCTGTCTCAAGGACATTGAACAATAGAACGTTACATTTGCAGTCAGACCTGTGGGCATTTCCTCGCCGCTAGCTGAAAACCGAAAGCGCCGCCCTTCGAATTCCTCATTTGCAACATCACGTCGAAGAGGCATCTGTGGCCGTTTGAAATCACTAATTAATCCATCTAGTGCGGCTGTGTGTGAAAATGGCAACTGCCTTCACCCACAAATGGGACGCCCCGCCCGTCGTTGCAACTCGGTACAGTGATGCATGAGGGCCCACCGTTACTCGAGTACTACAATCCACTGACCCTTCACAAGTCTGTTCGCGACTGCACAGATAGTATGTGAAACAATGGGACCACAGCAGAATGAACATATCAACCAATGTTACACGGCCATCGGGTACAAATACATGATTGCAATAGCAAGATGCCATTCCTCGAATTGCAGCGTTGTGTGCGGGACGTGCTCGGCCAAAGGGGAGAGCAGTTTGCACAGGTGGAATGAATCACCACAGGTGGAGGCCATACAGCCTGAAAACACATAAATTGCACACCCAGTCTCCTCCCACAACCACACCCACTCCGAAATGCTACCGGCAGGACTCGCGATGTTGGCCCTGGGGGACCTGATAGCACTGCAAGTACTCCAACTCCAAGAAGAAGACGAACACCAACTACAACCGGCCGCACGGTGGAGACGCAGGAGGAGGAGGAGGGCAAGGCAGGGCCAGCAAGGGCCGCCAGCACAGCCACTACCACCACGCAGGCAGCCCGCAATCCCACGCCTCCGAGCACATCCGTTCAACCTCACTGATGAGCAGATCCACACCCTCTACCGTCTGGACCGGGACACCATAGCCGCCATTGTGGACATGACACAGGCTGACCTTGTCAGCATGATAGATAGCCCAACCGCCATCCCACCCCTACTGAAGGTGGTGTCTGTACTCCACTTCCTGGCCACAGGCACCTACCAGCACACAGTCGGACAGTTGCATGGCATTTCTCAGCCACTGTTCTCACGGACACTATTGCAAGTGCTCGATGCCCTCCTGCAGCACGCAGACGACTACATCTCTCTACCACGCTCGGAGCAGGAAATTACAAACACAAAAGTGGGATTCCATGCACTTGCCAGCATACCGGGTTGCATTGGTGCCATCGACTGCACCCATGTGGAATTGGTCGTCCCACATGCCATGGAGGCCCAGTACCGCAACCGTAAACAATTTCATTCCCTGAATGTACAAATGGTGTGTGACTCCAACAGGATCATTACACATTGTTGTGCCAGATTCCCTGGATCAACCCATGATTCTATGGTCTTGAGGAACTCTACTATACCACGCTACATGGAGCGACACGCAGGGAACAGATCCTGGCTACTCGGTGAGTCTCATTTCATGCATGATGATGTGGGGTATGTGATGCGGCAATGACCTGGCAGGAAGGGGGGGGGGTGTGCGTACGTAGCAATGGCATTCCACATCATACGTTTCTCGTCCACATACAGGTGATGCTGGGTATCCACTGAAGAGATGGCTCCTCACACCAGTCCGGAACCCACGGGACCAGCATGAGGAGGACTACAACCATGCCCACTCACGTACCCGTGTAGTCATAGAACAGGCATTCGGCCTACTGAAGGGTCGTTTCCGCTGCCTCAGCATGTCTGGCGGGGCACTCCTGTACCGCCATGAGAAGGTTGCAAAGATGGTGATGGCATGTGTCATGCTCCACAACATGTGCGTACGTAGAAATGTGCCCATGCCCCCGACGCAGAACTGCAAGCACCTGATGATGGTCATGATGAGGGTGGGGATGTGGCAGCACCTCAAGGAGTCTGCGAGGCACCGGAGGGCCGTGACATTCGTCATCATCTCATTGATGCATGCTTCTAGCACTCACGCCTGGTGGCTGATACATGGACACGGGACTCGTGGCACTGTGTGTGTCTGGGACATGCACAATATGGACTGTACGCCTATGATGGCCTAGTACACAAAGATCAATGTCCACACATCTCATTGGTTGATCGTGCACTGTTTATGGCATATGTGATATCATGTTGAACACCCTATCGACCCGCCACCCAAGTGAGCCCAACACACCCCCTCCACCCTCCTACCTCCCCCCCGAACACCAGTGTCCAAAGATGCTCATTGTCAGTGGGCTGTCGCTATTGCAAGCCCCCTCTGTGGGTATCAGGGGCACCCCTGCCTGTGGAGCGCAGGTTCCTCCCAGATCTACGTTGGGGGCTGCCCTGGACGGAACGGAACTTGCAACGGATGATGTCTCTGCCTGCTCACGTCCATGCATGTCCCTAAGGGTTTGCGAGAGCTCAGTGAGCACACGGCGCACTGCGGCAAGTTCGGCACATACGTCTTTGGACGTCGCATGCAGTTCCCCCCTCAGGCTCTCAGTGCTACTCTCCATTTGTGCCCTTAGTGTCTCTGTACCTCTCTCCATTTCTGCCCTAAGTGTCTCAGTTGATGTTTCTATGTCTGCCTTAGTGCCCCCACATTCATCGGCATGGTCCTTGAGGAGCGTGGCCAGTTGCTGCTGTTGCACGATTAACTGGTCGAGGGACTGTTGCCTCTGCTGGGCCATGGCCATTTGCGGGGGTGTCACAGAGGGGCTGTTGACCTCATGTTGCCTTGCCACAGGGCTTGTGGGGGATGGCCAGTCATCGTCTTGTGGGTGCCCCTGCGTGGTATCCTCATGTTGTACGGGATGGGACAGACAGGGGGATTGGGACAGGTCATGGATGGATCTGACTTCGACATCCCCGTCTTCTGTGTCGGAGCATGCTGCCATCAATGGGGTGTCACCTATGGTGCTGCTGCCACCAGAGGCAGTGCCTTCTGTGGCATCCGTTGGGGGGACCTGTGGTGGTGGTGTTGTGGGCATGCTGGCTGCTGGGGTGCCTGTTGATGTTCCCTCCTCTGTGCTGCCACCTGATTTGTGCTGCTGCCGTGTCTTGATGCGTGCAGCTGAGGTGGAGGGTCTTTGGCCGTTGGTCTTGGCCCTCTTTGCAGGTGTGCTGGTAGGGGTGTCCTGATGCTCGTCGTTTGGATCGGACCCTGTGGTGGAGTAAAGGAGGGCGAGGGTTATTAATGGGTCTGTGGGAATTGGAATGGCATTGTTTCACATGCATTGGGGTGGTACCTGAGGGTGATTTGGGTCGGGGCCTTGGAGGTGCTTTCATTTGTGTGTGGAGTGAGGGTGCAGTTGTTTGGCAGCCTGCAGTTAGGGTGTGCCTGCTGCACGTGTAGTGCGTGTTTTAGGGGTTTTTAATTAATTATGTATTTATTGTGGGTTTTAACGTGCGCTATCAGGCAGATGTGTGTGGACGTTCTCCTGGACATGTGTTTCTGTTGCACTATGTGGACACATGGTACTTCACATGATTGGACTTTGTGGATTTGGCATTGTTTTATCTGGCCCACCTACCTGAATCTTCGGATGTCTGCACTCCTTTCTCCATCCCTCCGACTCCCTCTATGCTCTCCATTCCGATGGTGGAGGCACAGATTTCTTCCCAGGGGGTCAACTTGATGGGTGATTCAGGACCTCCCCCGGTGGCTGTGGCAATGTTGCGGTTGGCAGAGAGTATGCTGCGGACGCGTATCCGCAGGTCGTCCCATCGCTTTCTGCATTGCTGTGGGTTGCGGGGTGCGGTCCCCACCGCACTTACCCGCTGTGCCACCAGAGCCCATATGGCCTTCTTGTTCGCAAGTGCCGTCCTGGTCATTTGCGTGGAGAAGACGACGGCTGCATTCTCCTGGAGGGTCTCTGTTAGCACGGTGAGTTCCTCACGGGAGAAGTGGACCTGCCGCTTGCGGTCGCACGCTTTCTTCGCTACTTTTCCCATTTTTCTTGGTTTCGCTAGGGTGGATGACGGGTTGGGGTGTGTCTCAGGGTAGTGTTTTTGGTGGTTTTAGTGGTTTTAGTGGTTTTATAGGTGTACGGCGGGATGTTTCCCGTTCCGGGCCCATGTTTTTACTTCCGTTTCCGTATATTTCCGGTCACCGTACTTTCCGGTAGGCGCACACTGCGGTGTCCGCTGTGATGGGTGGCGGTATTGCACCTAGGGCGCCGTACGGCGGCGGTGTGGGCCGTTTTGGGGTCATTTCCGCCATCGCGGACTTTGCACTTCCGCCATGCCGTGGTGCTCGTGCCCGATGGGTCGGAATGGGCCGCACTTTGCTCCTTCGTGCAATGGCGGAAACGCTATTTACGCTGTGGCGGTCCGGTCAGTCACTTTCCGCCAGGGTCGTAATGAGGGCCATTGACTTGTTGACTTCTATGGTAACAGCTATTGACAACTTTCCCAAAGTCCTACCGAGTTTACTCTTACCTATTGTTAAATGTATAGAGACTTTGCCTATAGGATTAGCTGACATGTTAGTCTCCATAGTGAAGGAAACAATGGTAACATGGAATGCTGATCTGAAATCTATACACCACATTAATGGGGTTGAAATTGGGAATGGTCAGCCTGATGTACCCTTCCCGCTTAAAAATAAAACATCTAGAAATAACATGGTGGCCCCCAAATTTTCGGAAATTGTGGCCAACTCTGCGAAAAAGGACACTGTCACGCCCAAAATTATTCCTAAGGGCAATGACTTAACTGAAGGTCCTATTAGGGATACTATGCCTTCTAGAGCAGAAAAAAAACAAGCGAAAAAAAACAATAAAGTAAAAAAAACAGAACAAAGAAACAAATCATCTAGAAAATGTATGAGAGACCTTGATATGAAACACATGATTAATGAGGATGCTTCGGATGCAGTTGTCTGTGTGATATCGAATTGCGGAACCACACAGACGAATGCAGCTGCAACTGCGAAAACATCCGCTGATCAGGCAACTCAGAGTGAATATGAAGAAGGAGTGGAGGGAATGTATGAGGTTATGAAGAAAAAAAAAAGAGCTTCCTTTACGGATAACACGAGTAGACTGGAAAATGGTTTGAATGACATTTCTAAAATCTTTAAAGGTCCAATAAGTACGTCGAATAAGGAAGCTTACTGCCTAAGTACAAAGGAGCCTATTAGATCTGGTAAAAACACGAGTGGTATAGAACAGGTTAAAAACAATCATACACTCTTGGCCTCTGGGAAGGTAGTGAAGCGACGAATAAGACCAATTGTACAATCAGTAAACACGGGATTATACCATAAAGACACTACGAATATCAATACACTATCTTTAACAAATACAACAATGGTAGACTCTTGTAGTAAACAGGATGAGAGATCAGTCCTGCAAGGTGTAGATGCAGCAATTAACCCTCACCTTGCGCCCACAGATATTGAGACAAATGTGGAGGAAATACTTAGAAATGTCCAGGATTTGATGAATGAAAATAAAAGATTGAAAGAACAAGATAGAGTAAAGGAAAGCACGAATAAGAGTTTGTGTACAAATGAGAAGGAAACTGCACTTCCTACTGAGATGCAGAAAGCAGGGCCTACACAATACGATACCACACAGACAGTGATCACAGATACTAGCATAAATCGGAAGGCTAATGAACATGATCAACTTGGTGAACTCCTAAAAAATGTGAATAACATTGTAGAAGAAAATAAGAGGCTTAGAAATAGAGATACTCTGTTGAACTGTCAAAAAATATGAGGGCTTATTAGAAGAAGAGAGGAATGAACAGGACTATCGCTCATATGTAAGGGGGATGGTAGGTGGCATAATGATAAAGCATCCAACGATATTAAATACCTGCAGGAGCTCAGAACTGTGGCACTTCCACATATGCCGAGTCTGATTTTATGCTCCTTATTTAAAGATGATAGAATGCAATCGCTAAATACACCCTACATTCTCTCGTTATTTGCGGAGATATCTGAACTCAAACTTATCACCTCTGCAGACATTCATATGATCGATTTTATCGATAAGGGAAGATGGGATTTTGTCAGATTGGTGATTCCATCCCCCTTGGTTCGGTCAATGATACTGAAGGAGGCAGAAGCTCTTCATCGTATGGGTTTTGACATCTTCCCTTTTAAGGACCAGTCTATTCCAACACAAATCCCTGATAGAGGTGGGATAACAAGGCAAGAAAGTGAGGAACGAAGTATTTACCATACCAATCAAAAAACTGATGATGTATCAGATAAACAGGATTGGAGATGGTTGGCTCTTTCTTTGCGAGACGCAATCTCCAATCTAAAGGAATTGGGCAAACCTGCATAGTTACTAATCATGCTTTGAAATTGCTATGCTGGAATTCTCATGGCAATTTCAATCTTTTTAACAACGAATCTCTCATGTTAGATTTACATGGCTTTGATCTAATTTTGTTACAAGAAACCTGGCTGACCTCTCATGTGGGCTGGGAAGATTTCGTAGTGGAGGACTTATGTGCCACAAAAGGTGCGAGAGGCAGACCTAAGGGGGTATACTCACGGCCTCAAAGGAGTCCCCAGGTCTGCAAAAAATAAACACTTGGAAAGAAGGTCAATCGTTTCTCTTAACTGATTATTCAGTGGGAGATGGTTTGAATCTTTTCTCACTACTGATAATTAACGTGTATTGGAATGCGAATGTTTTATCCGACCAACAGCTGTACATCAACTTAATTGATTTAGGTAAACAAATAGATCAGTGGTCTACCAACAACACTTGTGGTCAAATAATAATAGCAGGCGATCTAAACGCAGACTGTGATGTGGACAGTTTGATGGGAGAATCCTTGCACCTCAAGATGACAACTTGCGTAATTGGTAGCCAGAAACTCAGAGGATTCCTATGGCATAAATACACCGAATTGTGGGGATTAAAGCGTATTTCTAATGACCACTGTACATGGAATGCAAGAGGCTGTAAGTACACTATTGATCATATTTTCCTAACTGCTAAATTGAGTTTTTCATTGTTAAGTTTTGAAGTGAAGCAAGTCTCGATAAGTGACCACTGTATGCTTGTGATGGAGTTTGAACTTTTAATCTGCGAAAGGGCCAAACAATGCTATAAGGAGGATCTTTTGCTAAACACCGCAAATAATAGGATTAAATGGTCCTTCAATTCCACACACAAATTTACCTCTACGCTCATCGCTGAATACGATAACAAAAATTTGGAACAACGCTTGCATATGTTCTCGGTAAAAGAATTCGATGGCACCATTAGATCCAAAATTAAGGACTTTTTTTAACATAAGCCTCGCAGATCTGTCCAGACAAATCAACACAAACATGCAATGGACATAGATGTTCACGAAAGAAAAAGAGAACTCAATAGGGAGCTCCGCAGACTGCGTAAACTGAATATAGCTGGTTCGGGTCATTGGGTTTCTATCAAACGAGTAAAGCAATCATACAAAAATTGGCTGAGGAGCCATAGATGTATCATTGCTCAACAGGATGGTGAACGGATGTTAGGAGTAATGAGAGGGGTGACCTCGCATAACTTCTGGCAACTAATGAATAATGTGGACCCGACTCAAGTCAAAATAATGATAAATCCAATCCCTGAAGCCATCTGGGCAGGCCATTTTTCTAAGTTGTATAAGACCAATAACCAATGCTATTCACCTCATAGAGTGAGTCCTTCACCCTGGACAGTGAGATGTGATGTAAGAATAATAAAGAGTCTTATAATAAAATCTAAAAATATAGGAGCCCCTGGGTTAAACAATCTCAGTAATAAGGTGCTAAAAGCTGACCCTCTCTTATGGGCAAGAATCTTATGTATACTTTTCAAAGACGTGTGTACACTTAAAACCATTCCGCAATCTTGGAGGGTGTCTGTTGTCATCCCGGTGTTTAAAAAGGGTTCTCGATTGGAGCCTAGTAACTACAGACCCATAGCTATCGCAGATTCAGACTCTAAAATATTCGCATCCTTGGTATTGATTGATGTTTAGAGGTGGATGGATGATAATCATATACTTAGCATGAACCAAGTGGGTTTTAAGAAAAACTGCGGTACGGATTGTGGTGGGTTAGTCTTGCAATGTATCCAAAGCAAAGCTTGGGCTAAGGGGAAGAGTCAAACTTTTGTGGCATCAATGGACCTTAGCAAGGCATTTGACCTTGTTGACAGGCCAATGCTATGGCATAAACTAAAATCTCTAAATATGCCAATGCATCTATTGAACATTATTATCGAACTCTACACAGATACTAGGCTAGTTGTAAGAATGAACACGGTCGGGGACCTCTCTTCCCAATTTTAATCAACAATGGCTTAAGACAAGGATGCATGCTGGCACCAACAATTTTTAACCTATATGTCAGTGGAGCTCAATTTGCCTTTATGAACATGGGTCTGGTTTCACCCAAACTGAATGGAAGAGGAATTTCATGGTTGGCTTATGCCGATGATTTTCTCCTCTTGGACAATACCAAAGTGGGTTTACAGCGCCTAATTAAGACTTTTGAATTGTTTATAAGCAATCTATACCTAAAAATGAATCCCTCCAAAACGATTATAATTTGAATGGGACGGGCCAATAAGAAGCAGAACTCTCTCTCATGGTTCTGTGAAGGCAAACAAATGAAGCCCCAAAAAGCATTTAAATATCTAGGTTATTGCTTTATAGGCACTGAATCGGTCACGCTGTTTAAAAACCAACTTAAATCAAAAGCTGAAGTGGCTTTAAAACAGATGCGAATGCTGGAAAGAAAATATGGAGATTTTACGATGAAACCAATGAGAGAATTTTATCTAAGTAAAGTGGTCCCGCGGATCATTTAAGGCCTAGAAATCTTTTCAGTGGATATTGATGACTTTTTGAAAACATTTGAAGGTATTGTTTGGAGGGGGCTTTTGTTCTTTTTACCAAATTGTATCCCAATTGAAGTATTGAGATACGAATTGGGTTTACAATCCCTCCACTCGTTAGTCGCAACTAAAAGGCTTATGTAATGGAGAAAATGTCAATTATTGGGAGTCACCAACTTTTATGTGGAAGCAGGGGCTGATGTGTCTTGCCCCTTTATGGTTGCTCTAAACAATGAAATTGAACTGATGCTAGAAGAAATTGGTATTGCTGAATGTACTGTTATGAACAAACCCATCAAATGCAAACAGATTATAAGGGGCATGGATTGGTCTCTGACAAAGAGTAAAGTGTTAGCGTCCAAATTGTACAATCAAGTCCATTCTTTTTGGAAACTTTTTCCGGTTATGGAATTCTACTTGACAAAATACCCATCTAGGAGTTTTAGAAACTCCTATATGAGATTTAGACTTAATGGCATGCATACCAATTGTATTTTAAATATAAGAAATCCTTTGGAGAGAAAGACATGGTGTTGTTTCTGTAAGGTGTGTGAAACAGACGATACTCTAGAACATATTATGCTGAGATGTCCTGATTTGGTCAAACAAAGAACTGAATATTTTGCAGATTTATTTGACAATAGTTTTAGTAATGATCCTAATTATATATGGTATATAATTAGAAATGGATATTCATTGACGTTGTTTATTCGTGTAATTTCCTTTTTTGAAAACAGTATGTGACTTAAGTTAGACATTCTCTGTTTTTGGATATCTGTTTCATTGTCTATATGCTGTGATTGTGTGAAATTTTAATGGTTTATTTTTCTTTTTGTGTTTTAATCTTTCCATTTTGTGTATATTTTGTAAAGGTTTATGACAAACCTTGAACAAATAAACAAATTAAAAAAAAATAGCAGAACTCCTGTTTAAAATATAAAACCTGATAACGAAAGAAAAGGGGACAGTAAAGGAATTACAATCCTTAGCAGGCAGCCTCAATTTCGCATCCAGAATAATACCGCAAGGGAGGATATTTTCCAGAAGCCTAGAGTTCAAAATCAAATCATTCACCAAACCACACTTGCATATCCGGCTAGGTAGAGAGGTGAAACAAGACCTGGAAACATGGGGAAAATTCCTCAGAGATTTCAACGGGTCTTTACTTTGGCAAACGCCTTTAAATACCTGGTCAAACAGAGTCCTATACACCGACGCAGCTGGGAGCAAGGGGTTTGGAGCCATACTAGACTCCGAATGAGTAGCAGGACACTGGCCCAATTCATGGCAAGCAGCAGGGTGGACAAGAAACATCACCCTACTAGAAATATTTCCCATCTGGCTAACATTAAACATCTGGGGCAGGAGACTAGCGAATACGGAACTTTTGATCTGGTGCGATAACATGGCGGTAGTAGGCTCCATAAACAGAAGGTCTACGAAATGCCCTTTAGTACTGAAAGTATTACGAGCCATTACAACAGTCACACTACAAGAAAACGTTGTAATCAAAGCGAAGCACATTTCAGGGGCAGATAATAACATTGCTGATGCTTTATCTCGCTTCGAGTGGACAAGATTCCGAGAGCTAGCGCTGCACGCCCAAGAACAGATGACGCAAATACCAGCAGAATGCTGGGCAATAATGGGAAGACAAGAATAACGGCATCAACGCCAACGCCAGAGAGCACAGGCCGGGATGCCCATTGAAAACCAGGCACCTCAGAAACGGGTGCCACCAACACATTGGCATCAACGCCAGCGCCAGAGAGCCCAGGCCGGGATGCCCAACAAGAATCACGCACATCACCAATGGGTGCCAACAACCTCACAGGCTTCCTAACGGAGATGGCAGAGAGGGCAGTGGCTAGCACTACGGCAACACAGTACAGTAAGTGTTTGCAAACAGTATTTAAGTAAGTGTTTGCAAACAGTATTTAAGGCCACAGGTTTAAACCACATAGAATTAATAACAATTAAAGATATAGAAGTATTTTTAAAATGGGCTCGGGAACAAGGGTTCAAAAGGGTTTGGGCCAAAAGACAACTTGTGGCAATTTCATATTTTACAAAAATACAGGGCGATTCAGACCCCACCCAGAACGCCCTCATCTCTTCTGCAATGAAGGGATGGGGCAGAATAGAGGGTGCTC